>NC_136927.1:65831428-66177757 GCF_949752795.1 Hyperoodon ampullatus | reverse complement strand
CAGGGATGAGCATTTTTGTAACCTCCAGGGCAACAGAGACAGGCCAAAGGATTTATGCCAATGTCTCTTTTAAAAAAACAACACAGGGCTTCCCTGGTGGCTCAGTGATTAAGAATCCGCCTGCCGGTGTAGGGGACACGGGTTCAAGCCCTGGTTCGGGAAGATCCTGCATGCCGTGGAGCAACTAAGCCTGTGCGCCACAACTGCTGAGCCTGTGCTCTAGAGCCTGCGAGCCACAACTACTGAGCCTACATGCCACAACTACTGAAGCCTGCACGCTTAAAGCCTGTGCTCCACAACAAGAGAAGCCACTGCAATGAGAAGCCCTTGCACTGCAACGAAGAGTAGCCCCAGCTTGCCGCAACTAGAGAAAGCTGCGCACAGCAACAAAGAACTAAGGCAGCCAAAAATAAATAAGTTAAATAAATAAATTAAAAACAAAAACAAAAAAACCCCACAGATTTATTGACATTTTCATTAAAGAGTATTTGTGAAGTGCAGCATTGCTTGTACAGTTCCCCATCTTTCTCCTTTCTACAATAATCTAAAAAGGATTATTGTCCTTTTTTAGTAGAAATGCCATATTTTATTCTCTTTGACTGTTTTTAATCAGCTTGTTTCTAAAACTTTTACTGTCATAACAACTCCTCCTCACTTTAGTTCCGAGCTCATCAAGTGCATGTAACCCTTCCTCTTTGGTATTCATTTCTTACTCAAATTGAGTATCTCTATTTTGATATGCTCATAATCTATTCCAAAATGATATTTATTGCATTTACTAAGTGCCAGAACTGGGAATAGAGTGGTGAATCAGACACAGCCCCCCACATCAAGTTCACAGAACAGGTAGATTTGCCCCAAATCTCTTCCTGTTGGTAGTTGGTTCTAAGGTCTTATGTATCTTGTCTTTCCATTATATTGTTGCTTTCTGTCTTTTGACAACTCTGTGCGTTGACTAGATCTCATGTTGGGAAATTACATTTCTCTTCTCTCTAGCAGTTCCTTGTTTTTCAAACTTTCCTCCTTACCTTCCCCACCTTATTTCATACTTCTCTTCATACACTGATGTATTCTCAGTTGCTTTTTGCTTATTCTCCAGCCTTGAACTGAGAGAATTACTTCTTTTTAATTCACTTTCTTGAGCTGCTTCATTTACCTTCTGCATTTGGCACTGAGCCTCCACAGGATACATTCCCCTTAGTTGGCTTCTACCTTGACTGCAGCTTTCAGTAATGACTTCTTTTTTTCCTTGAGTTATTCTTTTTTTCTCTTCCTCCACATTATTCTATTTAAAATTTTTTTTCTTGAATCCCTTTCTGCTACTTAAGTCTGCTTAGTGCAAGAATCTCTCTGAACATGGAATTAATGGTATATTCAAAATGGACAGAAAATAGAAAGAAAGCACACAGAGCCTGAAACTTCTGGAAGTTTTGTTGGAGTGGAACCTTGTACCACAAATATAAGAGACAAATAAGTCCCCAGGGAGGTCTTTCTCCTTCCAGAATCTACCAAGTGGGTAGTATTGAACTTTTTTTTGTTTTGGCCATGCTGCGTTGGATGCAAGATCCTAGTTCCCCAAGCCTCCCTGCAGTGTAAGTGCGGAGTCTTAACCACTGGACTGCCAGGGAAGTCCCCAGTAGTATTGAATTTTTAATGAGTTCAGAGAATTTGGCTTCAGTTGACTGCACTCAACTGAGGACCAGCTAATGAAAGTCATTCAGAAACTCTGGATCCACCAGAGGGCAGACAGCAGAAGCAAGAGGAACTACAGTCCTGCAGCCTGTGGAACAAGAACCACATTCACAGAAGGGTAGACAAGATGAAAAGGCAGAGGGCTATGTACCAGATGAAGGAACAAGATAAAACCCCAGAAAAACAACTAAATGAAGTGGAGATGGGCAACCTTCAAGAAAAAGAATTCAGAATATTGATAGTGAAGATGCTCCAGGACCTTGGGAAAAGAATGGAGGCAAAGATCGAGAAGATAGAAGAAATGCTAAACAAAGACCTAGAAGAATTAAAGAACAAACAAACAGAGATGAACAATACAATAACTGAAATGAAAAATACACTAGAAGGAATCAATAGCAGCATAACTGAGGCAAAAGAATGGAAAAGTGACCTGGAAGACAGAATGGTGGAATTCACTGCTGCAGAACACAATAAAGAAAAAAGAATGAAAAGAAATGAAGACAGCCTAAGAGACCTCTGGGACAACATTAAACGCAACAACATTTGCATTATAGGGACCCCAGAAGGAGAACAGAGAGAGAAAGGACCCGAGAAAATATTTGAAGACATTATAGTCGAAAACTTCCCTAACGTGGGAAAGGAAACAGCCACTCAAGTCCAGGAAGCACAGAGAGTCCCACACAGGATAAACCCAAGGAGAAACATGCTGAGACACATAGTAATCAAATTGGCAAAAATTAAAGACAAAGAAAAATTATTGAAAGCAGCAAGGGAAAAACGACAAATAACATACAAGAAAACTCCCATAAGGTTAACAGCTGATTTCTCAGCAGAAACTCTACAAGCCAGAAGGGAGTGACATGATATACTTCAAGTGATGAAAGGGAAGAACCTACAACCAAGATTACTCTACCCGGCAAGGATCTCATTCAGATTCGATGGAGAAATCAAAAGCTTTACAGACTAGCAAAAGCTAAGAGAATTCAGCACCACCAAACCAGCTCTACAACAAATGCTAAAGGAACTTCTCTAAGTGGGAAACACAAGACAGGAAAAGGACCTACAAAAACAAACCCAAAACAATTCAGAAAATGGTCATAGGAACATACATATCGATAATTACCTTAAACGTGAATGGATTAAATGCTCCAACCAAAAGACACTGGCTTGCTGAATGGATACAAACACAAGACCCATATATATGCTGTCTACAAGAGACCCACTTCAGACCTAGGGACACATACAGACTGAAAGTGAGGGGATGGAAAAAGATATTCCATGCAAATGGAAATCAAAAGAAAGCTGGAGTAGCAATACTCAAATGAGATAAAATGGACTTTAAAATAAAGAATGTTACAAGAGACAAGGAAGGACACCACATAATGATCAAGGGATCAATCCAAGAAGAAGACATAACAATTATAAATATATATGCACTCAACATAGGAGCACCTCAATACATAAGGCAACTGCTAACAGCTATAAAAGAGGAAATCAACAGTAACACAATAATAGTGGGGGACTTTAACACCTCACTTACACCAATGGACAGATCATCCAAACAGAAAATTAATAAGGAAACACAAGCTTAAATGACACAATACACCAGGTAGATTTAATTGATATTTATGGGACGTTCCACTCAAAAACAGCAGATTACACTTCCTTCGCAAGTGCGCAGGGAACATTCTCCAGGATATATCACATCTTGGGTCACAAATCAATCCTCAGTAAATTTAGGAAAATTGAAATCATATCAAGCATCTTTTCTGACCACAACGCTATGAGATTAGAAATCAATTACATGGAAAAAATGTAAAAAACACAAACACATGGAGGCTAAACAATGCATTACTAAATAACCAAGAGATCACTGAAGAAATCAAAGAGGAAATCAGAAAATACCTAGAGACAAATGACAATGAAAACACGACAATCCAAAACCTATGGGATGCAGCAAAAGCAGTTCTAAGAGGGAAGTTTATAGCTATACAAGCCTACCTCAGGAAACAAGAAGAATCTCAAATAAACAATCTAACCTTACACCTAAAAGAACTAGAGAAAGAAGAACAAACAAAACCCAAGGTTAGCAGAAGGAAAGACATCGTAAAGATCAGAGCAGAAATAAATGAAATAGAAACAAAGAAAACAGGAAAGAACAATAAAACTAAAAGGTGGTTCTTTGAGAAGATAAACAAAATTGATAAACCATTAGCCAGACTCATCAAGGAAAAGAGGGAAAGGACTCAAATAAATAAAATTAGAAATGAAAACGGAGAAGTTACAACAAACACTGCAGAAATGCAAAGCATCCTAAGAGACTACTACAAGCAACTCTATGCCAATAAAATGGACAACCTGGAAGAAATGGACAAATTCTTAGAAAGGTGTAACCTTCCAAGACAACCAGGAAGAAATAGAAAATGTGAACAGACCAACCACAAGTAATGAAATTGAAACTGTGATTAAAAATCTTCCAACAAACAAAAGTTCAGGACCAGATGGCTTCAGAGGTGAATTCTATCAAACATTTAGAGAAAAGCTAACACCCACTCTTCTCAAACTCTTCCAAAAAACTGCAGAGGGAGGAAAACTCCCAAACTCATTATGAGACCACCATCCCACTGATACCAAAACCAGACAAAGATACTACAGAAAAAGAAAATTACAGACCAATATCACTGATGAATATAGATGCAAAACTCCTCAACAAAATAGTAGCAAACAGAATCCAACAACACATTAAAAGGATCATACATCATGGTCAAGTGGGATTTATCCCAGGGATGCAAGGATTCTTCAATATATGTAAATCAATCAATGTGATAAACCATATTAACAAATTGAAGAATAAAAACCATATGATCATCTCAATAGATGCAGAAAAAGCTTTTGACAAAATTCAACACCCATTTATGATAAAAACTCTCCAGAAAGTGGGCATAGAGGGAACCTACCTCAACATAATAAAGGCCATATACGACAAACCCACAGCAAACATCATTCTCAATGCTGAAAAACTGAAAGCATTTCCTCTAAGATGAGGAACGAGACAAGGATGTCCACTCTCACCACTAGTATTCAACATAGTTTTGGAAGTCCTAGCCACAGCAATCAGAAAAGAAAAAGAAATAAAAGGAATACAAATTGGAAAAGAAGTAAAACTGTCATTGTTTGCAGATGACATGATAGTATACATAGAGAATCCTAAAAATGCCACCAGAAAACTACTAGAGCTCATCAATGAATTTGGTAAAGTTGCGGTATACAAAATTAATGCACAGAAATCTCTTGCATTCCTTTACACTAATGATGAAAAATCTGAAAGAGAAATTAAGGAAACGCTCCCATTTACCACTGCAGCAAAAAGAATAAAATACCTAGGAATAAACCTACCTAGGGATGCAAAAGACCTGTATGCAGAAAACTATAAGACACTGATGAAAGAAATTAAAGGTGATATCAACCGATGGAGAGATATACCATGTTCTTGGATTGGAAGAATTAACATTGTGAAAATGACTATACTACCCAAAGCAATCTACAGATTCAGTGCAATCCCTATCAAATTACCACTGGCATTTTTTATGGAACTAGAACAAAAATCTTAAAATTTGTATGGAGACACAAAAGACCGCCAACAGCCAAAGCAGTCTTGAGGGAAAAAAACGGAGCTGGAGGAATCAGACTCCCTGACTTCAGACTATACTACAAAGCTACAGTAATCAAGACAATATGGTACTGGCACAAAAACAGAAACATAGATCAATGTAACAAGATAGCAAGCCCAGAGATAAACCCACGCACCTATGGTCAACTAATCTATGACAAAGGAGGCAAGGATATACCATGGAGAAAAGACAGTCTCTTCAATACGTGGTGCTGAGAAAATTGGACAGCTACATGTAAAAGAATGAAATTAGATCACTCCCTAACACCATACACAAAAATAAACTCAAAATGGATTAGAGACCTAAATGTAAGACTGGACACTATAAAACTCTTAGAGGAAAACATAGGAAGAACACTCTTTGACATAAATCACAGCAAGATATTTTTTGATCCGCCTCCTAGAGTAATGGAAATAAAAACAAAAATAAACAAATGGGACCTAATGAAACTTCAAAGCTTTTGCACAGCAAAGGAAACCATAAAGAAGACAAAAAGACAACCCTCAGAATGGGACAAAATATTTGCAAACAGATCAATGGACAAAGGATGAATCTCCAAAATATATAAACAGCTCATGCAGCTCAATATTAAAAAAACAAGCAACCCAATCCAAAAATGGGCAGAAGACCTAAATAGACATTTCTCTAAAGAAGACATTTAGATGGCCAAGAAGCACATGAAAAGCTGCTCAACATCACTCATTATTAGAGAAATGCAAATCAAGACTACAATGAGGTATCACCTCACACCAGTCAGAATGGGCATCATCAGAAAATCTACAAACAAGAAATGTTGGAGAGGGTGTGGAGAAAAGGGAACCCTCTTGCACTGTTGGTGGGAATGTAAATTGATACAGCCACTATGGAGAACAGTATGGACGTTCCTTAAAGAACTAAAAATAGAACTACCATATTACCCAGCAATCCCACTCCTGGGCATATACCCAGCAAAAACCATAATTCAAAAAGACACATGCACCCCAACGTTCATTGCAGCACTTTTTTTTTTTTAATTTTTGGATTTTATTTATTTTTTTATACAGCAGGTTCTTTTTTTTTTTTTTTTTTTTAGTTTCTGCTTTATAACAAAGTGAATCAGTCATACATATACATCTGTTCCCACATCCCTTCCCTATTGCAGCACTGTTTACAATATCCAGATCATGGAAGCAACCTAAATGCCCATTGACAGACGAATGGATAAAGAAGATGTGGTCCATATATACGATGGAATATTACTGAGCCATAAAAAGGAACGAAAGTGGGTCATTTGTAGAGACGTGGATGGATCTAGAGACTGTCATACAGAGTGAAGTAAGTCAGAAAGAGAAAAACAAATATCGTATATTAACACATATATGTGGAACCTATAAAATGGTACAGATGAAGTGGTTTGCAGAGCAGAAATTGAGACACAGCAGTAGAGAAAAAAACGTATGGACACCAAGAGGGGAAAGTTGGGGGGCGGGGCGGTGTGACGAATGGGCGATTGGGATTGACATGTACACAGTGATGTGTATAAAATGGATCACTAATAAGAACCTGCTGTATAAAAAAATAAATTAATTTTAAAAAAATAGAAGGAAAAGAAAGTCTGGATGCCAGACACTTCAGACTGACCCAGTCATATCCTTTCTCCAGGATGATCAATCACTCATGAAGCCTGAAGCCATTCTCCAAGAGGATCTGGCATCCCTTTGAGAAAAAAAAAAAAAAAAGCCAAGAAAACAATTGTTATATAGTCTTCCTCTGATTATTAGTACCTTTTTTTTGGGAGTCTAGCTGTGTACATTGCATGAGGAACATGGAATTTTTTTAAAATTTATTATTTTATTTATTTATTTTGGCTGTGTTGGGTCTTCGTTGCTGCGACCGGGCTTTCTCTAGTTGTGGCGAGTGGGCTTCTCATTGCGGTGGCTTCTCTTGTTGCGGAGCACGGGCCCTAGGCACGGGCTTCAGTACTTGTGACTCGCAGGTTCTAGAGCACAGGCTCAGTAGTTGTAGCACACGGGCTTAGTTGCTTTGCGGCATGTGGGATCTTCCCGGACCAGGGCTCAAACCCGTGTCCCCTGCGTTGGCAGGCGGATTGTTAACCACTGCACCACCAGGGAAGCCCCGTGGTATTGTTTTTTTGCTAGGTTCTCAACAAAGAAAAGATCACTTTGGTTTCTGGAGAGAATTGCATCTTTCTGCTTTTGGTACTTCCCTTTGCGCTCTTCTCAGGCTTCAGGGCCTCACAAAATGCTTCGTGACTGTGATCACATGATAGTGAGTAAGGGAATTCATGCATACAGGGACAGCTGCTTCTCAAATTGCTCATCAGAATTTGTGTTTCTCTGTTTCAGGACCAAGATTTTAGTTCAGACTAGAGCGATTTCCCCTAATCTTTCTAAATAATCTGTAAAGGAACCTCTGGGAGCCCAGTAGGATTGAAGCTCTAATATGGTCTGTTTTGACATCATTATAAATTATTCTTCAAAAGATGAATGAATCTTTAAGTTGTATATTACAAAATACTAAGTTACAAACTTTTTTTTTTTTTTTTTGGCCACGCCATACGGCATGCGGAATCTTAGTTCCCTGACCAGGGGTTGAACCCATGCCCTCTGCATTGGGAGTGTTGAGTCTTAACCACTGGACTGCCAGGGAAGTCCCGGCAAACATATTTTTTGTGCCATACCAAATCCTTTTTTTCTAATTTTTTAATTACAAAAGGTAAAGTATATGCTCATTGTAGAAAAGTATAAAAAAAGTTGTAATCTCCCATAATCTGTCTATTTAGAAACAGCTGCTATTGTTAATGTTTTGGTTTTTTTCTTGTAGTCTTTTTTAGTGCATATTTTAATGTAGATGAGGTCAAACTTTGAAGACCATTCTGTAGCCTACTTTATTATCATTTAATAACCGTATCATGTCTTAAACTGGAATGCAGTGGAATTTTTTGTTGTTTTCCACCCAAAGTCTTAACAGAAGTATTTCATCATTTAATTTTGTTATATTGGCGTATTCATTTTATAAATATATATTAACTTATACCTGGCCCTGTGCTGTATGTGGTGGAAGGTGCAAATTGAATCAGGGATCAGGGGCTCACTGGCTGGTCATTTATATCCTACTACAACGATCTGCCCTAGTCCCTGAGAGGGCCCTTCCTCCTGCTTCTCATCGTCTAACTAGATGTTCAACACAACGACTTCTCTGAAGGAGTTCTCAGGAATTGTATGGGGCTAGTGGGGAGCTAGGGAACTCTGTGATCCTTTTTTTTTTTTTTTTTTTGCGGTACGTGGGCCTCTCACTGTTGTGGCCTCTCCTGTTGCGGAGCACAGGCTACGGACGCGCAGGCTCAGCAGCCTCACGGGCCCAGCGGCTCCGCGGCATGTGGGATCTTCCCGGACCGGGGCATGAACCCACGTCTCCTGCATCGGCAGGCGGACTCTCAACCACTGCGCCACCAGGGAAGCCCTGTGATCCTTTTTACCAAGGGCGGCATTCCTTGGAAATGTGCTACCCAGTCCCATCTACGTGACATCTTAGTTGTCTTTCCACGCTGGGACTGCATCAGACTTTACTTTGTGAACTTGGCTTCATGCCAGGACTAATACCTCAGACCGGCTGCCTCCACCACTCTCTGTCCTCTGTGTCATTTGCAGTCTCTCTGTGATTGGTAATCTATTGTGACGTTACTGCCACCTTTACAGAAATGAGGTGGTAGGATACAGAACTGTTTCTAAGAGGATCTTCTTGAAGGGGGATGGGATTGCTTAGTACTCCCTCAGCATCAGATTTCTTGATCTTCTCCGGAGGGGCAGCTTTGGGGAAGGTGCTGATAATTATTATAGCTCCACACCTTCTGGAAGCTTTGTAGACAGATATAACACAGTTTCTAACGAATGAGAGGGTTTTTTTTCTGGGCAGGAGCTTTTACTTTATGAAAAATCAAGTCAGAAGGTTTTCTTTTCCTCCCAAACACGTCACTCATTACCCTGTTTATACTCTTATGTCATACTCTTGCAACTCTGGCATCTGAAATGCTACAAAAATGCCTCTGAGTCATTGCCAATGATTTTTTTTTTTTTTGGCAATCAAACATTACTATGATACAATCTCTTTTTAGAAGCTTGGTGAATTCTCCTCGGATCTTTTGACTTTTGTGTTTTACTTTTTAAACGATTCAATGATTTGTCCTTTTTCCTATTAGCAGTTTCCTGGGATTTACCAGTGTATTAGGAACCCTGTTGTATCCTTCTTTCCCTCCCTCAATGACACCGCCTTTCTTCCTTGTTAAATTTCAGATCTTCCATTTCTGATCCACCTATATCTTTGTTCTCTCTCTCTTTTTTTTTTTTAATTAAAGACACTTTTTCAATTTATTTTGGCTGCATTGGGTTTTCATTGCTGGGCGCGGGCTTTCTCTAGTTGCGGAGAGCGGGGGCTACTCTTCGTTGCGGTGAGCAGGCTTCTCATTGCGGTGGCTTCTCTTGTTGTGGAGCACGGGCTCTAGGCACGCGGGCTTCAGTAGTTGTGGCTCGCAGGCTCTAGAGCACAGGCTCAGTAGTTGTGGCGCACGGGCTTAGTTGCTCCGCGGCATGTGGGATCTTCCCGAACCAAGGCTCAAACCCGTGTTCCCTGCATTGGCAGGCGGATTCTTAACCACTGCGCCACCAGGGAAGTCCTTGTTCTCTTCTTAATCCTTTCTTTGCTTCCTTGTCCCGGGCACTCTGGCTCCTGCCTTCCTTTGCACGTCTCAGGGTTGGCCTCTAGCTCCTTTCCTCCCAGATACCTCCCGTGTGGGTTGTGAATGTGCTCTCAGACTCTGATGCGTGTTTTACTCTCTCTCACTGCTCTCCTTAGGTAGGGAGACAAGAAGTTACAGGCTTTACTGGGAAACCAGGCTCCTTTCCTTCATCTTCACAGGAAGCCTGCCAAAGTGTAACCCCACCTCTAAAGGCTCACCTTTTACTAACACACGTTAGGAACCCACCCGGCCTCCTCTGAAGCCCATTGATGAGAACCATTTTAGTTTCATGGCAACCAAGAGGCTGCACATACACTGCTTTCACTGTGAACTGAATTTGCTGCACATTTGGGGAAGCCACATGGGGAAACTGACTGTGTTTTCTGCCTTCTGTTGACAGAATGGTACACGAAACTTCCAGGACTTTGACTGTCAGGTAAGGACTGTACAAACACCAAGGAGGGCTGTGTACAGGATCTCTACAGTGCTTCCCTCCCTGTGCTGGTGGTGTTATATAGAGGTGGATCTCTCTTCGTAGCTAATCATGACGCCTTCATGTTCTTTTGGTCATTGGATCAAGTTTATTTAAAATGATTTGCCATTGTGTTCAAAAATTGCCTGCCAGGTACCTGTTCTGTGGTTGTAGGTTATTGGGTGGAGCTTTCTCTTTGTAATTAAGATCTCCTTTCCTCAAATGATATTAGAAACCCTAGTTACAGGTGTCAAATGGTTGTCACCTCACTGCAGAGAAGGCAGGGGAGGGGCATTTTGAGGGGAGACTTAACCAACAACAAAATCTTTTCCTAAAAGAAAAAGACACCTTAAGTGTTATTAATATAAAATGCAGATATCTCTTGGCTTTATCTTTGGAAACGCAAAATTCAACCTGGCTCATTAGTATTTTCCTAAATGATATTGTTCGTCTTAGTCTGCTTTTGCCTATAGCTCTATTGCCAATTTGAAAATCAAGAAAGTGAACCAGCAGCCCTCCCTCCATCTTCCTACTTTATCTGTTGCCTGGCCCTGAAAGAAATGGGAGGAAGGAGTATGGAAATGGGAACCTTATAAGCCCGTGCAGCCTGACTCTCCTACTTTTGGGGTAGATGTCATAAGAGTGGCTATCAGAGGCAACATGAAGTAGACTCAGAGGGTACTAGGCAGGAAAGGAAGGTGCAGGAAAGCCAACTTCCTCGTGTCCAGGATTCACCCAACGTGTGTACCCACAGGCAGATAGTTATTTTCAGATATATTAAGTTATGTTAAGTACAGTGGAATCTCTCCATATAGCATTAGAATCAAAAGGAAGAACTAATATCTATCTCATAGGCAAACCAGTTATATCATAATAATTTATTGGGCACCTACTATAGATACTAAACATACATATCTCTAGTGCTTGGAACAATATCATTAGGTGGTTTTTATTACAGAAGAGGAAATTGAGAATCACATTTCATAACTTGCCGTTGGGTGGAATTGGAGTTGAAAAACCCCCCTTGTCCTGAATCCATTGCTCATTCTTTCTCACTTGGGAATGTCCAGAGCTGAGATGTGGCAAGGAGTTGAGTTGTGTGTAAAGCTGAGGTTCCTTGGCAGGAAAATGAGACTGAGACTCACTTTAGAAGGGACAGGCTCCCTGTTACAGACTTTTTAATCCCAGTGCCACACACCTCTTGATGTGACTATTTGGTATACTTACATATACAACATAATCAGCAAAGTGCTATTAGGGAATCATTTGCTATAGACACTTACTCAAAAACAAGAAGTCGGGCTTCCCTGGTGGCGCAGTGGTTGAGAGTCTGCCTGCCGATGCAGGGGACACGGGTTCGTGCCCCGGTCCAGGAAGATCCCACGTGCCGCGGAGTGGCTGGGCCCGTGAGCCATGGCTGATGAGCCTGCACGTCCGGAGCCTGTGCTCTGCAATGGGAGAGGCCACAACAGTGAGAGGCCCGCGTACCGCAAAAAAAAAAACAAAAAAAACCCCAAGAAGTCATATTATTTTTTTGGTGAATGGTGGCAATCAAGTTTGGGGTTAGTTGTCTTTAATTTGATCTAACTTCAGTTACGGTTTGGATCCTAGGTTGAACCAGTTTAACTTGATTGCTGTTAATATTTGATATAATTTACCTAGAAGGAGATCATTTGAGAGAGGGTGACAGTAAAATTCAAGGTGAGGAATCCCAGAAATAGTATATATATTCCTACCTAAAAGTGTGGAAGCATTTATTTTCATCAAATTGAGCACCCCGCCTTCAAAAAAATGGAATATTAAAAAATTATGTGCTTATTGCAAAATAGATAAGAAAATACCAAAAAGCAAAAAAATAAAAATCACTTGTTATTTCACCAGTGTTAATATTCTGGTATATATACTTCAGGATTTTTCTTTCACACATAAACATACTTAGATATAAATGAAATTGAGTTTTAGAGATATAATTATCAATCACTTTTTAATATAAAGGCTTGAAAATAGTCTGGCAAAAATTCTTGATGTTTTGAGTGAAGCTCTAATATATTAACATGTTCTGGCCTCATTAAATATAACTTTTAGTTCAGTTCTGATACAAATAGAATGATGGCAAATGTTTGTCACTGTTTGTCACATGTCTGTTACTGGTTATGAATGTGTAGGTTCTCTGTGTTCTAAAGAAGAAAATATCATAGGCCCTTCTTTTTTTCTTCTCTCAACACTCATGAATGCTCTTCATTCTCATCTGTCTCTTTGTTAAAGGTTTATGTGGTGTTCTGGAGATTGGGGGCATCTGGGTCAGGAGTCTAGCGACAGGTGATAGAAGGCCTAGGAAGTAGGAACTGTGCCGTGAGACATCTAGAGTGGCCCAGTTTGCCTGAAGCCTTCCCGGAGACCACTGGACATTCTTAGGAGACAAAGCAGAACAAATTTAAAGCCTCCCACTGACTGTCACTTAATGGAAAGGCATTCAGCCTTGACATTGGTGTTGTTCATTAGCATAAATGTGGCATGGGGCTAACTGAGGCCAGTTAATCTGGGCTTCCTTCTGGTCTCTGTCTTGCCTCAGAGAGATCTTTAAGGAATCTTTGATGATATTCCAGGAAGTTATCTTAACATCACAACCGTGAGAGACCATAACTTCAGTCTGAACTGCCTTTTCCCCCTGTTTCCTTTACTAATCACCTACATGCTTTTTTTTTCCCCCAATAATTGAAAATATAATTAAAATTGTACCATTTCTCTTGGTTCTTTGATTGTCCTAGTGACTTCATTGCTATATAGCTCCCCTGAGGCCAAAAGCAGTTATATTGGGATATAAGAGTAATGAGGGGAGGGGTGCTTAGAGGTGACATGCTTAGAATTTCTGTAAAAGGAGAAAGCCTGTTGCCAGTTGAAACTGAATCAGCAGGCTTATTGTCCATTTATCTACTTCAGTGCTGCTTAATTTTCTTCTACTTATGAGATTGTTTAAAAATTTGGAATTAGAGCTGAGACAAATGCTATATAGCTTCTTTGTGTTTGTGATATATTGCTTTAAAAAATAATTATACCAGGGGATTAAGAGGTACAAACTACTATATACAGATAAATGTTACAAGGATATATTGTACAGCATAGGAAATATGGCCAATATTTTATAGAAACTTTAAATGAAGTATAATCCGTAAAACTTTTGGATCACTGTGTTGTACACCTGAAACTAATATAGTACTGTAAATCAACGGTACCTCAACTTAAAAAAAAAAGATGAATTAATAAGACGGATAGAGGGATGGATAGACGGATAGATGCATGATAATTAAGTATAGTAAAGTGTTAATGGTAGAGTTCAGGTGGTGGGTATACAGATGTTCACTGTAAGGTATTTCAGCTTAGGCATATGGTTGAACGTTTTCATGATAAAATATTGCGGGGGGACCAATGTTTACTTTTGTTAAAAAGTACACAAAACTGCTTTTAATTTTCACACAGCTCTCTCCATGGACATTTCCAGTACTTCTCCATACGCACGCACACTTGTGAACTTGTGATCACTATGTTTGTATAAATATCATCATTGTTATTTCTCACATGTTTCTAAAACTTCACGTGTAGTATTTAATGTGTGTATATCACATGAGTAAATATGTTAAAAGATAACACTTGTGTATAATCAAATTTAGAAAATGCAGAAAAGTATGAAAATAAAGGTTTCCTATAATCCTGTTCCCTAGAGATAACCGTATTTTATTATATTTCTTTCCAGTTTTTACTTTTATATTCTGGTTATCAAAAGAGTATGTGCTCGGGCTTCCCTGGTGGCGCAGTGGTTGAGAGTCCGCCTGCCGATGCAGGGGACACGGGTTCGTGCCCCGGTCCGGGAAGATCCCACATGCCGCGGAGCGGCTGGGCTCGTGAGCCATGGCTGCTGAGCCTGCGCGTCCAGAGCCTGTGCTCCGCAGCGGGAGAGGCCACAGCAGGGAGAGGCCCGCGTACCGCAAAAAAAAAAAAAAAAGAGTATGTGCTCATAGTTGAATATTTGGAGAGCACAGAGAATTATAAAGTAGCTAGAGAAAAGCTCACAGTCCTAGAACCCAGGGGCAACCATGTTAATGTGTTCAGTGTTGAGATGTATGTCTGTGTGTATTATTATTTATTTATATTATTTATATTATTTATTTATTTTTATTTTGGCTGTGCCGGGACTTAGTTGCCGCACGAGGGATCTTTTTTTTTTTTTTGCGGCAGGCAGGCTTTTTGGTTGTGGCATGCAGACTTTTAGTTGCGGCATGCAGGCGGAATCTAGTTCCCCGACCAGGGATCGAACCCAGGCCCCCTGCACTGGAAGCGTGGAGTCTTACCCACTGGACCACCAGGGAAGTCCCTGTATATTATTTTCTAAAATACAATTTTTAAAACTTATATAATTGGTCACTCTGGATGTACAATTATGTATCTCCTTTTCTGACTTAACATTAGAACACAATCTCATTTACATGTCATTTTAAAACTCTCATAAAAATAATCTCTAATGGGGAACTCCCTGGTGCTCCAGTGGTTAGGACTTGGTGCTTTAACTGCCGAGGCCCGGGTTCAATCCCTGGTCAGGGAGCTAAGATTCTGAAAGCCACGTGGCACAGCCAAAAAAAAAAAAAAATCTCTAATGGCTGCCTGTTATTTCATCATATGGCTGTCCCATGACTTAACTATTCCATTATTTTTGGAAATTAGATTGCTTATAATATGTTCAGTTCACTGAGCATTTTTGTGCATAAATTTTACATACACGTTGGATTATTTCCTTAGATGGATTCATGGAATGAACACACTTAAGGCTCTTGGCATATCTTGTCAAATTGCCTTCCAATTCCACCAGAGGGGTACTCAAGAAATATTAATGGAAAGTGAAAAGCTGCTGTCTGCCACAATATATCATTCGTGTAGAAGATGCTGATGATGGAGTGAACTCACAAGACTGGAGTTCTTGCTCCTAGGTTAAGAACTCCAGGCCTGGCCAAGGGCTGAGTAATTTCATGCTGGCTGTTTAATTGCAGTAGCTCTTAGGAGGACTCATTTACAGAACTCTACTGTGAGGACTGGTTTTTAGTACCACAGTTCAAATGTATGTATGTGACTGCCTCTTCTAAAGGGGTATAAACAGCTTTAAACTCTTGCACGTCACTTGGTGAATGGGCACTATTACAAAATAAGAATTCAGTGAAGTAAATAACTGAAAGTGCCTTGCACAGAAAAGAGGTGTTTGGAGACATCTGGGATTCAGCCACCTGCTACAGTCTGTTAGAGAGCTTGACCAGTTCCACGCTCCTCCCCTTGCCTTGAAGGATGTGATTGTGGCCCCAGTCCCCCTTTCAGCCTGTTGTCCCACTGCTTCCCATTGTACACTCCACCCACTCCCAGGAAAACTAGAATTATTGCTGACCTACACATCCTTCTGCTTTGTGCTTTTCCTTTCTGATGGCCTTTGTTCACAGGTCCTCCCCTTGAGATGCATACCCATCCCCTTTTGGGTCTTTTCTCTTTTTTTTTTTTAACTGTTATTTATTTATTTATTTTCTTATTAGTTATCCATTTTATACACATCAGTGTATACATGTCATTCCCAATCATCCAGTTCATCACACCACCGCCACCACCCCCCGCCGCTTTCCCCTCTTGGTGTCCATACGTTTTTTTCTCTACTTCTGTGTCTCAATTTCTGCTCTACAAACCGGTTTATCTGTACCATTTTCTAGGTTCCACATATATGCATTAATATATGATATTTGTTTTTCTCTTTATGACTTACTTCACACTGTATGACAGTCTCTAGATGCATCCACGATTCTGCAAATGACCCAATTTCGTTCCTTTTAATGGCTGAGTAATATTCCATTGTATATATGTACCACATCTTCTTTATCCATTCGTCTGTCGATGGGCATTTAGGTTTCTTCTATGACCTGGCTATTGTAAATAGTGCTGCAATGAACATTGGGGTACATGTGTCTTTTTGAATTATGGTTTTCTCTGGGTATATGCCCAGTAATGGGATTGCTGGGTCATATGGTAATTCTATTTTTGGTTTTTTAGGGAACCTCCATACTGTTCTCCATAGTGGCTGTATCAATTTACATTCCCACCAACAGTGCAAGAGGGTTCCCTTTTCTCCACACCCTCTCCAGCATTTGTTGTTTGTACATTTTCTGATGATGCCCATTCTAACTGGTGTAAGGTGATACCTCATTGTAGTTTTGATTTGCATTTCTCTAATAATTAGTGATGTTAAGCAGCTTTTCATATGCTTCTTGGCCATCTGTATGTCTTCTTTGGAGAAATGTCTGTTTAGGTCTTCTGCCCATTTTTGGATTGGGTTGTTTGTTTTTTTAATACTGAGCTGCATGGGCTGTTTATATATTTTGGAGATTAATCCTTTGTCAATTGATTAGTTTGCAAATATTTTGTCCCATTCTGAGGGTTGTCTTTTTGTCTTCTTTATGGTTTCCTTTGCTGTGCAAAAGCTTTTAAGTTTCATTAGGTTCCATTTGTTTATTTTTGTTTTTATTTCCATTACTCTAGGAGGTGGATCAAAAAATATCTTGCTGTGATTTATGTCACAGAGTGTTTTTACTGTGTTTTCCTCTAAGAGTTTTATAGTGCCCAGTCTTACATTTAGGTCTCTAATCCATTTTGAGTTTATTTTTGTGTATGGTGTTAGGGAGTGATCTAATTTCATTATTTTACATGTAGCTGTCCAATTTTCTCAGCACCACTTATTGAAGAGACTGTCTTTTCTCCATTGTATATCCTTGCCTCCTTTGTCATAGATTAGTTGACCACAGGTATGTGGGTTTATCTGTGGACTTTCTATCCTGTTTCATTGATCTATATTTTCTGTTTTTGTGCCAGTACCATATTATCTTGATTACTGTAGCTTTGTAGTATAGTCTGAAGTCAGGGAGTCTGATTCCTCCAGCTCTGTTTTTTTCCCTCAAGACTGCTTTGGCTATTCGGGGTCTTTTGTGTCTCCATACAAATTTTCAGATTTTTTGTTCTAGTCCTGTAAAAAATACCATTGGTAATTTGATAGAGATTGCATTGAATCTGTAGATTGCTTTGCATAGTATAGTCGTTTTCACAGTACTGATTCTTCCAATCCAAGAACATGGTATATCTCTCCATCTGTTGGTATCATCTTTAATTTCTTTCATCAGTGTCTTATAGTTTTCTGCATACAGGTCTTTTGTCTCCCTAGGTAGGTTTATTCCTAGGTATTTTATTCTTTTTGTTGCAGTGGTAAATGGGAGCGTTTCCTTAATCTCTCTTTCAGATTTTTCATCATTAGTGTAAAGGAATGCAAGAGATTTCTGTGCATTAATTTTGTATCCTGCAACTTTACCAAATTCATTGATGAGCTCTAGTAGTTTTCTGGTGGCATCTTTAGGATTCTCTATGTATAGTATCATGTCATCTGCAAACAATGACAGTTTCACTTCTTCTTTTCCAATTTGTATTCCTTTTATTTCTTTTTCTTCTCTGATTGCTGTGGCTAGGACTTCCAAAGCTATGTTGAATACTAGTGGTGAGAGTGGACATCCTTGTCTCGTTCCTGATCTTAGAGGAAATGCTTGCAGTTTTTCAGCATTGAGAATGATGTTTGCTATGGGTTTGTCATATATGGCCTTTATTATGTTGAGGTAGGTTCCCTCTGTGCCTACTTTTTGGAGAGTTATTATCATAAATGGGTGTTGAATTTTGTCAAAAGCTTTTCTGCATCTGTTGAGACGATCATATGGTTTTTATTCTTCAGTTTGTTAATATGGTGTAACACATTGATTGATTCACGTATATTGAAGAATCCTTGCATCCCTGGGATAAATCCCACTTGATCATGGTGTATGATCGTTTTAATGTGTTGTTGGATTCTATTTGGTAGTATTTTGTTGCGGATTTTTGCATCTATATTCATCAGGGATATTGGTCTGTAATTTTCCTTTTTTGTAGTATCTTTGTCTTGTTTTGGTATCAGGGTGATGGGGGCCTCATAGAATGAGTTTGGGAGTTTTCCTCCCTCTACAGTTTTTTGGAAGAGTTTGAGAAGGATGGGTGTTAGCTCTTCTCTAAATGTTTGATAGAATTCACCTGTGAAGCCATCTGGTCCTGGACTTTTGTTTGTTGGAAGGTTTTTAATCACAGTTTCAATTTCATTACTTGTGATTGGTCTGTTCATATTTTCTGTTTCTTCCTGGTTCAGTCTTGGAAGGTTACACCTCTCAAAGGATTTGTCCATTTCTTCCAGGTTGTCCATTTTATTGGCATAGAGTTGCTTGTAGTAAGTAGTCTCTTAGGATGCTTTGTATTTCTGCAGTGTCTGTTGTAACTTCTCCGTTTTCATTTCTAATTTTATTTATTTGAGTCCTCTCCCTCTTTTTCTTGATGAGTCTGGCTAATGGTTTATCAATTTTGTTTATCTTCTCAAAGAACCACCTTTTAGTTTTATTGTTCTTTCCTACTGTTTTCTTTGTTTCTATTTCATTTATTTCTGCTCTGATCTTTATGATTTCTTTCCTTCTGCTAACTTTGGGTTTTGTTTGTTCTTCTTTCTCTAGTTCCTTTAGGTGTAACATTAGATTGTTTATTTGAGATTTTTTTTGTTTCTTGAGGTAGGCTTGTATAGCTATAAACTTCCCTCTTAGAACTGCTTTTGCTGCATCCTATAGGTTTTGGATTGTCGTGTTTTCATTGTTATTTGTCTCTAAGTATTTTTTGATTTCCTCTTTGATCTCTTCAGTGATCTCTTGGTTATTTAGTAACGTATTGTTTAGCCTCCATATGTTTGTGTTGTTTTTGCGGTATGTGGGCCTCTCACTGTTGTGGGCTCTCCCATTGCCGAGCACAGGCTCTGGACGCGCAGGCTCAACGGCCATGGTTCGTGGGCCTAGCCGCTCCACGGCACGTGGGATCTTCCCGGACCAGGGCACGAACCCGTGTCCCCTGCTTTGGCAGGTGGACTCTCATCCACTGCGCCACCAGGGAAGCCCTGTTTGTGTTTTTTACATATTTTTTCCCTGTAATTGATTTCTAATCTCATAGCATTGTGGTCAGAAAAGATGCTTGATATGATTTCAATTTTCTTAAATTTACTGAGGCTTGATTTGTGACCCAAGATGTGATCTATCCTGGAGAATGTTCCCTGTGCACTTGAGAAGAAAGTGTAATCTGCTGTTTTTGGATGGAATGTCCTATAAATATCAATTAAATCTATCTAGACTATTGTGTCATTTAAAGCTTGTGTTTCCTTATTAATTTTCTGTTTGGATGATCTGTCCATTGGTGTAAGTGAGGTGTTAAAGTCCCCCACTATTATTGTGTTTCTGTCGATTTCCTTTTTTATACCTGTTAGCAGTTGCCTTATGTATTGAGGTGCTCCTATGTTGGGTGCATATATATTTATAATTGTTACATCTTCTTCTTGGACTGATCCCTTGATCATTATGTGGTGTCCTTCCTTGTCTCTTGTAACATTCTTTATTTTAAAGTCTATTTTATCTCATATGAGTATTGCTACTCCAGCTTTCTTTTTTTTTTTTTTTTTTTTGCGGTTCGCGGGCCTCTCACTGCTATGGCCTCTCCCGTTGCGGAGCACAGGCTCCGGACGCGCAGGCCCAGCGGCCACGGCCCACAGGCCCAGCCGCTCCGCGGCACGTGGGACCCTCCCGAACCGGGGCACGAACCCGCATCCGCTGCACCGGCAGGCGGACTCTCAACCACCGAGCCACCAGGGAAGCCCTCCAGCTTTCTTTTGATTTCCATTTGCATGGAATATCTTTTTCCATCCCCTCACTTTCAGTCTGTATGTGTCTCTAGGTCTGAAGTGGGTCTCTTGTAGACAGCATATATATGGGTCTTGTGTTTGTATCCATTCAGCAAGCCTGTTTCTTTTGGTTGGAGCATTTAATCCATTCACGTTTAAGGTAATTATCAATATGTATATTCCTATGACCATTTTCTTAATTGTTTTGGGTTTGTTTTTGTGCGTCCTTTTCTTCTCTTGTGTTCCCACTTAGGGAAGTTCCTTTAGCATTTGTTGTAGAGCTGGTTTGGTGCTACTGAATTCTCTTAGCTTTTGCTTGTCTGTAAAGCTTTTGATTTCTCCGTCGAATCGAATGAGATCCTTGCCGGGTAGAGTAATCTTGGTTGTAGATTTTTCCCTTTCATTACCTGAAGTATATCATGCCACTCCCTTCTGGCTTGTAGAGTTTCTGCTGAGAAATCAGCTGTTAACCTTATGGGAGTTCCCTTGTATGTTATTTGTCGTTTTTCCCTTGCTGCTTTCAATAATTTTTCTTTGTCTTTAATTTTTGCCAATTTGATTACTATGTGTCTTGGCTTGTTTCTCCTTGGATTTATCCTGTATGGGACTCTCTGTGCTTCCTGGACTTGGGTGGCTGTTTCCTTTCCCGTGTTAGGGAAGTTTTCGACTATAATCTCTTCAAATATTTTCTCAGGTCCTTTCTCTCTCTCTTCTCCTTCTGGGGCCCCTATAATGCAAATGTTGTTGCATTTAATGTTGTCCCAGAGGTCTCTTAGACTGTCTTCATTTCTTTTCATTCTTTTTTCTTTATTGTGTTCTGTAGCAGTGAATTCCACCATTCTGTCTTCCAGGTCACTTATCCGTTTTTCTGCCTCAGTTATGCTGCTATTGATTCCTTCTAGTGTATTTTTCATTTCAGTTATTGTATTGTTCATCTCTGTTTGTTTGTTCTTTAATTCTTCTAGGTCTTTGTTTAGCATTTCTTGCATCTTCTTGATCTTTGCCTCCATTCTTTTTCCGAGGTCCTGGATCATCTTCACTATCAATATTCTGAATTCTTTTTCTGGAAGGTTGCCTATCTCCATTTCATTTAGTTGTTTTTCTGGGGTTTTATCTTGTTCCTTCATCTGGTACATAGCCTTCTGCCTTTTCATCTTGTCTATGTTTCTGTGAATGTGGTTTTTGTTCCACAGGCTGCAGGATTGTAGTTCTTCTTGCTTCTGCTGTCTGCCCTCTGGTGGATGAGACTATCTAAGAGGCTTGTGGAAGTTTCCTGGTAGGAGGGACTGGTGGTGGGTAGAGCTGGCTGTTGCTCTGGTGGGCAGAACTCAGTAAAACTTTAATCCACTTGTCTGCTGATGGGTGGGGCTGGGTTCCCTCCCTATTGGTTGTCTGGCCGAGGCAACCCAACACTGGAGCCTACCCGGGCTCTTTGGTGAGGCTAATGGTGGACTCTGGGAGGGCTCACGCCAAGGAGTACTTCCCAGAACTTCTGCTGCCAGTGTCCCTGTCCCTTGGTGAGCCACAGCTGCCCCCCTTCTCTGAAGGAGACCCTCCAACACTAGCAGGTAGGTCTGGTTCAGTCTCCTATGGGGTCACTGCTCCTTCCCCTGGGTCCCGATGCGCACACTGCTTTGTGTGTGCCCTCCAAGAGTGGAGTCTGTGTTTCCCCCCAGTCCTGCCGAAGTCCTGCAATCAAATCCTGCTAGCCTTCAAAGTCTGATTCTCTAGGAATTCCTCCTCCCGTTGCCAGACCCCCCGTTTGGGAAGCCTGATGTGTGGCTCAGAACCTTCACTCCAGTGGGTGGACTTCTGTGGTGTAAGTGTTCTCCAGTTTGTGAGTCACCCACCCAGCAGTTGTGGGATTCGATTTTATTGTGATAGCGCGCCTCCTACCATCTCACTGTGGCTTCTCCTTTGTCTTTGCATGTGGGGTATCTTTTTTGTTGAGTTCCAGTGTCTTCCTGTCGATGATTGTTCAGCAGTTAGTTGTGATGCAGGTGTTCTCGAAAGAGGGAGTGAGAGCATGTCCTACTCCACCATCTTGAATCAGTCTCCCCTTTTGGTTTGATTTTGTTGGGGTTTTTTTGTGGGGGGTGGGGGGTAAGGGGAAGATTGATTAAGTACTAAAGATAGAGGTGACTTTATTCTCATTTGGGGAGAAAAAAAGAATCTTATAGAAAAAGTTAAGACCTTTTATCACCACCCCCAGTCTCAGTTCCCTTTTCCCCTGTCACTAGAGGGTTTATTTCTCTGACAAGCTCTGTCATAGCATGGGCGTGACGGCTGCCAACTGTCCAAAATTCACATCCTTCCAGCTCAGCAGCCTCACTGCTAAGAGAAGAGATCTTTACCTGTAACTTGAGGGAAAAGGCTAGGGGAGGAATCTTATTGGCTTAGTATGGGTCACGTGTGTGGGGATCACATGCATATCCCTGGACTGCTCACTGTGGCCAGAGATTGGGGTGTCTGAATTGGCCAAACCTGGACCCCTTCCTACCTGGACTAGAGAGTCCATGTTCTGAAGGTGTTCTGGGCCGTTGCATGTGGGTTAAATAGTCATTCACTCTTTTTCTCTTCATTGTTAGCTAAGGCTGTGTGAAGAAGATATTGGAGTCGACTTTGAAAAGACAGATAGGAAAAGATAGATTTTATGTTGACATATTGCAGAAGAAGCTTTCACAAGAAGAGCATGATTTGTAGGAAGTCTGAGAGTGTGGGTAATTGAAAAGTAAAAGTCAATGTCTCAAAGAATATTGATTTAACCAGGCTGAAAGATCTAAGAGGTAAGAGGGGAGAGAGCTGAGGCTGGAGTCAGGGAGAACGTATTATAGAACTTTAAGAAGGAAAATATGATGTACTCATAGGCAGAAAGGCTGAGTAATTGTGGAGGTGGATTCTTTTACTATGGGATTAAATGAAGTCATGCAAATGAACTTTATACCACTACACAGGGGTAAGGCAGTGGGGGCATTATATTAAAATTTCCTATGTAATAAATAACAAAAACTATGCCCAAGGCTTATACAGTAGCCTGCTTATTAGAAACAGAATAAAACTCATACTAATAAGAATGTTGACATTTCCAAGAGTATGTTGTCCTACAAGTTTACCTAAACTGTTTCAGACTGGCCAGGGAGAGGAAGAAGCACTGATACACATGATGTGATCAAAATTTAACGAAGTTCAGAGAGGTATGACAAGTCAGATTTTGTAATAACTCTGGTGATTGCACATTTAGCAGAAGGAAAAGGACTCAGAAAAAAGGTGAACACTGATTATTATCAATTAATGGTAATATCCTAATCTCTCAACTACATCTTTGATTAAGAGGGAGAGGCAGTCTAAGATGGATTCTGTGTGTTGTGGACCGATACGATTTCAGGTGGTTTTATAAGCCTGGAGAATAAAGGATCATGTTTTAAAAGTGCATAGTCCTGGAGGTGGTAAGTAATCAGAGAATGCTGGGAAAGATCTATGACCAGAGCCTATTGGACACTTTCATTGTGCAGTCACACCCTCTAGAATGCTGGAGTGAAGGGTGAGGTAACTGGAGAAACAGCCTGTGCAGCAGCTTATAGTTGGCTAAAGCAGAAAGGTGGCAGCAGCATCACCCCAGCAGTGGCCTGACCACTGAATCAGCTCCATAGCCAAGGTCTCTGCACACTCATCTCCAGATGGAGACTTGGTCAAGCCATTCACATATAAGGTCACAAAGGATATATTTACAAATCCACATGGATGTGAGTGTCTCCTTTCTTTTCATATTACTTTGAAAATGAAGAGAAACCATAAGAGATACTGACCATCAAGGGTTGCTCCAAATAGGGCAACAGGATTGACAGATAGGGCCCAGGACTTGGCCTTTTGGTACTTTGGTCGCTACACAATTTGAGGGCATATTATGGGGAGGTAGGGGCTAAGATCTCCGTAAAAAGTTGAAATTTTGTAAGCCGATTTTAACTCTGAATTTCGTCCAGATTATGAAATGATGACAAAGTAGTTACTTTGCCCTATTGCCTCGTCTGCTTTTTTTTTTAAGGAATTCTTTAATTTTTATTATTTATTTATTTATGTATTTATTTTTTGGCCGTGTTGGGTCTTCGTTTCTGTGCAAGGGCTTTCACTAGTTGCGGCAAGTGGGGGCCACTCTTCATCGCGGTGCGCGGGCCTCTCACTATCACGGCCTTTGTTGCGGAGCACAGGCTCCAGACGCGCAGGCTCAATAGTTGTGGCTCACAGGCCTAGTTGCTCCGCGGCATGTGGGATGTGGGATCTTCCCGGACCAGGGCTCGAATCCGTGTCCCCTGCACTAGCAGGCAGATTCTCAACCACTGTGCCACCAGGGAAGCCCACCTCGTCTGCTTTTTAAATGTGTTCTCTTTTGCCCCATCTGTTTTATCCCCCTTTTCATCATCCTTCTGAACTTCCCTGACAGCTCACTATCCCCCACCCTCCACTTGGCACCCTCCCTTTTCCTGCACACACTATCCCCATCAATTACCAGGTCTTAGGAGGTCCTGCTAACCCTAGGGCCAAAGTGTAAATTGTTTTTTTCCTCAGTTCTCAGTAGCACAGCTGAGACCAAGCCAGGATATTTATGCAAGACTCTACTGAAGGCTTAGATATGACACAGGAAGGCTCCAGCAACTTGACTGTCAAGATGACAGATGGTTGCGCATTCTCTTCAATTTGGGTTCTCCTGTATTGTCACTCATCTGGCAGGGGCTGGTTTCTCCCTGTCTCCCTCCTTATTCTTTCTTTCTCTCAAGAAATGAAACATGAGAGAGATCGAAGCCTCCTTAAGTTCATTTTCGGAATATATCACCTCCCAGAAGGAATCAAGTCCTAACTTTAGTGTACATTCCTTCTCCAAGTTTTTATACTTTAAATATTTGTATGTAGGGACTTCCCTGCTGGTGCGGTGATTAAGATTCTGAGCTCCCAATGCAGGGGCCTGGGTTCAATCCCTGGTCAGGGAACTAGATCCCACATGCATGCCGCAACTAAGAGTTTGCATGCCACAACTAAGAGCCGGCGCAACTAAATAAATAAATATTTTTAAATATATATATATCTATGTATATGTAAACATATACAATCTGTATAGTGTTGCTTTTTTTAAAAATCTACATATGTAAGTCATATATCATATACAGATCCTTCTGCATTTCTACTCAGCATTGTTTTTTCAAGATTTTCTCTGTGTATTAATGCTTATAGTTCTAGTTCATTCATTTTGGTCTGCATCTCATTATATGAATGTCATAATTTATCAGTTTCCTTACTGATGACTAATTAGACTACTTTCAATTGTTTGACATTATAAATAAGGCCTCAGTGTATATGTATATATATCTGCACATATCTTTTTGTCTGTGTGAGTGTGTTTGAGAATCGCTTTAGATTATACCTAAAAGTAAAATTGCTGTAGGGTAGACATCTCTTAACTTTACTAGAAATTACCAAATTTTTCTCCAGAGTAGTCGTTCCAGGTTACATGCCTACCAATAGTGTATGAAAGTTCTTATTTCTCTACATCTTGGCCAACACTTGGCATTATCTGACTTAAAAATTTTTGCCATTCTGGTATGTATGAAATTGCATCTCATTGAATTTAATTTATACTTTCCTGACTGCTAATAGAGTTAATGTCTTCTTCTTCAATTTTCCATCACAGCATCCTATTTATTTCTTTCACAGCTCTGATCACAGGCTATTGTTATGGGTTGGTTGGTTTGTGTGTTTATTGTCTGCCTCCCTGTGTAGAATGTAATCTCTGTGAGAGCAGGGATCACATCTCTCTTGTTCACTGTTTTGTGCCCAGAGCTCAGTCCAGGGTCTGGTAGTAGGGGTTCAGTAGAAACGTAGTTGTTTAGGGAATGAGCCTGATGATGGTGGTGGAGGGGGTTCCTCAATAAGTGACGTTACCACGTGAGAAATGCTTATACAGCAACAGGAATTTATGTCTTTATATTCCTCCCATCCAAACCCTGTACTTTATTTCATAGCCAGTTCACAGTACCTGATTCTCTCCTTCATTTCTTATTCCCCCTTTTCAAGCCTTTGAAGAGGATGTAGCAAGCAGTAATAGAGAATAGCAGAAATATTGAGTCACTTGTGGTTTGATTTGCTAGAGAGATACCTGCTCGCTTGCAGCCCATGATTTGAGATATACTGACGTTCAATTAGTGTAAGATTGTTCTGTGCCCCACGTGAGAGAAGAAACCAAGGCTCTGATGAGGTTCATTATTAGATAGGAAATTAAGTTGGAAGTGCTTTGCCTTTGTTGGGATTCTCACTGACAGAGTTATTTTGTCTCAGCTACTATAACACTTCCTGAGATAGGTACAGACTTTGTCAGCAAAAATTCACTAGGCTAGGTGTGATAATTCATTTTTAAGAAATATAGATGTTGAAGAAGACTAGAATAAATCTCAGTTACTTTTTCTAGAGTCTCTTTCTTTTCTACCCAACCACTCTTAGTGCTGGTCCCAGTAGCTCTGATTTCATCTTGTTCTAGCTTTATTCAGTTCCTGAGCTCTGCTCTGGCTGCATCTTAAATTTTACTCATTGCCTTGGTTAGGACCCTTTAGGATGCAGGGAACAAACCCACCCAAATTGCTTAAACCAGAGGCAATCCGGGGATGTCTCAGAACTTAACAGCACACACAGCCGGAACCAGGAATTAAAGTGGTGGAAATGCCTACTATAAGCTCCCAAGTTTACTTCTCCTTTCAAGAGAAGAACCAAGCTGAGGATGGAATCTTAGTCCCAATTACAAATTCTCAGGGAAGGATGCTGACCTAGCATGGACCAAATGCCCACGTGACTCCAGTGAGCCATGGCCATAAGGTTATAGTCTACAGACAAGGCGGCCAAGAGCCACTCCTGTACTGTATGGATGACACAGAAGGGCAGCTCCCAGGGAAGGGGAGAGATTTTAGGCAGAAACACCCATAGGTGCTGTTGAAATTATCAGTTGTTGAACATGCATTTAGAGGCTCTGAAGCCTCTGCCTTTTTACCCAGCAGCTTCTTCACATCTTCTGCTTCCTTGACTTTCCTTTCCCCAGGTCTTACCTGGCTCCTCACTCAACTCGCTGATCTCCTTGCCATAGCCAGTTGCGAATACATTCTCAACAGATCCCTGGCTTCCCCCACTTAAAAAAGTGAGGGGCTTCCCTGGTGGCACAGTGGTTGAGAGTCCACCTGCCGATGCAGGGGACACGGGTTCGTGCCCCGGTCTGGGAAGATCCCACATGCCGCGGAGCGGCTGGGCCCGTGAGCCATGGCCGCTGAGCCTGCGCGTCCGGAGCCTGTGCTCCGCAACGGGGAGAGGCCACAGCAGTGAGAGGCCCGCATACCGCAAAAAAAAAAAAAAAAAAAAAGAAAGTGAGCTTTGTAGATAAGGTACATTTTTCCTTAGTTTGTTTGTTTATCCGGAAGGTAGGAATATTCTGTATGATACAACATCCCTCTAGTTGGCTTGTAATTCAGCGATGTGTCCTGCCCCAGCTAGTGGGAAACAGCAGTGAACTAGGTATTGTGAAACTTCAGTAACCTGGGAAGTCTGTTCTGCCCTTGCTGAGACCTTTATGTTCTCTTGTTACAGGAACATGATGTAGAAACAACTCACGGTATGGTCCACGTCACTGTAAGAGGCCTACCGAAGGGAAACAGACCAGTTATTCTGACGTATCATGACATTGGCCTCAATCGTATGTATTTGATTTTATACCTTCCCTATTTTATTATAATACATAATCTCTGTATATTTTTTTAAAACACACAAGAAACCCCGGTATTCTGATAAACCATAGGTTTTCTCCTCTCTGCCTTAACCTTCCCTCCTCATTGCTACATGTTAATGGCAGAATTAAAGTTCCTGGGAAGTATGCAGTTGAATGCGTTTTGGGGGGTACTGGGATTATATCTCACTTTGTGTCATATCTGCTAAAGGACTGAAGATTATATGATGAACTGGTTAAGAAAGTAGAACTGCAATTAGTTTTTTTTAAAAAAACAATCTGTGCTTTGGGTTTTTTCATATTTCGGGTTAGAAAATTCAGAGCTTGAACTTAACTTTGTTGTGAGCTCTTTAATAAATTAGTAAAAGTATTCTTATTATAGCCTGTCATGAGTGACTTTATTTAATTAATTAGTTAATTTTTAACATCTTTATTGGAGTATAATTGCTTTACAATGGTGTGTTAGTTTCTGCTTTATAACAAAGTGAATCAGCTAGACGTATACATATATCCCCATATCTCTTCCCTCTTGCGTCTCCCTCCCTCCCACCCTCCCTATCCCACCCCTCTAGGTGGTCACAAAGCACCGAGCTGATCTCCCTGTGCTATGCGGCTGCTTCCCACTAGCCATCGATTTTACATTTGGTAGTGTATATATGTCCATGCCACTCTCTCACTTTGTCACAGCTTACCCTTCCCCCTCCCTATGTCCTCAAGTCCATTCTCTAGTAGGTCTGCGTCTTTATTCCCATCCTGCCCCTAGGTTCTTCATAACAATTTTTTTTTTTTAGATTCCATATATATGTGTTAGCATATAAGTAACTTTAAATGGACTTTGCTAGATGGTAATATAAGATTCTGGCCCTAGCCCCAGGCATACAGAGTCTACGTGTTTTCTTTCACGCTCCTCTGGCTTTCAGAGGTGGCCTGCATTTGAAGTTATAGTCTAGTGCTGGAGCTTTTGTTGCCTCTTTAGCATGAGAAGGGATTTAAGCAGTTCCACCAGCAGGGTAGAAATTGAAGCAGAAACCCCTCCCTGCACCCCAGCAATTTTGCCAAGAGACACGGTCTTCCACATGGTGATTGTAAGCAGCCTAAGATACTCACTTCGGCCAGGTTCTTGGGATATGGTCAGTATCTCTCTGTTAGGTAGGGGAATAAGATACATGAAAAATGGCAGTATTATGGGTGTAAGACTGTTCTGTGAAACACCAGGATTGGTTTCCTCTTTGTAGACATTCTGTAGAATTGAGGATTACTTATCCTTTTCAAGTTGTTGAGATGTCTGGTAGTCAGCCTTTAGGGCAGCTTGAATCAGACAGATTGTTCAGACACTTCACTTTAGTGAGACAGTGATTAAAAGGGGGTGAAAGAGGACGATGATATGGAATTGATTGAGTAGAGGAAAACTGGGGAGAAATGGAGAGCTTGTGACTTATGAGTGTTTTGCTCTTGCAGATAAATCCTGTTTCAATGCATTCTTTAACTTTGAGGATATGCAGGAGATCACCCAGCACTTTGCCGTCTGTCACGTTGATGCCCCAGGCCAGCAGGAAGGTGCACCCTCTTTCCCAGCTGGGTAAGACCACAAGCAAGACCTTCTGGAAGACACGCACTCAGAGAGCAAACGGCTAAGCTCCAGCGGGAGCAGTGGCCGTGTGCTTCCCTCCAAGCTGGTTTTAGCACAGCCTACAGGTTATACTTGTCAACCGACCATCCGCATATTTTCTCTCCTTGTTCTGAGAGGACTATGTACAGTCTATTCACGAAAGCTGCGTGTTTCCCCATATCCAGGAATGGCCCTCCATGAATGGGAGCCAATCACAAGGCATTAGTGTCTGGAACACCCACTTCTCACTGTCTTTTAACCGTCTCCTTCCTCATCTGTTTTAAATCTGTCATTTTTGTGTCCCTCCCTGAAACTCCCAACTACCTAGGCCCGAACTCAGATCCCTCTGAGCTTCCTGGGAGCGCCTTCCCACCCTTACCTTCAATCTGGTGACAGGAATTTGAATATCACTATAACCATTTATTTGGAGGAGGCTGCCCTGTCAGCTGGAGGTGCATTTAACTGGACGTGGACATGGAGCTCTCAGCCTCAGCCTAAGCCTGCTTTGCATGGTGGAGTCACAGTCTCCCTGACTCTTCCCTGGACAGCATAATTATTGAGGAGACCTTGGAGGAGGAATGAAAACACAAGCTGTGGAATGCTAATTCTTCCCCTCTCCTTTACTCATCTCCAGAGCTGCCTTTGCCAGTGACTGCTGTGAAATAGACCATTGCAGTGTTAGAATAATAGCTAACACTTACCTAGTACTCAAACAGTATTCTTGTCACTGCATTGCATACTTTACATTTATTAACTCATTTAATCCTTACAACCCTATGGGATAGGTTTACGGTTATTCCCATTGTACAGGGTAGGGTATTAAGGCCCAGAGATATTAAGTACCTTGGCCAAGCTTACATAACAAATAAGTAATAGAGCTGGGATTTTAACCCAGGCAGTCTGGCTCCAGAATCTATGTTATTGACTACGTCCAAGCTATTCTGTCTCTTAAACACAAATTGGCCGGTGACCAGTTTATATCCAACAAGATTTAGATCCAGTTCCTTTTTTCTGTTTTATGTACAAATGGCTCAAGAGCACTCCAGTGCTTGAAGTGTTTCAAGCAGAGGCAGGCTGACGTCCCTGTCAAACGTAGAGCAGATCCTGCCCTATATGTAGGGGGTTGTTTGAAGATCCCTTCCATCTTTGATGCTGTAATTTCTATGGACACTTCCTACTTTTCTTGGATTCTTGGTCTGGGTCAGTTTCGGGCTTGCCTGACCATCTTAGAATCCAGTGGCTTAGATCATGAACCAAATTCAAAAGCAAATAATAAAGTAACTGGGTTATTCTAGGCCTAAGTAAAACAAATCAGCCTCTATGATGAGGAGCCCAGGATTTGCAACTGTGTGCCTAGGCCCAGTAAAACTTTGTTTAATTTTACACTTAGCTGCCTAAACCTAAGCAGCAGACCAAGAGCAGTAGGTTGACTCTTACTGCTAGAAGTTTACTGAGCCTGAACCCCAAATGAAGTGGTTATTAGGGGTTTGGAAATACCCTGGAGAGAACCGTATTACCTGTTCTTTTCAAATGGCTTCCTCTCGTCCCAGAGATTGCTCTTCAGGTTATAGAAACACGTAGGAGTTTTTTGTCTGTTTTTTACTTTCCTCTTAGTGTGGCAGTTGTAGAGAGTCACACAGCATGCCACAATCATTGCCGGGTACCACATCACCTCCTTTGAGCCTTTGGTAAAGGGAATGCTTTTATCTAAGAACCCTGTACTTTTCTAGCTGTTCTAGTGATGGGGAACTGTGATACATTCTAATTCGGGAGGTATCCTTCTGGATTTCAGGTACCAGTATCCGACAATGGATGAGCTGGCCGAAATGCTGCCTCCTGTTCTCACCCACTTAAAGTAAGTTCATTCTCCAGTTCTTTCACATGGTTTTTGTTTTTTGTTTTTTCGCACTTTCTACTATGTGTCTGATCTGGGGGATGTGACGATGAGCAAAACAGTATCGTCACTACCCTCGTGGAGTGTGGAGCTTACATTTTGGAGTGGGAAATAATTGACAACAAGTAAGCAAACAAATAGTCACAACTTACGTGCTATAGAAGTCAGTGGGGATGTTGTGATAGAGAATAAGGGCAGGGTGTACACAGATAAGGCTAATTGAGGATTACCTCTCTAAGAAGGAGTCCTTTAGATTGAGACCTGGAGGATAAAAAGGAGTTACCTAAACAGAGAGCCAGGACAAGAGGATTCCAGACAGAAGGAATATGTCCAAAAGGCCTGAGCCAAGTGAGCAAGTGGGAGAAAGTCACAGGGTGAAATCTGAGAAATAGACAAGGACCAGGTTGCACAGGTCTCACAGATCAGGTAAGAATTTGGGATTTTATTCAAAAGACAAAAAAACACCGAAGGGTTTTAAGTGCTATCCAATTTAGTCTTTTAAAATGATCACTCTAGATATGTAAATTGCACATCAGCAAAGCAATTTACATTTTTAAAAAGAAATTACTCCAGCTGTGGAGAGAATGGTTTAGAGAGGGGTAAAAGAGAAAAAGCAAGGGACCAGTTAAACTGTTACAACAATCAGGCAAGTGATAATGATAGCTTGGTACTGGATACTGCCCAGGGGATGGAATGGAGTAGGAGAAGGCAGATGGAAATGCTTTGAAGGTAGATTTGCTGATGGGTTGGATATGGAGGTATTAGGAGAGTGAGCTGTCAAGGATGACTCCCAGGTTTTAGTCATATTTCATTTAATCCTTAAAATCAACTTAGAAGTAGGTGGTCATATTCTTGTTTTATAGGTAGGGAACCCAGGCTCAGGAAGTTAAAGAAACCTGACCAAATTCTACATCCAGTAAGCATCAGAGCCAGATTTGAACCCAATTGCATTCTTTTCATTATGCCATCCTACCTCCAAATGAGTTAACCCTGTCAATGTTGGTGTGTCCCATTCACAGCCTGAAAAGCATCATTGGGGTTGGAGTTGGAGCTGGAGCTTACATCCTCAGCAGATTTGCAGTAAGTACATGGAGGATTAGTCTCAACACCCTTGAGGCACTGCCTAGGTCACAGCTCTTACTGCTGTGTTAAATGACAAGGAACTGTTGTGAATCTTATGTCAGTTTTTCTATAAATTCTGTCAACAGATACAGGTTTGTATAAGGCCTTGCTTTGTACTTATAGCACCTGAAGAATAACAAATGAGGGCAAGATATCATCAATAAAAATAGTTCTCAGAGAATACTTATGGTGGAATTTCTTACAACCATTAAAATTTTGTAAGAAGAGCTTGTAATGATATGCAATTCACATACACCATAACCTTAACAAAAAGGTTAGAATACAGATGCACATAAAGTTTGTCATAGGCATAGGAAAGCACTGAAAGAAAACATGAAAATACTAACAGATTGATGTTGTGTGGTTAGATAATATGAGATTTTATTTTCTGCTTTTTATAATTTCTCTGTTTATCAAATTTTCTATAGTGAGCATAATCGGAGGGGAAAAAGTAAGCTGGAAAGTTTTTAGTTTACATAGAAATGTTCTTATTGATTTCTATTTAAGGAACTCTTTCCCAAATGCCTCCTGGGTGAAGGGTGGTCTTCTGGAGGGTGGTATCACCAATTCATGTGGTTTTAGAAAAAAACTTAAGAAGTTGCTCTTGGGGACAAGGTGTATGAGTATGAAATAGCCAGTCTAAGCCTCAGTAGCCCCTTAGGCCATGTAGTCCCAAGGGCACTGCCCCAGCAGGGGAGACCCACCATGAGCTAAACAACTGTAGAGATAGCAGGTGCCGTCCTCTGCTGTGGAAATAAAAACCATCTCCCCCGTAGATCTTTGCCAGGCGAGATCATCTGATGGTAATTTAGGAAGCTGGTTTTCCAGATGCTAAGCTAGATTTATAGAGCTATTTTTCTAAATATCCTCCCTAGCACCTCTCTGACCTTTCTTACTTTCAACTCTGAGGCATTGAGGCCTTGTAAGAGGTGACTAACCATGCTGCAGTATTTTTAGAAGAAGCTGAGAGTGGGGCTCTTTACTGTTGTCTTTGTCTTGTTTCAGCTCAATCACCCAGAGCTCGTGGAAGGTCTCGTGCTCATTAACGTTGACCCTTGTGCCAAAGGCTGGATTGACTGGGCAGCTTCCAAAGTAAGACCAGTGTCCATTGGCTCATCTCTTGGTCCCTTCTCAAAATGGCTTATCTGGTTTTTATTTTTATTTTTTCATTCATACGGTCAAGGGCAAGAAGTTTTAAGTATATAGCTTGATGAATGTTTACACATGTAATCACCACTTAGTCAATATACAGAATATTTCCAGCTCTCTGCTTAATACTTCCTCCCTTTCCCAGAAATAACTGTTATTCTGACTTCTACCACCATAGATTGGTTTTATATATTCTTAAACTTCATATACTTGGAATAATAGAATATATATTCTTGTGTATCTTGCTTCTTTGATTCATCATTGTGAGTCTCAGTCACGAATGGAATACTATGCAACCAAAAACTTATGGGTTTTTTTGGTTATTTAAGGAAATGTGAAAATTCTCATGTTTAAAAAAACAGATAATAAAATTTTGTTAAATACATATATGCATTTATAAGGAAAATAATTTGCTACCGGTAGTTACATCTTTGGCTGGTAGCATTACAGATGATTCTTATTTTTATTTTATGTATTCTATGTTTTCCTAATTTTCTATGATAAATATGTAGTGCTTTCATAGTTACTTTAAAATATTAAACTATTCCACCTGCCAGCAGACCAGATTCTAAAAAGTTTATCCATTCCTCCCCACATTTAACTTCTGGAGAAATGATGTATTTCCTAGCTTTGGATGAAATATATTAACAATGCTATTGCCAGATGCTATGGAAATTCTTTCTTACAACCTGACTTATTTAAAATTTGTTTTAATTCCTATCTAGGATGTGGGTACATTAAAACTTACCTGAACACTCTTAATAACGTGATACAACCTAGTAAAAATTCTTATAAAGCTTTAGAATGACCTTATGAGTATTAAACATGAAATGAAATAGGTTATTAATTCTTATTATCTTTAATGTATAACCTGTGGATCATTGATAACCCATGTGAAGATTTCTGGGCTTCTTTCTTCCTTAATCTTTCTGGGACTACATGATCCTGCTCCACCCATATCCACATCTGTCCCCCTGATTTCCTCTTGTCCATCTCCACCCCCAACTCAGTACTTCACCTCTGATCCAAGGCAGCAGTAGGAATTGAGCATAAAATCAACAAAGAAGGAAGGCTTAAGGAAATCAGCAACATAATTTGAGATGGAAATTTTTCTGAAAATAGACTAACAGTCTGCAGATTTACACAGATTGATGCATTTATTAGACTGTGATGTGCATAGTTTTGAGATGGGAAAAATTAGGAGAAAAATGTTCAAAATGCAAGAACATTCTGTAAACATAGCAATTTCCTCCCACTAATTGAAACGAAGATAGCAAAATTAAAAGAAAGAGAAAAATCATTTTTTCTTTTGGATGGCTTGGGAGTAGTTGTAAGTCATTCCTTATTAACTGTAAACCCAGCGTAACTGCGGAAATACAGGCAGGAATGAAGCAGCTAATAGCTGTGAGTTCTCGGTCCCACGTTTTCAAAGAAGTAATGGCAGCATTTCTTCTAGCCACCTATTTCAAAGCAGGCTATATTATTACCCTGGAAGGAAAACTTTTCGTTTTTTTCTGACTTGTTCCTTGTTCTCAGGTTTCCTGGGACCACCATCTCACGAAAATGTGTGACACTGAGTTGTGTTGTTTATTTGTTGAAGGATAACATATATACAAGAAAGTGCACAGCTTGATAAATTTTTACCCATGCTAACTCCCTTGACACCAAGTTTTTATCTTTGTAGCTCTCGGGCTTGACAACCAATGTTGTGGACATAATTTTGGCTCATCACTTTGGGCAGGTAAGTGCCTGTGCCAGCCAGGAGAGGGGTGTGTTTACTGGCTTGTGTGCAAAGTCTTACTCACCTCAGGAAAGAAGGGGTGCCCCAGAACTCACCTGATCCCAGTGGGTTACCACTTTCAGTGCCGTGTGAGATGCACGTGGCCCAGCAAAGGCCAGTCTTAGGGGAGAGGCATGAACTCAGTGCCACGTGGCTCTCGGCATTTGGAGAGAGGAGAGAAGGCAGCCCCCACCGCCGACCTGTTCCCTGTGAGCAGATGCCATCTGTTCATGTTTGACAACATTATGTGCTTCACCAAGCATGTCTGGAGCCAAAGTGAGGTCTGGGAAGGGCTTCACAGAAATAGAAGTTTCAGAGAAAAAGAAACCAAGAATGTTAGTGCTGAAAGAACCTTAGAGATTATCTTGTTCAAACCCCATGTCTTACTGGTGAGGAAACAAGTCCACGGAGGAAATGACAATTATATGGATAATTGTTACGTGAAAGAGGGGATCCCAGTCCTCTTTTCAGAGAGAAAGTGAGTTGGATAACAGAAGTCTTACACCAATTACAATGTGTGTTTTCTCCTTCACCACCAAACAATTCTCAGACACCAGCTGGGTGTCCTGCAGTTCAGCTCAATGATGCCACTGTCTACCTGGAGATAGGTCAGATCCAAAAGATGGGGGCTCGGTCCTAACAACCAAGCCACCACCACTGCTCCCCCTTCCCCCACTTCAGCCACCAGTTGCCACTCCAGGTTGTCACCTGTGCTTCTGACCAACCAGCTATATAGATCAGAGGTTCCAACAACCCCCTACTTGGGTTCAGTTAATTTGCTGGAGCAGCTCAGCAGAACTCAGAGAAACATTGTACTTACTAGATTACCGGTTTATTGTAAAAGGACACATGACTCAGGAACAGCCAGATGAAAGAGATGCATAGGGCAAGTCATATGGAAAGGGGCACGGAGCTCTCATGCCCTCTAGGGTGCACCAGTCTCCCAGAACCGCCACGCCTTCACCAACCTGGAAGCTCTACCAGTCCCGTCCTTTTGGGGTTTTATGGAGGCTTCATTACAGAGGCATGATTATGTGGTAATCAATTCAATGGCCAGCTCCTCTCCCCTCCCCGGAGGTGGGGACTGGGTGGGATTGAAAGTTCCCACCCTCTACTCACAGGGGCTGGTTCCATCTAGAAGTTACTTAGGGGCTCTCCTAAAATCACATCGTTAACAAAAAAAGATACCTTTAGGGCAGATAAAAAGATATCAATCTCATATCAAAAAAAGATATCAATCTCATCAGTTTGGAAATTCCAAGCATTTTAGGAGCTCTGTGCCAGGAGTGGGATGAAGACCAGACACATACTTCTTTTTTTTTTTTTTTTTTTTTGGGCGGTACGCGGGCCTCTCACCGCCGTGGCCTCTCCCGCTACGGAGTACAGGATCCGGATGCGCAGGCTCAGCAGCCATGGCTCACGGGCCTAGCCACTCCGCCGCATGTGGGATCTTCCCAGACTGGGACACGAACCTGTGTCCCCTGCATCGGCAGGCGGACTCTCAACCACTGCGCCACCAGGGAAGCCCCCCAGACACATATTTATTATTATAAATCAAAACATCACAGATGACCTATGAAGAAGCAATAAATGAGCAATGAGTTTGGGGAGCTGTGAGGTGTCTGGAGTTGGGGAGATAAAAACAATATAAATAGGAGTAATGCGGGCTCAACTGTAGTCTCTGTACTGAAGGAAAATGGTTGGTGGGGAGAAAATTAGCATTTACTGAGTACTCATTCTCTGTAAAGCACTTTGACAAGTACTTTTAGGTACAAACTCAGTTATTTTTCATGTGGTTCTATTAGACTTATTTTAAAATGGAGAAACTAAGGGCCAGAGAGGCAGCATAACTTGCCACCATTGTCCAGATGGCAAGTGGTTTGAATGCAGGCCAAGCTGACTCCAAAGCCCATAGTTTTTTTCTTTCATTGAGATTTTATTTTATCAAAGGTACAAATTCACACATATTTTAGAGTAGAGATGTTCTGCAGGGCTTATTACAAAGAATCTGCCACCCTATTTCCTTCTTCTTAGATTAATTCTTTTAGCTGATTCTTTTGGGTTTTGCCTCTTTAATTAAGGTATTTACTTGCATATAGTAAAGGACACAAATCATAAGTGCATCTCAGTGACCTTTTATGTTACATACATATACTCCTTTGTAACCACCACCAAATCAAGTTACAGAACATTTCCATCATCCCCAAAAGTTTCCCTCATGCCCTTTCCTAATCGCTATAATCCCCCTCCCCAAACAAGGTATTCACTATTCTGTTACCTCTATACATTATCTTGCCTGTTCTTAAACTTTATATAAAAGTAATTACAGTGTACACTCTTCTGGGTCTGGCTTCTTTTGCTCGGTATAGTCTTTGAGATTCAACCATGTCATTGTATGTATCAGTAGTTCATTCTTTTATTCTGTGTAGCAGTCCATTGTTATATACCATGAATGTTCCTATGAACATTTGGGTTGTTTCCAATCTTTTGTTTTTGTTTTACTATTATATTTATTTATTATTTTTTTTTAATTTTATTTATTTATTTTTGGCTGTGTTGGGTCTTCGTTGCTGCACGTGGGCTTTCTGTAGTTGGGGCGAGCAGGGGCTACTCTTCATTGCAATGCGAGGCTTTCTCACTGCGGTGGCTTCTCTTCTTAGAGCACAGGCTCTAGGCACGTGGGCTTCAGTAGTTGTGGCATGTGGGCTCAGTAGTTGTGGCTTGCGGGCTCTAGAGCGCAGGCTCAGTAGTTGTGGCACATGGGCTTAGTTGCTCCGCGGCATGTGGGATCTTGCTGGACCAGGGGTCGAACCTGTGTCTCCTGCATTGGCAGGCAGATTCCTATCCACTGGGCCACCAAGGAAGCCCTGTTTTACTATTATAAATAAAGCTTCTATGAACATTCTTTTCTCTTTTTTTAAATATTTATTTATTTGGTTGCACTGGGTCTTAGTTATGGCAGGCGGGCTCCTTCGTTGTGGCATGCAAACTCTTAGTTGCGACGTGCATATGGGATCTAGTTCCCTGACCAGGGATCAAATCCAGGCCCCCTGCATTGGGAGCACAGAGGCTTACCCACTGTGCCACCAGGGAAGTCTCCTATGGACATTTTTGTATGTGTCTTTTTGGACATATGCTTCCATGTCTCTAAATATGCATATATTTCCACTTGTTGATTTTTCATTTGTAGGCATTATCTGTTGGCATTCCATTATGAAAGATGATTTCTCTCATATACACATACACACCGACCCCATGACACACGTTTGTGTTTTCCACCGCTCCATCCTCCCACTATAATGTAATTTGGATTAGATCAATTTCCAGCATTTACACTAGCATATAAATGTTATTCAGAGCTGAGCCACGACAGATTTCTTTTTCTGTACATTTCCCCTTTACCCAGTGACAGTGTTAGAATTTTTAAGTAAGGGCCACTGGGGGGACACTGCAAGGTGATAGTGGCAGGAAGGCACTTCCTTTCCTTTTTAAAAAAATTTAAGGCTTCCCTGGTGGCGCAGTGGTTAAGAATCCGCCTGCCAGTGCAGGGGACATGGGTTTGAGCCCTGGTCCGGGAAGATCCCACATGCCGCGGAGCAGCTAAGCCTGTGTTCTACAACTACTGAGCCTGCGCTCTAGAGCCCACGAACCACAACTACTGAGCCCACATGCCTAGAGCCGGTGCTCCACAACAAGAGAAGCCACTGCAGTGAGGAGCCCCCACACTGCAATGAAGAGTAGCCCCCGCTCGCTGCAACTAGAGAAAGCCGCGCACAGCAACGAAGACCCAACACAGCCAAAAATATATTAAAAAAAAAAATTTAGCCCAAGAATCAGGGCTTGCCATACAGAAGGCCTGGTGACACTCATCTCAGCAGTCTTCAGGTCACACTTTCTCCATCCTGTGGGCTGTTTCCAGGGTCCAGTCAGGAGAGAGAAACCACACACTTTGAGTTGAGAAAATTTAACATAGAATATTGTTAACTAGTAGAAGGTTGCTTCCTTCTCAGAGAGGTGAAAGAGGACTCTCAGGTGTCTAAAAGTAGCAGGTGGAAACCAGCAGCTACTCCTAGGTAGAGTGCATGTGGACACTCAGGGAACTGTGGACTTAGTTGGGCCCACCCCCACCAAGCCTGACAGTCATGCCTCTTCAAGGAAGGTAAGGTTTCCACAGAAAGTACAACCAGGCAGGAGTGAAAAAACTTGCCAGAGGGTAAGGGCTGTAACTGGTCCATAGAGCCACTCACCAGATGAGGGAGACATTTGTCTAAAATAAGGTCTGAACAGCTGCAGAAGCTCCAGAAGCTGCAGCTGGATGGGGGAGAACCTGGGCCTAGGGTGCAGCTACAGCTTTTCTACGAGAATTCCTGACACCTTGAGCCAGTGGCTCCTGTGCTAAATTTTAAAAAGGGACTGGCAAACGGAAAATGTTTATGCATTCTAGCTCCAGTACTACAAAGAACAGTGGATCTGAGGCTGAGGATAACTGGCCTAGGTTCTTTGCCCAATGGCTAGTGATCCCTGTCTGTCCGAATTTTATAAGGGTGGATCACTGAAAGGCCTGTGTACACCAGGTGAGGCTTATCCCTTGGGTGATTAGACTGGGCCATTTCCTTGGGGAGCCCCTGATGTCAGCAGCTTTAGGTCTCTTCTCTGGGACTGGTCAGATTCCCCAGATAAGCTTTGAGGTTACACACCAGACACTAATGTTAGTATTCTTGGAGCCAAGTTCAGAAAAAGACAGAGAGCCTCAACATTCAGGCTTTAAACTTTCACTTTTCAGTATGGTGTATCTACCCATCTGGGCCTGTGGTCTTCCAGATCAAAGACCTTGTGTTTTATTGTTTCCAGAGAATAGACCGTCAGTCTTCTTCTGAGGTGGGAAAAGGGAAGTCCCCCAGAATGCAGGGGAGGGATCTGGAGCTCCGGCTGCTTTATGCTTTGTTCCCATTGGACCACAGGTGCAGATAATTAGAATGATCATAGTCTTTGGTTTGTAATACACCCTCATCATTCATTGGTCATGCACATAACCCACTTTTATTTAGTTAATTAGCTAGTTATTTTTAATAATGTAATAAGCACCCAAGATATTACCACCCAAAGCAAAAGCTAGGGTTTGACAGTAACCTGCATCTAACCAAATGATACTCTGAATTAACCTGTCCCCCTGCTTTTCTCACCCTGAGGAAACTATCATCTTTTGTCAGCCCTTTGTTTTCCTTTATGATAGTGTTACTGAATTTATATGTGTTCTTTTACATTATGTACATATTTCTAATTATAAAAGGATATTATGCTGATGTAATTTGGGAAACTTTTTTCACTTAAAATTGCCAAGATTTATCCACATTACTGCTGGATGACTGTGAACAGTTTTGTATATGCCTCCTGCTTTATTCGTACAAAAATCCATCTTGGGTGTAAGTTTAGGAGTGGAATTGCTGGGTCTTAAGTGTTCATATATCATAAAATTCAGACTTTTAAGGTTTAGTGGTTTTTAGTATATTTATGGAGTTGTGTAACATTGCACTATCTCATTTCAGAACATTTCCATCACCCCAAAAAGAAACACCATACCTCTTAACAGTCACTCCCTATTCTCCTTCCCCCTGTACCTGACAACCACTAGCCTACTTTCTGTCTCTGTGGATTTGCCTATTCTGGACATTTCTTAAATGGAATCATGTAATATGTGGCATTTGTGTCTGACTCCTTTCACTTAGCATGTTTTTGAAGTTCATCCATGTTACAGCATGTAGCAATACTTCATTCCTTTTTATGGCTGAATAATATTTCGGTGTATGGATATACCACATTCGGTTTATTAGTTGATGGACATTTAGGTGTTTTCCACCTTTGGGCTATTACGAAAAATGTTGCTATGAACATTCATATACCAGTTTTTACATGAACATATGTTTTCGGTTTTCTTGAGTATATACCTAAGAGTGGAATTGCTGGGTCACATGGTAGCTGTGTTTAACATTTTGAGAAACTGCCAGACTGTTTTCCAAAGTGGCTGCACCATTTACAGTCATACCAGCAAAACATGAGAGTTCCAGCTTCTCCACATCCTTGTCAACATTTGATGTTGTCTGTCTTTTTGATTATAGCCATCCTAGTGGGTGTGAACTAGTGTCTCATTATGGTTTTGATTTGCATTTTTTTAATCTTCTTTGGAGAAGTGTCTATTAAAATCTTTTACCCATTCTTTAGTTGAGTTATTTATCATTTTATTATGAAGTTGAAGATTTCTTTATATGTTCTTGATACAGATCTTTAGATATATGAAATGCAAATATTTTCTTGCATTTTGTGGATTGTCTTTAACTTTCTTGATGGTGTCCTTTGAAGCACAAAAGTTTTTATTTATCTATTTATTTATTTATTTTTGTTTGTTTAACCTAATGAAAGCATCTTTTTTTGTTTTGTTTACATTTTATTGGGGTATAGTGTTGATTTACAATGTTGTGGTAGTTTCAGGTGTACAGCAAAGTGAGTCTGTTATACATATATCCACTCTTTTTTAGATTCTTTTCCCATATAGGCCATTACAGAGTATTGAGTAGAATTCCCTGAGCTATATAGTAGGTCCTTACTAGTTATCTATTTTATATGTAGTATTGCGTATGCGTCAATCCCAGTCTTCCACTTTATTCCTCCCCCAACTTACCCCCCCCAGTAACCATAAGTTTATTTTCTACATGAAGCACAAAAGTTTTAATTTTGATGAAATCCCATCTATTTTTCCTTTTGTTGCTTGCACTTTTAGTGTCATATCTAAGAAACCATTGCTTAATCCAAAGTCATGAAGATTTACTCCTATCCTTTCTCGTAAGATTTTTATAGTTTTAGCTCTTAACATTTAGGTCTGTGGTCTATTTTGAGCTAATTGTTTGTACATGGTGTGAGGTTGCAGTACCAGTTCGTTCTTTTATATGTGAAAATCCAGTTGTCCCAGTACCATTTTAAAAAAGACTTTTCTTTGTCCAGTGAATTGTCTGGGCTCCCTTGTTGAAAACAAGTTGACCATAAATGTAAGGGTTTATTTTGGAAGGCTCCTTTTTATCCTATTGATATTTGTCTAGCCTTATGCCAGTATCACAGTGTCTTGATTACTGTATCTTTGTAGTAAGGTTTGAAATAGGGACGTGTGAGTCCTCCAACTTTGTTTTTTACCAAGATTGTTTTGGCTGTTTTGGATTCCTTCCATTTCCATATGAATTTTAGGGTCAGCTCATCCATTTCTGCAAAAGAGCTAACTGGGATTTTGATAAGGATTGTGTTGAATCTGTAGATCAATTTAGGGAGCATTGCTATCTTTTTTTTTTTTTTTTTTGCGGTACGTGGGCCTCTCACTGTTGTGGCCTCTCCTGTTGCGGAGCACAGGCTCCGGACGCGCAGGCTCAGCGGCCATGGCTCACGGGCCCAGCCGCTCCGCGGCATATGGGATCTTCCTGGACCGGGGCACGAACCCGTGTCCCCTGCATCGGCAGGCGGACTCTCAACCACTGCGCCACCAGGGAAGCCCAGCATTGCTATCTTAACAATACTGTTTCAATCCATGCACATGGAGTGCCTGTCCAGTTATTCGGGTCTTTTAAAATTTCTTTCAGCAACGTTTTGTAGTGAAGTCTTCCCACTTCTTTTGTTATATTTTTTCCTAAGTATTTTATTTTGGGGGTGCTATTATAAATGGAAAGCTTTCTTAATTTCATTTTTGAATTGTTTATTGCTAATGTATAGAAATACAATTAAGTTTTGTATATTGATCTTGTATCCTTCAACCTTGCCGAACTAATTTATTAGCTCTAATTGTTTTTTTGTGGATCCTTAGGATTTTCTACATACAAGATCATGTCATCTGCAATAGACATAGTTTTACTTCTTCCTGTCCAGGCTGGCTATGTTTTATTTCTTTTTCTTGCCTAAGCAGAGCTTTCTAGGCCCTGGATAGAGCCTCTGGTACAGTGTTGAATAGAAGTGATAAGTGGACATCCTCATCTTGTTTCTGATCTTAGGGGAAGCCATTCAGTGTTTCATCATTAAGTATGATGTTAGCTGTGGATTGTTCATAGATGTCCTTCATCAGGTAGAGGAAGCTCTCTTCTGTTCCTAGTTTGTTGAGCACTTTTGTCATGAAATCGTGTTGGATTCTGTCAGATGCTTTTTCTGTATCTATTGAAATGTATGTGTGACTTATGTTCTTTATTCTTTTAATATGGTGTATTACATTTATTGATTTTTGTATGTTGAACCAGCCTTGCATTCTCTGGATAAATTCCACTTGCTCATGGTGTGTAATCCTTTTTATATGTTGTTGCATTTGGTTTCCTAGTATTTTGTTAAGGATTTTTGTGTCCATATTCATAAGAGATATTAGTCTATACGTTTCTTATGTTGTCTTTGTGCGGTTTTGGTATTAAGGTGATACTTGGCCTCAGAGAATGAGTTGAGAAGTATTCTCCCTTTTATTTTTTGTAAGAATTTTGGAAAGATTGCTGTTAATTCTTTAAATGTTTGGCAGAATTCACAGTGAAGCCATCTGGGCCAAAGTTTTTCTTTATGGAAAGTTTTTATATTACTAATTTAATCTTTGTTTCTTCTTGAGACACTTTAGGTGGTTTGCATCTTTTTAGGAACTGGTCCATTTCATGTAGGTTATCTAATTTGTTGGCATATAATTATTCATAATATTCCCTTATAATTATTTCTGTTTCTGTAAAGCTGATAGTGATGTCTCCTCTCTCATTCCTGTTTTTAGTAATCTTGAGTTTTATCTTTGTTTTTCTTGGTTAGTCTAGCTAATTTTCGATTTTATTGATTTTCCCCATTCTTTTTCTATTCTCTCTTTCATTTATTTCCACTCTCATCTTTATTATTTCCTTCCTTCTGCTTGCTTTAAGTTTCCTCTCCTTTTTCTAGTTTCTTAAGGTGGAAGGCTAGCTATGAATTTGAGATCTTTCTTCTTTTTTAATACAGGAATTTACAGCTGTAAATTTCCTTCTAAATATTAACATAGCTGCATCCTATAAGGTATTTTCATTCATTTCAAAGTATTTTCTAATTTCCTTGTGATTTCTGCTTTGATCCATTATTATTTAGGAGTATGTTGTTTAGTTTCCCACATTTCCTTCTGTTATTGATTTTTAATTCATTCCACTGTGGTCAGGGGATATTCTTAGTATTTCATTCCTTTTCAAATTTATTGAGACTTGTTTTATGTCCTAACATGGTCTATCCCAGAGAATGTTCCATGTACACTGAGAAGAAAATGTATTCATTCTACTGCTGTTAAGTGGAGTGTTGTGTAGATGTCTGTTAGGTCTGGTGGTTTATAGTGTTGTTCATTTCTTCTATTTCCTTGTGATCTTCTGCCTCGTTATTCTATCCTTAATTGAAAGTGGGGTATTAAAGTTGCAAACTGTTGTTGTTGAATATTCTATTTCTCTCTTCAATTCTGTTTCATTTTGCTTCATCTGTTTTCATTGTTATGTCTTCCTGATGTTATGTCTTTTTTTAAATATTTATTTATTTATTTATTTGGTTGTGCTGGGTCTTAGTTGCAGCAGGCGGGCTCCTTACTTGTGGCTCGCCGGCTCCTTAGCTGTGGCATGTGAGCTCTTAGTTGTGACACACATGTGGGATCTAGTTCCCTGACCAGGGAGTGAACCTGGGCCGCCTGCATTGGGAGCGTAGAGTCTTAATCACTGCGCCACCAGGGAAGTCCCGGATGTTACGTCTTTACTAAACAGGACTTTCAACCAATCATCCTTTGTACCATGTTTACCCTCTGCTTACAGAGAGAACTGGTGCAGACAAATCTTGGGCCTTTTCAGGCTCCTTGGTACATGATCACTTACTTTTTTCACTTTCCCCACTGCCAGCCTAGCCGCCTTATTGAGTCTGTTAAATGAGTGATTACAGTCTTCCTTCTGCTTTCCCACTTTCAAAATGTTATTGCTGTTGTCACTTTTCTTTGTTGTCTTTGTCCTTATGAGTTTATGGCTTATAAAGAAAAAAATTTACTGTTATTTTTATGATTTTTCTGGAAGGAGTAAAGCTGTATTTTAATCCAGGATCTTTAATTGGAAGTTTCAAAGACCATGATCTTTCCACTGCATAGTGCTAGGTAGAGTGGGTACTTTCCTGAAGACAAAGGATGCTTGGTTTTGACTGTAGACCTTAAAAACCAGTTCACAGAATTTACAAAATTCCATGCTAAGTGCTCTGGGAGAGACAAATGTATATAAGATATGGCCCTTCTTCTCCAGGAGCTCACTCTGTGGAGAGATGAGATGTACAGAAATACTGCTATGGCACATGTAAAAAGGGATAAGTAATAAGAACTATTGATACCTTTCATTGAACGTCTACAGATTTCAGACAGACGTGTTATGTACGTTAAACAATTCAATCTAATAATCTCATAATGGGAATTGTATTAGTCCCACTTTCCAGGTGAAGAATGAATTGTTTTATACAAGGCCAGCAGCTAATAACATATCAAGGGAGATTTGAAGCCACGTGTATCTAACTCTGAAGCTTTCCTCTTTCTACCATGTCAGGGTATCTTAGGAGAGGCCCCGTTAGGGACTAGAGGAATTCAAAGGCAGGAGAGCATCAAGGAAGGCTTCAAGGTGGAGGCATCCCAGCTGGGCCTTGAAGGGTGGATAAAATTCAACATTTCAGATTTTTTGGGGAAGGGGATCATTCCAGGAAGGGGGAATAGTGTGTTCAAAAGCCAAAGAGGAAGGAATTATAAGATGCATTTGGGGGTTTTCAATAACCTGGTGGTAGACTTAGTGTAGGATACCTGCGGGAGGTTAATTGCCAAAACAGCGCCTGACCTGGAAGAGTGAGGCCCTGAGGTGTTTGCATTGGAATAGGGGAGAGAATTTTAATGATTTTTGTAAAGTAAGAACAGCCTCACAACATATATATAATGTGTGTTTAATTAAAAATGTGTGAGGTCACAGACAGTGGGTTGTCACAAGGCTGAAGAGTTCATTTAAAATTTAAGCCAGCAAACACATGTATATGGAATCTAAAAAAAAAAAAAAAAAAAAAGGTTCTAATGAACCTAGGGGCAGGACAGGAATAAAGACGCAGAGGTAGAGAATGGACTTGAGGACACAGGGAGGGGGAAGGGTAAGCTGGGAGAGAGTAGCATTGACATATATACACTACCAAATGTAAATAGATAGCCAGTAGGAAGCAGCTGCATAGCACAGGGAGATCAGCTCGGTGCTTTGTGACCACCTAGAGGGGTGGGATAGGGAGGGTGTGAGGGAGACGCAAGACGGGGGTGGGGGGTGGGGGGGATATGGGGATATATGTATATGTATAGCTGATTCACTTTGTTGTACAGCAGAAACTAGCACAACATTGTAAAGCAACTATACTCTAATAAAGATGTTAAATAAAAAATAAAAATAAATAAAATTTAAGCAAACAAATGCTTGTATTGCTCTTATTGCTTTGAAATGAAAGCAAATAAGTTTTCTAAACGTTAATAATCTCATCTTCTCTAATAAGAAAAAAAACCCACAGTGATATCCCCTTTCTTATCTATCAAATTAGCAAAAATCAAAAGTGATCATTTGTACTAGCAAGCCTGTGGGAAAACAGGTAGAATAAATAAATGAGATGGCTCCATATATCCTGATAAGGAATGACGACCTCTACCATACTTTTAAGTGGAAAAGCACAGTGTAGAACGGTACGTGTAGCAGACTACACTTTGTGTTTTAAAAAAATGTGAGTGGGGGGAGCAATTTATACGTAACAGCTTTTCCTGGGAAGTTACATTAGCACTTAAGCCAGTTTTACCCCTTTTATACCAATATCATTCCTTCTCTTTTTTTTAATCTCAAACTTTGCTGCTCAAGTTCCCCTTCAGACTTTCAAGGGGGAGCTGGATAGGTCATTTCATCTCTAATTGCCATGTGGTTCATTTGTTGTTCACTTTTCTTAGTATCTTCAGCATTTATCACGTTTCTTTGGAATGGCTCCAGTGCCCTTTAGTTTCAGGTAGCCTCTGATCCAGTTGGTAAGTTTCTTACTGTATTCTTGGCTCACTTAACCCATATAGTAGTGAGAATGCAAATACACGTTCTCCTTATCTCTGTTTCTCTACAAGGCTTGCTGGTGGTGACCTTTACACACTGCTTTAGATTTACTGACTCTCACTATCCCTGATACATTTCTTTCCTCCAGTGTAAACATTTTCCGTTCTGCTTAAAACTATTTACTGGGGTGTGTGTGTGTGTGTGTGTGTATACATATATGTACATACATGCTTATGTACACAAAAACCTAGCAACTCGTTCTGGTGGCCTCCAAGAAGACCAGCAAGATAGGGACCGCTGGACAATGGGTAGTGGGGAGGGAGATTCTCTTTTTACTGATAGACCATTTTGTTTCTCTTGAATTTTATACAGGGAATATAGCCAATATTTTGTAATAACTTTAAATGGAATATAATCTATAAAAATTTTGAATCACTGTGTGGTACAACTGAAACTAATATTATATTATAAATCAGTCCTACCTCAACAAAAAAAATAGTATTGGTAATAAGAATAAATAAATGATAAATTGACTTAATAAAGTATTATAAATGGAATGTAATATATAATACTACAATGTATATTATTAAATGATAGTATATAAATAGATATTATACCCGTTATATTGATGAAGATACAGATACGTTAATTATGCAGATTTATGGCTAATAAGAGAAATGTTACTTTCCACTTATTTTATACATTACAGTCCATATAACTTTTCTTATTTAATTTTTAAAACAGCCCTGGCAGGTAGCTGGTTATTATCTTTATTTTACAGACACTCTATTTTTATGAGAATGGCAGAACATGAATAAGACACAAATAAGGAAACTAGGCTTCCGAATGGTTAGGTCACCTAAGTTTCACATCTGGTACTCAAATCCAAGTTTAGTGCAGCTTCCTCTGTGCTGCAGAGAAGGGTATTCAGAGCATATCCCCAAGTTTTTGTGCTTGATTTGGAGTTGATTACCGACCTTTTCCATCATAGCTTCTTTGGTGCCCTCATTCAACACAGAATATGGCACTGAACCAGTCTGATGCAAATAAAAAAGAAGCCATTCAGCCTCCCAGTACATAAGTAGGCCCCCCAGGCTCTGCCCCATCTCCCATCATGGGCAGGGAGCTTTGGCTTTGGGCATTGAGAATGCAAACCAAACAAGATAGACTTGTACTGTAGCTCAGAAGTTCACCTGTGTCTTCTTTTCATTGTTCTAGGAAGAGTTGCAGGCCAACCTGGACCTGATTCAAACCTACAGGCTGCATATTTCCCAAGATATCAACCAAGAAAACCTGCAGCTCTTCCTGGGTTCCTATAATGGGTACAGTTGTTTCTGTTCCTTCACTTAAATGCAGACTAGGTCTAAGAAGATAACGGATATTTAAGAGAGAAGGAGAAGAGGAAATAAACTACTTCTTCCAGTGTTTTGTGATGGGATTGCTTTCGTACTTTTTACCACAGTAGAAGGGGAAGGGCTTTCAGACAGAAATGAAGACAGCTTTCAAGAGCAATGCATGAATTGAAGGGTGTTTCAGGCATGTTCAACTACCAGTTGTACTTTTAAGATGTTTTGAGACCAGAAGTACCTAAAGTTACGTACACACACAAAACACACAAATTGAGGTGGCACAGAAAGATGCATGTAGAGGAGGCAAAGAATAGAAGTCTTGGGCCCCAATTCAGTCTCTCTGCTGGTGTCCTGTCATCATGCAGAAGTGACACACGGAGAGAAGCTTAATTCTTATCACACACGGAGAGAAGCTTAATTCTTATCTTGGGACCAGCTTCTCCAAGGTGAAAATGTTAGCTCCTTCTAGCTTTCTGGGTACATGGAAAAAGATTGAGGAAATGCGTCAGCTGTAACTTAACCCGGAGTCACACAGCCGGTCAGGAGCAAAGCCAGGTTTTGAACCCAGTCTCTCTAGCTCCTTCCTCTGTGTAACAAAGCCTCCTTATTTTTCGTTGAAATCAGAAAGGTTATTAAGTACTGCACTGAACTGTTAGTTACCAGGAGAATGTTCCCCCAAAAAAGTTCCCCTTGGACCTCCATGGCGGTCCAGTGCTTAAGATTCTGTGCTCCCAATGCAGGGGGCACGGGTTGGATCCCTGGTCGGGGAAGATCCTGCATGCCATGTGGTTTGGCCAAAAAAAAAAAAAGAAAAAAGTTCCCCTTAAGAAATTATTCCTATAAACTAGTTGGAAAGTTGAACACTTAAGACTTGAGTATTTCAACAGCATTGCTATTGAGTTTTGAAGTTGCCTCCTTTTAGCATCCTGCAGAGTCCCTTTTTCCTGCTCTGTACCACTCAGGATGCCACTGAACAAAGTGCACAAGGGCCCCTTCCCTCATCTGTGTGAAAGAAAGATAGTTTTCAGATTTCTTGATACATTTTGTTTTTCACAACCAGGAAGTAACCTGAGTTGCCATGATTTTACCTGAAAAGTGCATTGATTCCTTTGTGTTTCGCTAGACGCAGAGACCTGGAGATCGAAAGACCCATTCTGGGACAAAATGATACCAAATCAAAGACATTAAAGTAAGTCCCTCAGTCTCCCCCACTACGTTGCTCAACATCTTTGCCTTTCATAGAGCCATTTTCAGTGGAGTATATGTGCTGCTTGCTGAGTGTCCTCTTATTTACCCTTTCCCTAGGTGTTCTACTTTATTGGTGGTAGGTGACAATTCACCTGCAGTTGAGGCTGTGGTAAGTACGTCCTGATGTTGTGAAGGTGAATAAGATGAAATGCAATAAATTGTGCGTAACACACTGCTGACGCACTTGAAACAGTTGGTAGGTACTAGTTTTTGTGATTTCCCATTACACAGACCAGGGTTTGTACTTTGTTACCCAATTTGGAGGAAGAATTCCTCGTTGATCACTGTGTTTCATCAGAAGGGATCAGGACTGCCCTTGAGTTCTTTGGGTGGTGGAGCTCGCTCTGTGGCAAGCAGTACAGGTAAAGGCCACTGGCTTATCGTCAGACTTCTGACAGCCTTGGCCTTCTGCAGCCACCACAGATAGAGAAGGCTGCTGGGAGCCTGTATACTTTCCTCAAGCACGTAGCACACTGGCAAAAAAAATATGTGCTCATTGTAGAAAATTGGTAAATAGGAGAACAGGAGGAGAAGTCATGATCCCATTACTCAAAGACAAGCCATTATGTTTTTCCTTACAATAGATAGGATGATATTAGCTATACAGTGTTTTGGGACCTCATGACTTAGCACTGTTGAGAGCATTTTTCCATACTGTAAAGTCAGGATGTCTGTATAATAGTCAGTCTTATAAATATACCCTTGTTTATGTAACCTCATTCTCCTGTTGATTATTTCTGATTTTGCACCATTAATAATGTTGCTGTTGAACATCCTTATAGAATCTTTGCCTGAATCTTTGATCATTTCCCTGGGATGAGATGGAAATAATGGGTCAAAAATCATAAACCTCTGTAAGGTTTTTAATACGTTTTGCCAGATTCCTTTCCAGAAAAGACATAACAGTGTGTTGCCACTGCCTGTGTATGAGAGTGCCTGTTTCACAGCATGCTGTTCAGCATTGGACTTTTAAATTTCATTAGTAGTTAATTTGATTAAAAATGGTCTCCCACTGTTTTAATTTGCACTTCTATAATTACAGATGAAGCTGACAGTTTTTCATAAGTCTGTTATCACTTGCTTGTCTTTCCCACAGCATATATAACTTAAGTATCTGCGTGAAATTATCTGGTTTTCTTTGGCCTACTTCACTTCTACCCTATAGCAAAACATAAGGAAGTAAAGCTTTTAGAAAGGGAATCTAATAATTAATCAGAGATGCAGACATAGATGAGAAGGTTGGTGGGCAGGGGGAGTGTTGGTAGGGTGAGATAGGTGTGACAATAGAATATATTCACACTTCCCTGAATTACCCTGTAAAACATTCTGTGTCTAGTGTAAAATACATAGTGTGGCTTGAGCACAGAGGCAAATAACTCTCAACTCAAAAAAAAAAAAAAAAATCCCCAAAGGTAATAAAGTTATAGTGAAGATCTCATCAAGAAGGAGTTTTGTAAAGGTCAGTCTTTTTTGGCTAAAAAGGTAGAGATACGTGCTACAAAATATCTGTCAAAACCATTTTTTCATAAACATGTGTTTATGAAAATAGTATCGTTTACAGAAAATACCCTTAATCAGAATTCTCTAATCATGCTGAGTTGCCTTTTGGAAATTACTTGGACTTAAAGCAACATTACCAATTATTTTTCAAGATTGTGTAAGTTGGCCAATACAGATAAGATCTTTTTCTCTTTCTGATTTCCACACCTTCAGTGTTTATAGAGAAGAACTTCAGGAACCCCATCTGTGCCACAAAATAGATGCTCTTCCAGACGCATTCAAAACCAGCTCCCCTGCCAGAGCCTTTTATCCCATAAGTTGGTAGGGATTCAAGGGCTATATCCTTGCATGGAAGAGCAGGAAGAAACTCGACAAATTCTGGTCACTGTTGCTAGCTATTCTTTTTTTTTTTTTTTTTTTTTTTTTTTTGCGGTACACAGGCCTGTCACTGTTGTGGCCTCTCCCGTTGCGGAGCACAGGCTCCGGATGCGCAGGCTCAGCGGCCATGGCTCACAGGCCCAGCCGCTCCGCGGCATGTGGGATCTTCCCGGACCGGGACACGAACCCGTATCCCCTGCATCGGCAGGCAGACTCTCAACCACTGCACCACCAGGGAAGCCCTGTTGCTAGCTATTCTTGCTCACATATTCATTCAGCATCATTTTTTGAGCATCTCCTATTCTCTCGATGCTGTGGAGAATTCAAAAATGAATAAGACGGAGTCTCTGCACTTGGAGCTGAGGAGAGAGTAGACGTGTCAAAAACCAACTGTTGTTCTTGGCCTACCAGAAACTGAGACTTCTTATAAAGTTACAGAAATTACAAAGTGGTGAACCAGGAAAGCATGCTTTATTATATTAAATACAGACTTGGGAGTTCATTCTTCCAGAAAATATTTATTGTATATCTACTGTGTTCTCAGCATTGTGCCTGGCAGTTAGGGATCCGGTTTTTACATTCTGCCCTTTAGAGCACCTTCTATAGTAAGTAAACGGGTACATTTGTTTGTCACTGCCTGCATTGTCATTTGTATAGAGCAAAAACCTTCATTTGGTGATTCTGGCTTTTAGATCATCCTGTGATTTTAGAAGAGTTTTGAATACCTACCCATCAGCAATCCCCAGAGTAAACGTTCAGCTGGGTTACTGGTTCTTGCCTAGGTAATTTTAATAACTCCCTAACTGGCTCGCTGCCTCTGCAGTCTGTCATACAGACCACGGCTGGTTATTTTCCTAAAACAACTCACATCCTGTCACCCCAGAAACCCTCTGTGGCTTTTTGCCTTCCACAGTCAGTTCAAGTCTTTCCAACCTCTCCCCACAGTGCACCCTCACGCCATGCTTGTCTCTGTAACGCCACGCATGCCCTGCACACTCACTTCGTATCCCCTGGGTCTTTGCTTATGCTTTCCCCCTGACTCTGGAAGCCTTCAAACGCCCACCCCTTCTTACTCTAGCTATAGAAATTCTACTCATTCTTCTATTCTCACTCAGCTCAGAAGTGAAATTTTCAAGTGATCTCATTCTGCCTCATATTACATTATTACATTTCCACCCCACTAGATTCCATGCTCTTAGCACAGTGTTTTATATGTGTGCTTGGGCAAGCATGTGTAAAGAAGAGATCCAGTTAATCAAGTTAACCATAAAACATTGTTGAACCTGGAGATTATCTCCCCAGAACATTTTCTTTGAGGTCCCTGCCTTTGTGGATAACAAAGGTATGAGATACGATACATGTAAATATACAAGGTTGTAATTCTTAATTGTAATGGCTACAGTGAGAGAAAAACCGCAGAGAGTTCAACTTTCTGTGGGATAGCCAAAGATCTTGAGGCAGAAGAGAGTCAGGGTGTAAGGAGTGGCAAACCCACTACCTCCAGGGCACGGGAAAGGGGTGAGAAATGGGCAGAGGAGGGGTATAAGGGCCAGTCATAAGGGCCGGTTGTGCTGGGAAATCATCAAGACCCCAGCAGGTGAGGGCCACGGTCCAGTTCACTTCTTAAAGTAGGTAACTTGTCCCCATGTTATATAGCGGGTAGGAGGAATTAAATTCAACATGTAGTCCTTTAAAGACTCTACTCGTAACGGATTCAGAAAATGAACTTTGCCAGATTTTTAGATCTACTAAGAAATACAAGATATAAAGTACTTCATATAAATATGTCTCCCACTCTGTATTTTGGTAATTTGGTTGATTCAGCCATCTCCAAATGAGCCATTGATCTTGGAAGATCAATCTCATGCCAAGCTATTTCTGATTTTTCTAGCAGTTCATAAAATTGTCTGTCTCTCTCTCTCTCTCTTTTTTAAGGTTGAATGCAATTCTCGCCTGAATCCTGTAAATACAACTTTGCTAAAGGTAATGTGTCTTCCTTCCTCATTGCCAACCATTAGTGAGTAAATTATACGTGGTTCAAATTACTTTATTTCTGGAATAGTTGCCCAGAAAGAAGGAAAGCTTCTCTTTCTCTGTCTGATTCTCTCATTCTCTTAAAAAAAATTTCTTTTCCTGAATATATTCTCATTGTAGAAAATTGGAAAATAGGAAAAAAATGGAAATATAAAAAAGAATAAAATAAAAATTACCCTAATCCTGCCACCCAAAGGTAACCTTCTGGTAAAAATATCAGTCTTTTTCCTATACATTTTACATCATTAAGATCATAGGCTGTTGATAGCCCTGTGTCTGTTTTCCTCAACTTTTTGACATATAAACATCTTCCCGTGTCACTAAAAATGTCATAAGCATTATTTAATATTGTTGTGAGAAATTAGATAATGAATGGAAATTATTTACTTGCTAAATCCCCTTGTATGGATAAGGAAGCTTCCAATAACATTCTCATGATAAGGGTAAATGCATTTTTTCTTTCTCTTAGGGCAAATAGAGAGTAACTCTTGTACTAAATTTCTAGGGTTAATATCTAGCTTCGGGCTTCCCTGGTGGCGCAGTGGTTGAGAATCTGCCTGCTAATGCAGGGGACACGGGTTCGAGCCCTGGTCTGGGAGGATCCCACATGCCACGGAGCAACTGGGCCCGTGAGCCACAACTACTGAGCTTGCGCATCCGGAGCCTGTGCTCCGCAACAAGAGAGGCTGCGATAGTGAGAGGCCCGCGCACCGCAATGAAGAGTGGCCCCCGCTTGCCACAACTAGAGAAAGCCCTCGCACAGAAATGAAGAGCCAACACAGCCATAAATAAATAAATAAATAAAGCAAAAAACTGTCAACAAGTAAAAATAAATAAACACTATAAAATCCATGACTTAAAAAAAAAAAAATATCTAGCTTCTCCCCATTTTGATTGTACCCCAGGCTCACATTTTCTGGAGCCTCTAGTGACATATTTAAGGGCCTGACCTCCTGGTTTGAATTTGGATTACAGTAGATTTAAGTACTGATCTTATGCTTCTCACTGTTTCTCAGCCTGAAAGACCTCTGCTTTCTTCCCTTTCTCTTTGAAGTGAGATTAAAAGGGAAGTGCTGCCACCAGAAGCAGCCCATAGTTCCTGGAAATATAACATGAGGTTAATGCTCTGTGGTGACAAAACTCAGAGTGTTCTGGGGTCCAGGTGATTGATGAACTAGTCTAAAATTTGAATTTTTTTTTTAAAGCATGTGGTTTCAAATGAGCTTTTTGTTGCAGGTTTGAATCAGTTTTCCAAAAGCGCAAAACAACTTTACAGTAGCCATAGATGTGCTTATTTCTGGGCAAAAATGCCCATCCACAACAACATGATGGAACTGATTCTCTGTTTGATAGGTATCAAGCTTGGAAACAGTCTTTCCCAGTATTCTCTCTGCATACGGGAACTGTTTTACAGTTCTAATCAGACTTTGACTCCTAACCTTCATGAAAATACAGCCTGGGCCAGTTAGGTCTATTTGATACTTATTCAGGTTAAATATTTGTTCCTGATCTTACACGTAGAATTTTCAGGGAACTGTTCTTATTAACCTCAAATTCCTGTGTCTCCTGTGGCATCCCATCTGCTGAATAACAGTCCACCCTCAAAGAAAGTTTTCATGTTAGTGAAGGGAGACCATGGGGTTCATGTCTCTTTTTTAAAAAATGCCAGTCAGCCTGAATAGGCTACTATCTGAGTATGGAATGCATAGCAGCTGGAAGGAGGAGGGTGGCCTCATGGTTGGCCATCATGCCCTAGAAGCAGTGTTCTCTGCGGATTGGCAGAATATGCATCACCTGGCTTGTTAGAAATGCAAGTTCTTGAGACCCGCTCCAAACCTATTAAATAAGAATCTCTAGGGACTTCCCTGGTGGTCCAGCGGTTAGGACTCCGTGCTCCCAATGCAGGGCGCCCAGGTTTGATCCCTGGTCAGGGAACTAGATCACACATGCTGCAACTAAAAGATCCCACATGCTGCAGCTAAAGAACCCACACGCCACAACTAAAGATCCTGCACAGGGCAATGAAGATCCCATGTGCCGCAAAATAAATAAATATTAAAAAAAAAAAAAAGAATCTCTAGGGCAGGAACTCAAGAATCTGAGTTTTAAGTCCTCCTGGTAATTCCAATGCATGCTAATAAAACCCTACTCTAGAAATCTTTGCACAGGTGAGAATAACCAACTGTAAAGATTTATGAATTGAGAGACAGCCTTACCAAATCCAACTATGAAATGAAAGTGGCTGACCAAGTAGGTTGGCTGAATTCAGCCTCAGTGCCTGACTGGAGACATCCCCTTAGTCGTGAAGTGAAGACAATGTAGAGTTGAGAGGAAACCTTAAAAGTGTGGTACCCTGAGAAGTTAGGATCACACTGTTTGAGGACTCTGAAAGTAACGTTCTCCAGGTGGAGGCAGAACCATGGTTGAAGGTAGTGGTTAACTTCACTGTCACCCAAATGGAAAGTTCCCGACATGGGCCTGAAAGTTAGGCCCTGCACTACTCATTAATGTTGAATAATCCTTCAAAATTACATCCAAGGTTATTGCTAGGATTTAAGTCTTTGTGTAAGAGTGCATTGAGGGGGACTTCCCTGGTGGTGCAGTGGTTAAGAATCCACTTGCCAATTCAGGGGACACGGGTTCAAGCCTTGGTCAGGGAAGATCCCACATGCTGCGGAGCAACTAAGCCCGTGCGCCACAACTACTGAGCCTGTGCTCTAGAGCCTGCGAGCCACAACTGCTGAGCCCATGTGCCACAACTACTGAAGCCCGCACGCCTAGAGCTCAGGCCCCACAATGAGAAACGACTGCAATGAGAAGCAAGCGCACTGCAATGAAGAGTAGCCCCCGCTCGCCGCAACTAGAGAAAGCCCGCGTGCAACAACGAAGACCCAACACAGCCAAAAATAAATAAATAAATAAATAAATTTATTTTTTTAAAAAAAAGAGTGCATTGAGGAGATGGACACTTGGATGTAGTTAAACATTAAGTTAAGGAACCTAAAATTTGATCCTGTCCTGTTTGAAAGGACCCATGGATGTTCAGAGCATTTCCCTTAAGAGTAAGTCTCAGCTGACTTACCTATTTTTCCTCTTCTAGATGGCAGACTGTGGTGGACTACCCCAAGTAGTTCAGGTAAGGAGATTTTTATAAAAGCACCCATTTGATTCCAGCTCTCTGACTGTGCAAAGATTAATGCCTTCTTATTTTGTCCCCCTAGCCCGGGAAGCTCACCGAGGCCTTCAAGTACTTTTTGCAGGGAATGGGCTACAGTGAGTAGTACACAGCTTTCTATTCTACCAAAGATTTATTGATAATGGGGTCATTTCGGCATCTGATGAGTACTCAATTCTCAGGGCTTAACCTCTGTGCTAGCCAGCCTGAAATCAAGTAGAAACCAAAATGTTTATGGAACATTCATCTGTGCATATATATAAAGATGAGCTAATGCTTATTAAGCACTTACTTTGTGCCAGGCACTCTATATTCTTAACCTTGAGAGGTAAGTTCTGTCATTAGTCCCATTTTATAGAAAAGGAAACTGAGGCTCAAAGAGGCTAAGCACCTTTCCCAGGGTAACAATTCAGCTGCAGAGCCATGATTCAAACCCTGGCAGTCTGACTCCAGAGCCCACATTTTCAACCACTGAAGCTTAGCCAGACCTAGCTATGAATCTGAAGTTGTTATTTGCATCTGAACTCAGCTGGTTAATGACTCCTGGACTAGAGAAACAAAATGGAGACTCCAGAAGAAAAGGAGTTAAATCAGTTAAGTCTGCTTCACCACAGGAGATGAATTTGCAGAGTATTTTAGAGTGAATCCAAGGATGTGTCCATATCATGTGCCACTGTCCTGGTCTCTTGTATTGTGAGACCCCTGAGCTTTCTCATTTGTCACAGAATATCCACACTTGCTCCTTTCTTGGAGTTATAAAAAGGAAAACTCTTCTACCCAGGTACAGAGCTCTTTATCCAGTAGGGTGATTTTTCTCCTGTCTTTGGTATCGGTGTGATTAATGACGATTGGGCAGCTGCTCTGGGCAGCAGCTGGGCCCCTGGGTACAGCCCTGTACCTGGCAGGCAGCTCGTGTATGTCTCGTCTAGAGTGGCTGTGTCATCCCCGTCTGTGAGCCACTACCAACCGAGCCCACACCCATATCCCTCTGGGAGGAGCAGAAGTCCCTCTCCTTTCCTAGGAAGCAGCTGATCTTCCAGCTGTTGGATCCATTTCTGATCCAAGCAGGTTGGCTATTTTTAGTGAAGGAGAAAACCTTTGACTAGTTGAGAGAAGTAACATCTGAGATGTAATTGAAGCATCAATTGGCCTCACCTCCTTTCTGGGCCCTTAAAATAAAACTTCACCCCTGGCTTAGAGTGTTCTGTCAGTGTCTGCTAGGCAGCCAAGGTTGCCGCTTGGCACTGTCGGGTCACTAACCTGCCTTTTCCTGTGTCCATCCTGCTTCCAGTCCCGTATGTGCAGCTCAGTCACCTGAGCACCGAGTCAGGTACCTTTCTCTACGCTGGGCCCTGCCCCCGCCTCCCAGCCATGCTCTCCTGGCTGCATTGGCTGCCCGCAGCATGTCCGCGGTTTTCCTGTGCGGTGAGAGCCCGATAGAACGTGGCTCGTTCGTTGTGCCCTGAGCGAGTTAGCCTCCAGGTCCCGCCCTGGTCCCCCAGGAGGAAAGGAGCGGGTTGTAACAGCCAGGGTCACAGCAGCAGCTGAAACTTTATAGGCAGGGCCCCTCCTCCACCACCACCTACTTACTGATCCCTTGAGTTAAACCCCAGACACTGGATTCTCAGTTAGGAGCGTCAGAGCCTGTGCCCGGAGAACTGCAGGTGATGGCATCTTCGGACCCCAGCGTTGAAACGGCAGCTGGGGGAGTGGCTCGTGTCTCAGAAAGATAGGCAGGGGGGTATGCCGGGTAAGGCCCTTTCCTGGCCAAGCTGGAAGGACCTTACAGACAAAGCAGTGGCAGTAGGCAGGAGTCTGAGTTAAACAGCCACCTCCAGTGCTGTTCCTCACAGGCAGCCTGTACCTCACCCCCTGTGCAGAGACCAGCTCCAGGCCTGCCTGCCCTCCCTACACCTCATCTTCCTCCATGTCTCCTCCCCAGGTAGCAAGGGTCGCCTGTGGACACGGGTGGTAGTCTTGTTGTATCGGGCTTGCACTGTGTTTGTGAAACACCTTCCTACTTGTGTGGTGTGGTTTGTCTTTCTTTGGTTTAGCCTTGCATGCACTGCAGGTTTTGGTTACCTGCTTGGGTTCCCAAAGCCTGCTTCCTAATCACCTTATGAATGGCATGGGCACAGCTAAGAGGCTATACTCTGGACTTAGGTTTCCCCTTGTTCTGCTGTGGACTAGAATCAGCTGAGATTCCAGCCAGAACCAGAGGATTAAAGCAGCCTTGCCTATAGCCCCTCACCTAGAGCCAGTAATGCAAAGTGGGGATGGCTATGTCTTGTCCTGGTGTCACCTTAAATGGGTTGGGAAAGCGAAATGTAAAGCTTTTGGTGAAACTTCTAGATTAGCTGAGTTGAACCAGGGCTCCTTCCTATAGTCCTCTTGGTTCTTTCTTACAGTCCCATCTGCCAGCATGACCCGGCTCGCCCGATCACGGACCCACTCCACCTCAAGTAGCATCGGCTCTGGAGAAAGTGCCTTCAGCCGATCTGTCACCAGCAATCACTCAGATGGAGCTCAAGAATCCTCTGAGTCTCCTGATGTTCTGGACAGACACCAGACCATGGAGGTGTCCTGCTAAGCAGATGCTCCTCCCCTGGACCATGCAAGTCCACCCCCCTTCAAACAAGCACTCCATAATATAACACTTCATCCAGCAAACTGGCATCTTATCTATCTTTAAGTCTTGCATGGCCACTGACTCTCTCTTTCTGGTATCCTGGATTAATCATCCTCTCTGCCTGCCCACCCCCCTTTTTGTATGTACCAAGAACCACTTCCATGCCATTACTATAGCATTCCAACATCTTCAGCTGGTCAGATCTCCATATCTTCTCTTGCCAGCTTTTCCCTGTGCTTTCCCAACTATGTAGCTAAGATTGTTTGATCCTGATGTATGTGTGTGAGCACGCGTGTCTGTGTTTGTGTGTGCATAGTTCTGTGATTTTAGACAGGCTTTCTTGTAGAGCTTCTGCAAAAAACAAAAAAAAGGGACTCTTTTTTTGCATTTTCAGTGGTGTTTTTAGGGGAAATATGCAGAACAGGTTTCTAGGTTGGGTAGGCCATTGCATTCCCTTTCGCTTCCATATTGGTCAACAAGATCTGCAAAGTGACTTCAGGAGAGCAGTTCTGAGGAATGTGGAAGATCATAATTCCTGTTTGGATTGTTGACTGTGACCAACAGAAGGGAGCCTGTTACATAGAGAAGCAGGCCGGGTGGCCAGCCACCTTCTCCTCTCCAAATGAATTCACATATACTCTTCTGTGAATAAAAGGGAGGGATATGTTCTCTTAGAAGCCCATGAATAATGAGGTTCTGATGCAACATGGAGTTTTTCCCGAGGAGTGAGTGTGGCTTAATCGCTGGACTTTTTTAGCACAGGAAGGGGAAAACGAAATTCCAGGCCTCTGCTCTGTCAGAACAAAACTGAGTCTCTGCAGTGTCTGATACCACATACCAGACGTCTGCAGGAAGCACCTCCCAGGAAGAACACTCTCCATCCCTCGATTGCCCCAGAAGGGAGAGGTATTATAGCCTGAAAATTAGGTAGATGATGAGGAAATGGCTGGGGAGAGAGGAACAGTATCGACTTGATTTCAGCAGACTTAATGGAAGCTAAATGAAATTCAGATAGAACCCATTTCTCAGGAAGTTATTCCTGTGAACTCCCTTTTGTAGGAGGGAAGGGACCAATCTGTAAGGGCAGCCTGTCCGGGTAGAATTTTGTTCAGTCCGCTGCTATGTGAGGGAGTCACAGTCACAGAGTATCACCAGGAGGAGGGTGAAAGCAACTGCCACCCAGTAAGGGCCCAGCTTTGAGGGCATTGAGATGTTACATAGAGAAGGGTTACACAGTTCTGATCTTAGGAAGGGGCTTTTCGGATATAGCATTTGCTTTCTGCTGAGATACGGAATGCGTTACTCTGTCAGAGTACAACTTTTTACGGATGGTGAAATAAAGCTGTATATGTCTCATTGTTACCCGGCGGTTGGTGTGACTTCTCTCAAGCCACTTCCTGGGGCTCAGGGGGGTACTGAGTGACTGCGTGTGGGCTCCGCGCTGGGTGTACTCACATACCTGATGATTATCCACCCAGCAACACTGTCCATTTAAAGTGAGGAAACCAAGACCCAGGATAAATCATTTGCCCGAGGTCATACCAGTAAGCCAGCCGAGACTGAGCCCTGAGTCCATCTGACACACCTATATTCCTCTCAAACCGAAAACCTGACCGTGAGCAGCCTGACCGTGAGGTGATGCAGGAGAAGCCAAGCTCTTGGAAAGGCATTCTGCATCTCAGCTCTGCCCTCTTTGTGCAGTTGCCACCTCCCACCCCTCATGTAGTAATCTGCAGCCACCTGCCAGGGCTCCTCCAACAGACCAAACTGTATTTTGCCAGAAGGGGCTGTCTTCCTACCCACCAAGGATAATTTCAGGAGGCAGCCGTCTCAGGTCAGTTTTGAATGGTCCAGGGGCTGCAGCTACCACTACATCGAGGTTGCTGTGTCTGTGGCAGATACTTGTAAAATGACTCGACCCTGTCCATCCTGGTAGAGGACAGGAAACAAATGCATGTGGGCCGATACAGGTGACTGTGCTGAGGTCCTTACAAGACAGGCAAAAGCAGAGTTCCAGAGCTGGAGGTGGTCTCATGGGCACAGTTGCTCTACGAACCCACCTTGCTCCAGCTGCCTTGGCTACACATCGGCAGGGATGGTTGCCTGTTTCCCACCTTGGCTGTGTGCGTGGACTCGGGCCCCAACTAGCTGGTCCTTACCACACTCATCCTCTTCTCATTTTCATTTCCTTTCTTCCTATTCAATATATTCCAAAAATAAAAAAGTTGGGGTACCTGCTTTGTGAGAGGCAAGGAAGTGGCCAGGTCGATGCTACCTACCCAAGATGATTGTGTGAAGCTTCTCCGTATAAATTGTCTCACCCAGTTCTCATGGCAACTCTGCAAAGTGGCAGTGTGTTTTACAGACAAAGAACAGCTGAGGAAAGTTAAGTGATTTGGCCAAGGACATCTAGCTAGAAAAAGTTCCCAGTTCTTCCAAAATCAATGCATTTTCGTATTTTATTAACTACAGGCCACGCCCTTACACCTTCCTGAATGTTCCTCCTACTGAGCCAGTGAGACCCTATTCCAGTTTTGTGGATGAGAAAACAGGCCTAGAGGTAACCAATTTACAAATGGTCAAAAAACTAACAAAGCAGCAGATCTAGGCTTTAAACTTTCTAATTCTCAGGTGCCTCCCTGAGTGGAACGGGAGAGGATATGGTATGATTTTTTTTGAGACCATAGATGGTCATTCCCTACTTCCTTCCTCGTTCATGGGCCTCTCCTTAAGGCCAGTCCAAAAGTCTGCCTGTCAGATGAAAAGATGGACATCGTGGTGGTGTGGGGGCAAGAGCAGGAGGGTGGGCCTGTGATCAGTTCCCTCCCAGCCACAGGCCACATCCTTGAGTGGCCGTCACCCACCCTAACATCCTGGTTAGAACCTCCACTCTGGCTCCCTCAGCTCTCCACGCCAGGTGCCGCAGGAGTTAAATCTCAAACCAGCCGTCCCCGGGAGAAAGGGAGAACGAGAGCCCAGGTGCGCTCAAGGCCCCAGAAAAGGCTGCATTGTCTGTGAAATAGCGGTTTCATGTTAAAAGCATCTGTCTCCAGGATTGCTAAGCCCTAATGGGGAGGCAGTGAATGGGTGGTTATTTAGATACTAATGAGCTGAGATTTTTATTAATTTAAATTCCAAAAAAAAATTTTTTTTTGGCCACGCCACACGGCTTGTGGGATCTTAGTTCCCCAACCAGGGATGGAACCCAGGCCCTCAGCAGTGGCAGCGTGGAGTCCTCACTACTAGACAACCAGGGAATTCCCTAAATTTAAATTTTAATGACTGATTTAAACATACCAATCAAAGGGCTAGCCGAGTGGTTCTTAAGTTTAGGGTGTACATCAGAATCACCTGGAGGGCTTGTGAAAACAGGTTACTGGCCCCCTACCATGGAGTTTCTGATTGGGTAGATGAGAGATGGATACTGAGAACTGGCATGTCTAACAAATTTCCAGATGATACTGAGGCTGCCGGCCTAGGGACCGCACTTGAAGAACCACTGTCCAGGTCCTGCTACGCAAAGTGTGGTTCCCAAACCAGCAACATGGGTATCGCCTGGGAGTTGTTAGCAATGCAGAATCTTGAACCCCACCGAACCAGAATCTGTTTAACCAGATCCCCAGGGGATTCCTATGCACATTAAAGGTGGGGACACTCCAAGGCAGTGCTTCCCATACTCGCTAGTCAAAGGAATCTCTTGGAGTGTTTAAGATTCACATTTTTGGGCTGCTCCTCTGGTGACTTGGATTCAGAAGATGTGGGGAGATCCCAAGAATCTGATACTAACAAGCCCCTCAGGTGATTATTATGACCAGGTAAGCATGGGAAACTCCTGCTCATTTAGCTTGGTTCTGTGTTCCTTGGATCAGACCAAGCCACAAAGTCAGAGAGAAACCTCTCCCTCCAGGATCATGATGAGGCAGCTGCTTCTCCCCCATAAACAGGAACTTGGGGAAGGTGACTCCTCGATGGTCTGTGATGCCGTCAGAGGAAACGGGTGGTTGTGAGAACCACAGAGCCTGCAGATGTGAGCTGGGAGCTCCAAGGACCCTGTGACAGAGCTTGAAGAGCCCTGAGCCTGCGTCCTGGCCTGGCTGTGCTTGGGAGGGCCAGCCAGTTGGAGGTCTCTAAGGAGCATGGGGCTCCTGTCCCATCCCCGGGGTACAGACTGCTGACCACAGGCAGATGCCAAGCTCCCCAAAGCAATATCAAGAGCCTCTCCCTGAAGACTCCCAGGCTGAGAGGGTCCCAGGTGACCTAGGACTAAGGACATTGGCAGACTTCCAGAAGGGGCCCCCCAAAGCCCTAACCTCTTCAGCTAAAGCATACGTCCTAGCCGAGCCCCTGCCCCAAGCCTCTGATGACAGGAAAACAGTAAGTACGCTTGTTTTTTGTTTTCCGATGGCCTTGGAACTGTGTGGAAGGATGGTCCCCTCAAGACTGGGAGTGGGCTTTACGGTTGGGACACAGTGTCAGTGGCTAAGAGGAGTCTCGATTATAACTTCTGAAGTCACGTTCAGCTCTAGAGTCTACAATTCTTAAAAGGGTGATCTTTCTCAGTTGAAAGGGAGGGAGGTCTCCCTTCAGCTCAATCCAAATTTATCACTTACGCCACCACAGAGAAATTATCTGCAGAAAATTATCTTCAGAAAAACACAAAAGACGCGGATTGTAGATCCAGCTCTGCACTAACCAGCTACGAGCAGTGAGCACGAGGTTGCTCTCCCTGGGCCCTGGTCCTTGTCTTGAATGGCATTCAAACCCTGCCGACGTCTCAAAGGGTCAAGTACTATGGTCAAAACACCAGATGTTCCACATGCTGACCGCGGCTGCCTTTAACTCTTTGCTTCCGCCCATGCCTCGGTCCCCTAGAAAGCGCCTACCTAACATGTAGTAAGTTGTTCAAATACTTAGACAATTATGATTAGATTCTTAAAAGTTCGGGCCAGTACCATCTCCCCCTCCTAGGTCTGCCCACCCACCGTCTTCATTTTGCCCCTAGAAGGCCTGACGTTGACGGGACCAGGTGAAGGGAGCTGGCAGAGTGCTGGGGGCTCTGCTGGCCTGAGTGCAGGGTTCTCCGGCCTCATGGGCCCAGCCCCCGGCACCACCTGCAGTGGGGAGAAGTCTCGGTTCAGTGTGGTTGGTGACTGTCTTGTTGAAGCAGGGGAAAGGAGACTAACCTCTACTGAGCACACACTCCATGCCAGGCCCCTCAGCTTCTCCTCACAACCCCATGGAGTCAGTATTATCCCAGATTCACCAGTGAGACTCAGAGAAGTTACACGCTTTGCCTGAGGTCACACAGCTCGAGCTTGGTTGGTCTGAATCACTCGTGCTCCCCAGGAATGATCTCTCCCAGGGATTTTCTGGACCCCTGTCTGTCTGCATAGTTAAGCACAGAGCATGTGCCCCATACCCAAGGGGAAAGGACTGTTGAAAACCTGGCCTGAAGGGTGCCTTGGCATTGAGGGAAGCAGAGACCCCAGGAGGCAGCAGCGCCATCTCGGGCTGCCAAGGCTTCAGGATCCCAAAGTCGGAGCAGGAGGTGGCTGCCGGGAGCCATTCCCTAATGGTGGGCCTGTTTGTGTTAAAGAGCTCTCCTGTCCCATGAATACGGAGCTCCCCCAGGAGGCAGGAGCAAACAGGCCGTCATCCGCATGTGGATGGCATGAGACTACAGACAGCTGTTCCATTTTCCAGGGCCGGATCCTTGCTCCTCGGAGAGGAAGGCCCGTGAGGCCATGGGAGTCACTCCACCATCATGACGGACACCTGTCTTCACCCAGGTGTGGGAAAAGGGTCAAAGGCAAGGACGGAGCCTGCTATGTCCCTAAACTGGTATAATTATGCCTTGTCTCTAACGAAGAGACTGAAAACCATCTGAAAGAATGAAACCGTCTCCCCACAACATCTTAATACGTATAGTGTTTGAAAAAACGGCATTACCCTGGAAACCTGGGAATTTAAATTATTCTAAGGATAAGACACCTGTCCAAAGAGCTAATAATCACTTCGTCCATTTGGATAATGTGTATCAAGTGTGGGTGATACACTTGTGTGGGTGAAAATGCTGAGGAAATGGGCAGAGAGGTCCTTGTTCTCAACAAGCTCTAGAATAATGGCTCATTAAACAAGCACCCTAGTACGTGAATAATTAAAACTTGGGAAGAGCACAGCAGGGAGCCCCGAGAGGGAGAGAAGGGAAGGTCCCCAGGAATGGCCTCTGGGGAAGTGACACTCGGAGCGTGAAAAAGGAAAAGCAGGCCCTGACCTGGCTCTTCACATGCGTTCTCTCTCAGACCCGTATGGTGGGTACCGTTATCCCCATTTTTCAGATGGAGAAATGGAGGCAAAGAGAGGGAAATGGTTCGACAACCAATCCTGTAAAGGCTTGCAAGTCATCACTGTGCCATACAGTCTCCCAGGCGTCTTACTTTGCCCTGTGGCACTAGTAACAGTGTGCTCAGTGTCACCTTGGCGCGTGAGACACGCCAGCCAGCTCCCAAGCCCCCTCAGATCCCCTTTGCCCACCCAGCCGTGGGTCCTGGTGTGCCTGGAGTGCACTCTGTCCTGTCACTGGCCCCTGCCACCCAGTGGCAGAATGTGATCCCAGGTCAGGCAGTGGTTCTGAGGAGCCATAGGAATGATCAGCTAGGGCTGGGGGATTCGGGGAAAGCTTCCTGGAGAAGGGTGGGATCCAGACAGGCCCTAAGTGGAAAAAGGGTCTTCCAGTAATGGGAGGGGGCTTCACACACGCAAAGGCCCGGGAACAAAGAATGGAGCATGGCTACAGTGTAGAAGAGATGGGAGGCAAGGAAAACAGGGTCTGGTTTGCAGAAAGCCTTAACAGTCTGGTGGAGGGGCTGGAACCTGGTTCTGATGGGAGGGATCTCATTTGCTTGTGTCAGCAAGGAGGTCAGCAGGGCTGAGCTGGGGAGGGAGGGTGTCTGGGCACCAGGCTGGGAACCATGGCTCTGTCCCCATCACAGCATCTCTTTCAGATTTCTCTTGGTGATGCACTTCTGAGTGTTCTGCTGAGGAACAATGGGAAGTCAGCCCAGCAGGGGGAAAGCCCTTCCAAGCCCAAGCCTGAGCCCCTGTGTGCAAGGCCAGGGTCCTGAGCCCATGCAAGCAGGTAGGCCGAGGGCCCCAGGGCAGCCAGGCCCTTCCTGAGCAGCCACTCCAGCCTCAAGTATCAATGAGGACCTGCTGTATACCAGGCCCTCCCCATGAACCACACAGCCAGGGTCCCTGCTCTTAGGAAGCTTACATATTAGTGGTCAGAACATTAAACCAGATAAACTAGAAAATGTGAGGGTGACCAGAACTAACCAGGAGTGTGTGATGGTCCCCCAGGCATCTCCCATGGCTTCCCTCCTCCTAAACCAGTTTATCCAGAGCCTGAGCTGCAACCCTAAGACCAACCCACATCCATAGCTCTCCAAAGCTGCACCGTCCATTATGATAGCCACTAGCCTTATGTAGCTATTTCAGTTTAAACTGAAGTTAATTAAAATAAAATAAAATTAAATATTCAGCTCCTCAGTAACACCAGCTATATTTTAAGTGCTCTCCAGCCATATGAAGCTAGTGGCTACCTTATTGGGCAATACAATTATAGAACATTTCCATTATCACAGAAAGTCCTACTGGACAGAAATGGTCTTATCCTGAGAGGTGCTGTGAAATACTTGAAGCAAAATAGAGCTATGATGATTGGAAAAAATGAGTTCATGCAATGCATGGGCTGAACCTGTAATTGTGGTTTTCTGAGGCAGTCCTGACTAAAAAATACCAGTTTTTAGGACGATTAGACAATCAAAGTATCTTGCAATATCTAGTACTTTGATGTCAGAGCTACAGCCCCAGTTTGTTTCTTGTTCCCTGAAACAGTTCACAAATCCTTTCTCAAATCACATTCTGATTTGGGGTTTTGATAATGTATTTGTCAGGGCTCCCCAGAGAGACAGAACCAGTAGAATGTGTGTGTGCGTGTGTGTAAGAGAGAATTTATTTTAAGAAGTTGGCTCACGCAGCTGTGGGGTGGCCAGTCTGAAGTCTGTAGGGCAGGCCAGAGGGCTGGAGACCCAGGGAAGAGTTGATGCTGCTACAGAATTCCACAGTGGAGTCTGGAGGCAGGATCCTCCCTTCCTCAAAGGACCTCAGTCTTTTTCTCTTAAAATCTTCAACCGACTGGTTAAGGCCCACTCACATTGTGAAGGGTAATCTGCTTTATTCAAAGTCTACTGATTTAAATGTTAATCTTGTCTCAAAAATAGTGTCACAACAACATCTAGACTGGTGTTTGACCAAATATCTGGGTACTGTGGGCTAGCCACGTTGACACATAAAATCAGCCGTCAGAGATAACAAGATGACTCTAAACCAAGCAGCACTTCTAGGAGGAAGGACACACACACACAGTTAAACAGAAGTAGAAGACTGCAGAGCCACACTGGCTCTCTGTGTTTGGCAGGCTCTCCCCCAAACTGAAAAGACCTCTGCAATGGCTGGGGCTTCCTTTCTGCTCCTCAGCCCCCATCCCCAATATCCACCTTTCTTTTTCTTAAATACTCTTATTTTTTATTAATTTTTTTTCTTTTTGGCCACGCTGCACAGCACGTGGGATCTTAGTTCCCCGACCCAGGATCGAACCCGCACCCCCGTGTTGGAAGCGTGGAGTCTTAACTACTGGATGGCCAGGGAAGCCCCAATGTCCTCCTCCTCTCTTTAACAGCAACCTCCCCTAGTCCCCTTGGTCATAGATCGGCACCCTGGACCCTGTAGACTCCTGCTGGGGAGGCAGTCGCCTCCTTCTAGCCACGCAGTGTGCGCCGAGAGCCTGGGGCCCAGCAGGCCCTGCAGGAAGAGATCTGGAAACCACACAGACCCCCACCTCATTTCCTCTGAATCTAGCCACAGGCAGCGGCCCCGAGCCTGCTCTGAGTCATGCCCAGGATGCTGAGGGGGTGACCCCCCGGCAGGTGTCCTGGGCCCCTCCTTGCCTGTGGGAACTGAGGGGCACTGTGTTCCCCTCTCTGTCAGGGTCTCCAGGGGACGAATGGGCTTCTCTCAGTACTTCTACCCCTGGTCCCAGCAGGAGCATGGATTCTGGGCAACTCCTTTGTCCATCAGCCTTGCATCCATCCAAAATCTACCAAGGCTCTACCCCATGCCAGGCCTTGTGCCAGGACCGGGGTACACAGTAGTGGACAAGACGGATACAGTCCCTGGGTTCAGGAACAGTCAAACCTCAGGGACAGGTGCTAAACCAGTAATCAATTACAACTGTGTTAGATTTTGATGACAGTGTTTTAAGGGACTCTGACCAAGAGTGTGTGCTGAGGGGCTCATCAGGGAAGGGACGTTTCATCCAAGGAGTGAAGGATGAAGGTGACTCAGCCACCGGAGGGGACCCATCAGGGGGACAGCATGTGCAGCTCAGTGGCTCCTGGGGCGCAAGGCCAGGGCTTCCAGGAGGGGGAGGGGCCCTTCTGGCCACCTGGCTCTGTTCTTGTCAGAGGACACCCTCCCCAGACTTACTTGCACCGTGCATTCGGGCATCAGGCAGGCATTTCCCTGCACCAGGGGACGGCGAGGCCCTGCGTTCTGAGGAGCTCCTGTCTGAGCTCACCACGCGGGGCTCCATGTGTGTCTGGGAGGACATGTAGGAACTGGTCCACTTCCAGAACCACAGTCTCATTCTGCTCATGTCCCAGAGGCCCTCAGCCCACAGAGCGTCCAGCTCTGTGTCTGTCCCACCCGTCCCCTGGGTCCTTGTCTGTCCTCTGCTCTCCCTCCCTCACTTCCTGGGGCCCCAGCTCTGTCTAGAGGGCTTCACAGAGGCCTCTCAGCCTCTGAGGAGCATCTGTGAGGCACATAAACCTTTTCTGCTGACCTCACTGCTTCTCATAGCTTCCTGCAGAGACCCCTGCTGAGATGGGGTTGGAGGCAGCGAAGGGAGGGCGCTGGGGTGTGGGTGAAGGGCGCTCTGCAGCCCATGTGTGTTCAAGACACGTAGGCCTGGACAGGCATCAGGAGGTCTAGATGGTCGGGGCAGGCTGGTCCCTGAGTGGGGGACGAGGGGATGAGCGTCCTGTGCTAAGGGAGCCGCTGGCCGCCTGCTGTCCAACCTCAGAATTGGGCCTCAAGGCCACCACGTGCTCAGGACCAGTCCTGGTGTGATGGGGTGGGGTGCGGCGGCTTGGTGTCCTGTCTCTGTGACTCCCTCTTTGAACGCCAGCCTCCCGGGGAGTCTGGGCCTTTCAGAGATGTGCTGCTGCTGTCCAGCCCAGTCCCCCCACCCTGGGCCCATGGGAGGACAGGGACAGGGTGATGTGGCATAGGAGCTGTGCCCGCCCTCCCCAGCAGACTGCTCCGTGGCGCCTCAGTTGCCTTGCTGTGTAATGGGGCTGAATGGAGATGACACATACAGCACCCATCAGGCCCTGACACAGAGCAGGTGCTCAGGAAGAGATGGCAGGTGTGTGACCAGGACACTTGGCTGAGACACACATTCCTGCCGGGCGTCTGCTCTGGGCCAGGCCTGTCCCAGGGGGCCCTGGGGCTGCACCTCTTCTGAGGGGGCAGCACAGATCTACGCCTGTCGCTCTGGACAGAGGTCACGGGAGAGCCACTCTGCCCACGTGCACGGCACTCCAGAGTTACAAAGCCCGTCCAGGTCAGTGATTTCCTGGGCCCCTCCAGGAGCCCTCCCCCTCCTGTGGCCACCTCCCAGCCCCTCAAAGCTAGTCCATCTGGTGGCCACCTCATCGGTGCCTTTCAGAAGCTGAGCTCAGAGATCCAGGCTGATACCTGCTTAGAGCTGTCGGCTTTAAGTTTGCTGAATTCCTTTATCAGAATCTCCTGTGATGATCTGCATAAAAAATGGGATTGTAGCCAGGAGCCCCGCTTCCTCTTGCCACGCCAATCCTTTCCCCGAGGGGCCCCCAAGAGATGTCTGGGCACCCCCAGGGCTCTGCAGAGCCCTATGGAAAAGCATCAGATTCCAGGTTGCCATCCCGGGATCCCAGCAGACATGCCGCCCTAGGGTGCCCGTGGGAGGATTGATGGTGGGAGCCCAGCCTCCACTGGAACTCATGTCTGGCCAGAGGGTGACCATCTCTGTCCCTCCATCCAGAGAGGAGCAAGGCCAAAGCTGTGGCCTTGGGCAGTTTCCCGGTAGGCGAGCAGGCAGAGCTGTCTCTGAGACTGGGGGAGCCACTGACCATCGTCTCTGAGTAAGTCCCTCTGAGGGCACTGGGTGGGGTGCTCTCTCCCCTCCCCCGATCCCCGAAGATGCATTAGTGGGAGGAGGGGCCCCTTCCAGGAGAAAAGAGCATGGACTTTTGTGCTGAGCTCACACAGCACTCTAATGGGATTTTAGGCAGCTTGACACACCTGTAGGGAAAAGCAGCGGGTGGGCAGGGCCTTGCAGGGGGGCCCTGAATCAGGCCATTCACTGCCCAGGAGGTACCCAGACTGGCTGGTGCAAGGAAACCTGGGAAACTCAGGTGGGATAGGTGGCCGCAGGACCTCACCTGGAGGGTCCTCGTGAATCCCACATGAGCGGTGCCCAGGGCCTTGGCCCTTCTGAGAGGGGTCCCCTCACCCTTCTCTCTCCAGGGATGGAGACTGGTGGACGGTGCTGTCGGACATCTCAGGCAGAGAGTACATCTTCCCCAGCATCCACGTGGCCAAAATCTCCCATGGGTGAGTTCACACCCCAGGCCCTGCCTCCGGGGAGCTTCCTGCTTTCTCCTCCCACAAGTGTAGTTCTTTACGCCCAGTCTTATGCTGAGCAAAGCTGGGGTCAGGGGAGAATCAGGCCCAGACCCTGCCCTCCAGAGGAGCTGACGACTGACTGTCTCAGGTCAGCCTGTGAGACTTGGGAGCCCAGAGGAGAGGGGCTCGGCAAGGCCTCATGGAGATGTGGCGCCTGGGCTTTGGAGGGTGGCCGGGAATCTGGTGGTGGAGAATGCTGGAAGGGACTTGCAGGAGGTGGGGGCAGCCTGCATCAATGTCCCCAGAGAGCCTCCTCAGGCTGCCCTTCCAAGAGGCACTTCCTCAGGAGGGCTGGACTCGGGGACACAGGGTCTCTCAATAAGTGTGAGCCATCCCTTGCCCAGAGTAAGGGACAGACTGACTCCAGAGCAAATTCTATGTCGAGAGAGAAAGACAGTGAATAACCTGGAGCCAGGGACATGTCCCTGTGTCACTGTGTGTGCTGTGGCAGCCACGCTTCAGTTCTGAGGCAAAGCACGGCTCCCACACTGGATGGCCTTCCTTTCTGAAGCTCGTGGTATGTCTGGCTCTGAGGAAAGCAGCATAGGATCCTGAGACATGTGGACACATCATAGAATCAGCTCGCGTCTCCCAGTGGCCTGGGCCTGCTGGGCAGGGTTTTGCCTCCACAGCCTGGCGTGAAGTTTAAACAGAGGAAACACCGACTACCTCTAAGAGGCCCCTTTCCTTGCCTCTGCTTCATTTATAGCCTCGATTTTCCTAAGTCATATGAATGGTGTATTTTATTTACTATAAAACTAGGCTCAGTTTGCTGCTGGCCCCAAGACAATCACAGCTTCTCTACTTTATTTACTTGGAATCAACTCAACCCTGACTCTGGCATTTCACAAAATGACAGGGAGGCAACCATTTCCATCAAATTGGCTTCAGGAGGCTTTGCCTGGGACCCCCGGACATGTCTCTGGGGACAGTAAGAAGCTGATGGACTGTAAGCCAAAAAATTCCTGCATGACTCCTTGAACTTTTCACTGCAGTGAAGTCCTTCATGGACATACATAGGTGAGGGATTAAGTGAAGAGAGAAAAGGAAGGTGTGGACTCAGAGTTATCAACAATCCCAGCACCGGAAGAGGCACGTATGGCTACTGATGGGCTACGTGATTTTTTCCAAAATCTTAGAATGTCTTGAATATTCTAGTTCCAAACTTTCTACCCACAAATAAGCTACAGTGGAAGTTAGATTTCAGTGATAATGAGTAAATGTTCACCTGCATACCTTTTGGCTACAAAGTTAAACTTTAAACTGTTGAAAGAAAATATTTACTAAAATTTAAAAAAAGAGAGAGGCAATTCTTGAAGAGGTAAAGGCTTAGACAGGTGAGTGGATGGTGTAGGGGCGCTGGGGGAACTGGGCAGTGACAGGAGAGGGTCTGGGATCACCTCACATGCCCCCAGACCCTGGCCACTTGGGAATGAGCTCTTCAGTTAGAAAAGGCTGGGGCTGACCCCATGAGATGGTCCTGGCTCCAGGGGCCTCAGAGGACAAGGACAAAGCTGGGGGCCCTGAGAGACCTGAGGCCAGCTCTTCATGGGACGTTTGGAAGTCTGAGGCCCACAGAGGGAAGAGAGGTTCCAGGAGAGTCTTGGGCCACCCACCCCCAGGCTGACCCCTGACCCTCTCTCTGCTCATCTCCCCACCCCCAGGTGGTTATATGAAGGCCTGAGCCGGGAGAAAGCTGAGGAACTTCTGCTGCTGCCTGGAAACCCAGGAGGGGCCTTCCTCATCCGGGAGAGCCAGACCAGGAGAGGTGGGTAAGCTCAGCCTGCCATGGGCTTTTCCCTTTCGTGCCAAGAGCCAGGTGTGATGTGACTAGGGGGTAGAGGTAGGCCACATGTGGAGGGCTGGAGACCTGGCCTTGGAGTCGGGCAGTCTGGCTGACTGACCACATGTTGCTGCTGTGAGAGCCTATCAACAATGGGGCAATAACCTGCATTTCTAAAAGTGGTGTGAATTGCCCACAGGAGGGATCCAACTCAGCCAACACTTTAGCAACCAGGACTCGTAACAGAGTATAGTCACAGGCTTTCTCTGCCTTGGCCAGCAATGATTTCTCCCTCCTCAAGACACAACATGACCCTGATCTCTTGACAAGGTCTCTGTGCTTTGGGTCACCAGCCAGTCGGAGCCAGAAAACCCAGTAGGAGTCATCTCATGATCTTCCTCTCTGTGCTGTGCAGATGGGGAAACAGAGGCCCACAGAGGGATAGGGACATGTCACACTGCACGTTCATATGGGACTTCTCCCACCCCAGGTGCAAACGAAACACGAAGTTGAATCTGTCTCTGATGCCCCCGCTTCTCTCTGAGCTGCCCTGAGTCCCTTACAGCAGGGACAGAGAGGGACATTGAAGGAGTGGCAGTGCCCTCGTTTATGTTGGGCTCTTTAAATGCCTTCAAACAACCCTGTGGGGATTGTACTTCCAATGTCTCCATTTTACAGATGAGGAACTGGAGATTTGGGGGAAGAGAAATGATTTGCCTGGGGAGACACAGCTAATAAGTGCAGAGCTGGGATTCAAACCCCGCTGAGGTTCATCACACTTCAGACACCCAAGAGAGGCCCACCTGTGACAGTGATGGTAGCATTACAAGCACAGGGGCAGACTAGGGAGAAGCTATTCAGGAGTGAGGACGGGATACCTGTGCTTCCCTTAACTGAACTCACGTTGATGCGTCGTCAGGGTCCTTTGCTCTCTACTCAGTCTCCCTCCTGGGGCCCCTTCCAGTGCGTCTTTGCCTCTCCTTCACTTCCTTTGGGAGCCCCCTGGGTTGACCTCTCCCCAGCCTCTCCTACTATTTTCCAGGCAGCGCCAGCATCCCTCACATACACCCATAGGCAGGCCAGGGTTGGGGGCTGGCTCAAGTGCAACAGCTACAAACAGGAAACCATAGCGGTGCTGTTGGGGGCAGGGGCACTGTAGACCGGGCCCCAGTGAGCGTGAGAAGTCACAGGAAGTGCTCCGTGCTCAGCTGCCCCTCCCACACACCTTCTCTGGCCTGGTTCAACCCTAGGAGCATAGTGACCGAAACTTATTGCCTCTCAGAGCCCCTTTTCTAAGAAGGCACATATACAAGAGGAACTGGTGGAGAAGTAAAGGAGAAAGCAGATAAGAATCCATAGGATCTTTTTTTTTCCTTGCAGTTTTATTGAGACATAATTGATACACAGCACTGCATAAGTTTAAGGTGTAAAGAATCCATAGGATCTTTAAGGATCCACAAAATTGCTGGGATTAAGGTTAGATTTGACTCTGAGGTTCCCCATAGCAACACCAAAAAGGGATAGATCAGAATGCAGCTCTCATTATCGAAAAAGGAAGAATTTGCCAATTCTGCAGGAAAGGCAACAGTTTCCCAGTACTGATTTCTAATCTCTCATCCTGGGCTTCCTTTGGAGAGGAAGCTTCACCAAATCTTTTTCCATTGCTTCACCAAACTTTTTGTTTTCGATAATTTTAAGTGTGTCCTGGGTCACTGTAAAATTTCACATGTGGCTTGTGGTCAAAAAGTTTGACACTAAATCTGTACGGGCCCGAGTGATGCCACAAGATGGTGGTTCTCAGATTTGAGTGTACAGGAATTGTCAGGGTATCGTCTTGCCGATGCACTCTTAGGCCCCGCCGCAGACCTGCCAAATCAGACGGTTGGGTACAGAGGTCAGAAATCTGCTTCCTTCACAAGCTCTCCGGATGGTTCTCATGTTCTTTTAAGTTTGAAAACACAGTTCCAATCTAGGGAACCCAAAATTAAGTAATGAGAGACAATGTTTTTCATGTTTACATAATGCATCTTGTCATATATAACAGTAATTAACTGTTGACCAAGTGAGTGATCAGGATCAGGATCAGCTTTTCTTTGGCCCAAGATCCAGACGTACCTCTGGGAAGGGAATTCTGTAGGGGCTTTGAGCCTGTGGGTGGACCAAGGAGGAAGGCCTGGGGCCACTGAGCTCCCAAGAACACTACTCAAGAGTCTGGAGGGGGAGGGGAAGACCCCCCATCTTCCCCAGAGTCCCTCTGGCATACCTGGTTGTGTTCTAGGCCTGGGGGGAGCCACGGCAGGGCCCAAGTCAGGCCGAAAACCTTGGTGTGTGAAGGGGCACGAAGAGTTTGTGGAGGTCCCAGGACTGCTCCAGAGGTCAGCGCCAGGGCCAGACCCCAAGAGCGTCACCCTCTTGCCTTCCTACTGTCCTACTATGTGTCTATGCTGTGTTGAGCATTGCAAGAGAGACTGATGAGCAAGACACGCTTCCTGCCCCTGAGGGACTCACCTCTGTGATTCTGACAGCCGAGAAACACTTAAAAGCATCTCCTCTGAGTCAGGCCTGATAAGTTGTGATTCCTGCCCTCAGGCTTCAGACAGTCAAGGGTCCAGGGTGCAGCATCCTCGAGGCTATCAGCTTCTTAGAGGTCTCAGAAGAAGTTCAGAGGGTCCTGCTAGACCTGCGTCCCCCAAACAGGTTTTAATGTGCTCCCTCACACCACTGCGGACCCCTCCCCTCCTCCCGGCATCATCCTCAGAACACCTGGGAGAACATGGCTCCTGAGCCCACGGGTCACTGCAGGCCAGGGTGTGACACTGGCTCAGCCTGCTGGAGCTTTCTGGAATCCGGGACCTCATACTTTCCTTGCCTTTTTCCCAGTGGGTCTCCCTCCAGGCCCTGCACCCAGCCATAGCTCCTACCATTCCTTCCCACAGCCCGCCTTCTGGCCCACTGCCCACCGGGACACTCCACGAATGAACACCTTTTCTTTCTACTGCTGCATCCTTGCACACGAGCCTCCCTCAGGGCCTGGAAAGCCCTCTCCTCCAGTCCTCCACTTGGCCAACCCACACTGATCCTTCTCGATGCATGGCAATGCCATTTCCCCAGGTTATTTGTCACTCTTTGCTCTCAACTCCCACAGCATCCTGAAAAGACCTCTTCTGTAGCCGCAATAAACATTTCTTAAAACAAAGTCAGGGTATGTGGTCTAACAGCAGGGGAACTAAATACTTGAGATGAGGACCATAAAGGAAAATTCTGGCTGAGGGATGTGCTGAGGGACAGTACTTCTTTCCCCAGAGTATGAAGACCTGATTACCTGTGTCTGGGGCTAGTGCAGTGCCAGCTTGTAGCAAGTGTTCAACAGATGTTTACTGTATAAATGGATGAGTGAAGGAGTGCATGCATGTACGTTGAGGGGAGGAGAGAGGATGAAGAGCTGGGGTAGGGTAGACTGACCCCCAACACCATCTGTGCTCACAGCGGTAGGAGTGCAAATGGTGGCAAGGACTCCTCAAGTCTGCTTGTAATCATGGCCGTGTCCAGTGTTTATCACAGAGACTCAGTAATTCATTCAACAAATAAATATTGCATGGTGACTCTGGGCCAGCCACTGTTCTAAGTGCTGGGGATTCAACAATATAAAAAGTACCAAAAAAGAGGTTAAAAAAAAGCAAAATCCCTGCCCACAATCCAGTTGGCAATGTGCATAGTGAACAAATAGTAATTGAGCAACTGATCACGGCAAGTGCCACAAAGAAACAATCAAGCGACAGTTAAGAGGAACAGAGTAAACAGGTGCATCCTCAGCAGGAGGCAGGTGTGCCTGGAGCAGATCCAAGGTCTCCGGAAGTCAGGTCATGCAAGGCCTTTCCAGGGTGAGAGCTTCAGGGAGGGTTCTAAGCAGGAGAGTGACATGATCTGATCCCTCTACGGTGCAAAGAGAGGATTTGGCAGGGGATGAGGCGGAAGTGGGAAGCCACATGGGAAGTTATTGCAGGCTAAGAAGTGGTTAGATTCCGGATATGTTCTGAATGTAGCCAGTAGGGTTTTCTGTGGGGCTGGATGGGAGGTGAGGGAGAATGGGAGCTGCCAGGGATGATGCCGGGGTTAGGAGCTTAGTAGTGAATGGATTGTGCTGCTGTTTTCTGAGATGGGAAGATGGTGGGCAGATACATTAGGACAATCCCTTGTGAGGCTCACAGTTGGTTATATGGTGGGGCGGGGTAGTGTTGAGGGACAGACGATGGGAGAGTAGCACCTTTGGTGCTAGCACTTGTGTCTGGGCAGCCTAGAGCTGGGGTTTCTACCAGGCAGAGAAGGTGTTCTGGAGAGGAGTTGTCTGAGTAGGAACTGAGTCGTCAAAGGAAGGCTGGCGGTTACGCAGGTGGAAGAGTGTTCCATATAAAAGGAACAGCGTGAACAAAGAACCAGGGAACTGATAAGGAGCACTGGATGCTTGCTATGCGCCAGACACTGCTAAGTGCTTTACCTACTTTACCACCTGAATCTTTGTGGCAATCTATTGAGGCGGGGACAGTTATTATCCCCCTTTAGAGAGGAAGAAACAGATCTGAGAGGCCAAATAATGTGTCTTAGAGACACAGCTAGGGTTATAGGATGTAGGGGTGTTATAGTGTGTGACTCTGGGTGGGATATGAAACCAGGGAGTCTGAGTTTAAAAGACGTCCTGGAACTGGGAGCCAGCCACAGATATCTGGGGCTGGCTGAGCAGCAGTGAGAAGGAACAGCAGGATAGCAGGCACACAGGGCAGTCAAAGGTGGCCTTGGTAGGTGACCTGTCCCCACAGCAGGGTAGACAACCCCACATGGGCTTGACAGAGCTTGCTTGTTATCTCTGAGTCTACCAGTCACATCCTTAGTGTAGCTGTGAGGATCCCTCCTGGGTCTAGTAACTGTGATGACAGTGGCCAGGGTGGGGTGGCTGGAGAACCAGGCCCCATAGAGGGACTTGGTCACTTAGTTCAGCTGGTTGGTTGGCTTCCAGGGCCTAGTTTCAGATATGTATCCCTTTCCCAACCACAGAGCTTTTTCAGGGTCACAGCACAGCTCCAGAAGAGATTCTTCTTAAAGGTACAGAGTCAAGGGGTCTCCAGAGTCAGGTAGAAAACAACGAAAAGGAAGCAAGGACCTTACTCCATACTTCTCAAAGTATATTGACTTTGTATCCTGTAGCCTTGCTAAATTCACTTATTAGTTCTCGTCGCTTTTTTGTAGGTTCCTTAGGATTTTCTACATCTATGATCACACATTATCTATAAATATAGTTTAACTACTTATTTTCTAATTCATATACCTTTTTTTTTTTCCTTGCTTTACTGCACTGGACCTCTAGTATAACAAGTAAAGTGGTAAGAACATTCTTGCTTTGTTCTTAGAAGGAAAAATGCAGTCTTTCCCATTAACTATGATGTTACTTATAGATTTTTCACAGATGCTTTATGTCAGGTTAAGAGGAAGTACCCTTCTGTGGTAGGCAGACTAGCCCCCAAAACGATGTCCAGGTCCTAATCCCTGAAACATGTGAATATGACTTACCTTACATTGCAAAAGAGAGTTCGTAGACATGATTAAGGATTTTGAGATAGGAAGTTTATCGTGGATTATCCAGATGAGCCCAATGAAATCACAAGGGTCTTTACAAGATGGAGGCAAGAGGGTAAGAGTTTGAGAGATTGGAAGATGCTATGCTGCTGGCTTTGAAGATGGAGTAAGGGGCCATGAGCTAAGGAATGCAGGGGGCTTCTAGAAACTGAAAAAGCAAGGAAATAGACATTTCTCTAAAGCCTGCAGAAGAAGTACAGGCCTGCTGATACCTTGATTTTAGTTTAGTGAAACCCATTTTAGATTTATGACCCCCAGAATTGTAAGATAACATTTTTGTTGTTTTAAACCACTATATATATGGTAATTTGTTATAGCAGCAATAGGAAATTATTACACCTTCTATTTGTAGTTTTCTTTTTCTGTTTTTTAAAAATCATGATGCGTGTTGAATGTTGTCAAATTATTTTTCTACATTTCTGCAGGTGATCATGCTTTTTCTCCTCTATTCTACTAACTTAGTGAGCTAACACTGACATTCAGTTTTTTTTTTTTTTTTTTTTTTTGCGGTACGTGGGCCTCTCACTGCCGTGGCCTCTCCCGCCGCGGAGCACAGGCTCCGGACACGCAGGCCCAGCGGCCATGGCACACGGACCCAGCCGCTCCGCGGCATGTGGGATCCTCCCAGACCGGGGAACGAACCCGTGTCCCCTGCATCGGCAGGCGGACTCTCAACCACTGCGCCACCAGGGAAGCCCTGACATTCAATTTTTAAATCAACTTGTACTCCTGGGATAAAGCCAATTTAGTCATAATATATTATCTTTTTTATATATTGCTGGATTCAATTTGCTACCAGTGTGTTAAAGATTTTTTGTGTCTACATATATGAGGTATATTGGTCTATAGTTTTCTCATAATGTTTTTGTCTGTTTTTTTTAGCAAGTTAATTGCTGGCTTCATAAAATGGGTGGGGAAATGTTATCTTCTCTATTTTCTTAAAGAGTTTGTATAAAATTGATATTATTTCTTCTTTAAATGTTTGATAGAACTCACCAGTGAAGCCATCTGGACCCAGAGTTATCTTTTCAGGAAGTTTTAAAATTATGACTCAATTTCTGCAATAGATATGGGTCTATTCAAATTTTCTATTTCTTGTGTCAGTTTTGGTAATTTGTGTCTTTTAAGGAATTTGTCCATTTCATCCAAGTTGTAGAATTTATTGGCATGAAGTTGTTCACAAGATGCCCTTATCCTTTTAGTGTGTGTAGGATCTGTAGCGATGTCCCCTCTTCATTCCTGATGTTGGTAATTTGTGTGGTGTTTTTCTTTTTCTTTCATCAGTCTAGTTTGAGCTTTATCAATTTTATCAAACTTTTCAAAGAATCAGCATTTGATTTTTCTCCATTGTCTTCTATTTTATTTCCTTCCACTTAAATTTATTCTTTTTCTAGCTTTTTAAAGTAGAAACTTTATTTTATGCCTTCTTTTCTTCAAGTGTAAGATTTAAAGCTAAAAATATACCTTTAAGTCCTGATTTAGCTGAGCTCACAAATTTATTTAAATTTATTTATTTAGTTAAAAATATTTTCTAATTTTGCTTATGATTTCTTCTTTGATCCCTGGGTTATTTCCAAGCATCTGGGGATTTTCCATATGTCTTTTTGTTATTAATTCATAATTCTGTGTGGTCGGAAAACATACCTTTAATTATTTCAATCCTTTTAAATTTGTTTTTATGGCCCAGTCTATAGTCTGCCTTGAATATTCCATGTGCTCTTGTTGGGCCCAAGGTTTGTTAATTAAATCAAATGGGCTGACTGCATTGTTCAACTCTTCTATATGCCTGTTGATTTCCATCCTATCAAGTACTAAGAGAGGAGTGTTGAAATCTCCAGTTATAATTATGGACATCTATTTTTTCTGTTAATACTGTTGGCTTTGCTTCTATATTTTGAATCTCTGTAACTGGTGCATAGAAATTCAGGATATCCTCTTATCTCTGGTAATACCCTTGGTCTTGAGTTCTACTTTTCTGATATTAATATGATCACTCCAGTTTTCCTATGATTAACGTGTGCATGATACATATTTACTTTTAGCCTGTGTTTTAATATTCAAAGTGTGTTTAACATGTAGTTGGGTCTTGCTTTTTAAAATAGTTTGAAAATCTCTGCCTTTTAATGGAGTATTTAGACCACTTCCTCAAAGTAAAAGCTTCCTAAAACTGAGCACTGCCTGTGGTTTGGGAAAGTCACTCCTGCATTTTGTTGGCATTCCACAGGGAAAGGTGAAGTGACAGGGTCACTGGCTCTTCCTCCAGGTTCTCTGTGCCAGTTTTCTCATCTGTAAACTGGGGATAACTGTACCTACCTCACAGGGTGGTTATGAGAATTAGACGAGATAATCCATATAAAAAGTGCACAGTAAGCACTTAAATAAATGAAAGCTACAGATAGCTTTAAATAATTAGATAGTAATAATAGGTTATTATTATTATTCCACTAAGCACCCTCTTCCCATTTGGCTTTGACGAAGTGTTAGAAATGAATCCCACTTTATAGTTATAAAGAGCACTCATATGCAACCTCCTCTGCTGGAAACTACTGCTGGAGGCCTGATTTTATATAGTTATATAGTTATGATTTTATATAGTCTTTTCTCTCTATTCATTTTTCAACCATGTGCTTTTCCTCTTCTAGCCAGTTATCTTTTAAATTAAAATTTTCATTGAAACCTATCAAACTGTACACTTTAAACATATGCATTTTATTTTATATAAATTATACCTCAATAAAGTTGATTTAAAAAACTAAAACAGGGAGTTCCCTGGTGGCCTAGTTGTGAGGATCCTGGGCTTTCACTGCCAAGGCCTGGGTTCAATCCTGGTCTGGGAACTGAGATTCCACAAGCCACGCAGCACGGCCAAAAAAAAAAAACAAAACTAAAACTAAACTGGAAAAATTCTGTCACTTGCATCAGTGAATATAATATTCATGTATAGGTTTAAGACTAATAACAGGGACTTCCCTGGCAGTCCAAGTGGCTAAGACTCTGTGCTTTCACTGCAGGCAGTGTGGGTTTGATCCCTGGTTGGGGAACTAAGATCCCAAATGCCGTGTGGTGCAGCCAAAAAAAAAAAAAGACTAATAATAAAACCAACATCCATATGCCCACTTACCAGCTTAAGAAATTGTGCAACAGTCCCTTTGAAGCCCTTTGCCTGCTTCATTGTGTTAATCAGTTACTTTTCTTCACAATTTTTTCTTTTCCTGGTTGTGCCGGGTCTTAGTTGAGGCAGGTGGGCTCCTTAGTTGCAGCTCACCAGTTCCTTATAGTTGCGGCACACGTGATCCTTAGCTGTGGCATGCAAACTCTGAGTTGTGGCGTGCATGTGGGATCTAGTTCCCTGACCGGGGACTGAACCCGCTTCCCCCGCATTGGGAGGCGGATTCTTAACCATTGTGCCACCAGGGAAGCCCCTTCTTCATAGTTTTGCCATACATGCGTCTCTATGCAGTAGTCTTGGCTGCCTCTGAACTTTATTTAAATAGAATCATACTGAACGTATGCTTCTGTGACTTGCTGTTTCTGCTCATTATTTTAAACATTTATCTATGCTTATGTGTGTAGTGGTTATTAACTTTTACTGCTGAATAGTGTTACATTCTAGAACCTACCATTCTCTTGAGTCCATATGGGCTGTTTGCAGTTTGGGGCTTTTCTGAACAATGCTGCTATGAATATTTTTGTTCATGTATTTGCAAGGCACCGTGCTGGGATGGAACGGCTGGGTTGTGAGGTATGAGCATGTTCAACTCTACTAGATAATGCCAACTGTTTCCAAAGTGGCTTGTACAATTTATCTCTCCACCAGCAGGGTAAGAATTCCTTTCTCCACATCCTTGCTGACATCTCCTGACACATTTTCACATCCTAACACTTCTGCCCACTTGAGTCTTTATAAGAACAGCCAACACTTAATGCTCACTTAAACTGTGGCAGGCCCTGTTCTGGGCACTGTGTGCGTGGTCTTGTTTCATCCTCACGAGAGCCCTAGCTATGGTAAGTGTGTTGTCACTTATGAGCAAGGGAGCAAGTCTTTGTCCCTCCCTTCCCCCTTCCCTCGTCTGGGCCCAGTGCCCACTCTCTGTGGCCATTTCATGTCTTCCTTCTTCCACTCTGGGCTGGGCTTGGTCCCAGCATAGCCTTAATCCCACCCTGGACCCTTTCCTTCTCAGGCTGTTACTCCCTGTCGGTCCGCCTCAGCCGCCCTGCATCCTGGGACCGGATCAGACACTACAGGATCCAACGCCTTGACAATGGCTGGCTGTACATCACACCGCGCCTCACCTTCCCCTCACTCCAGGCCCTGGTGGACCATTACTCTGGTATGGCCATCCCCTACCTCCATGAGAGCAGACTGGGGTGTGGGTCTGTGGGGAAGTTAGTCATACCCTCGGACACTTTGCCTGCTGGAGAATATCTAGGCAGAAGAGGGACCTCCCCTCTCTCCATGCCAGTCCCTGTGCCAAGAAACACAGCCCGGAAGCCCCAAGTTCATCTCGTGCCAACAGAGCCACGGAGGTGTCCCGTGTTAGTGCAGGCCAGTGCCTCACCCACCACTGTGGTTCTGAGTCAAAGTCCCCAATGGCTGGCACGGTTCTCTCCACAGGAACTAGGCCCAGAGCTGTTGCTATCGTGGAATTCAGTTGATTCTCAGCATTTTCTGGTGCCTGTTCTGTAACACGCACTGCAGCCACTAGAGCAGAGTGTCAGAGAAGCAGAGAGGAAAGACTGCTACTGGGAAAACTGATCGGGGGATTTCAGGACAGTCATTCCATGCAGCAGATACTGACAGAACAAGTAGAGACTGATCATCCCTTAGCTTTCTTCTTTCCAAAGCACTATTCTAACCAGAAACTGGGGCCCAAAGAGGTTCATCAACTTACCCGAAATCACACGGTAAATTACGTCTCCCGAAAACTAGCCCAGAATGACCTTTGACTGCATGTCAGCTTCCAGATTAACAGCTTGGGGCTCATGCTCCCATCTGCCAAGTGTGGAAAGCTGTCAGGGTGAGGGTGGAGTTGTTGGGGAGGAAGGCAGGGCTGGAGCCAGCCATGTCAAGGGTCTAGGTCTCTTCCTCAGAGCTGGCGGATGACATCTGCTGCCTACTCAAGAAGCCCTGTGCCCTGCGGAGGGCCGGCTCACCCCCTGGCAAGTCCATACCTCTACCTGTGACTGTGCAGAGGACACCACTCAATTGGAAAGAGCTGGACAGGTGAGAAGCCCCTGGAACGTGAAGGCAGAACAAAGGAGAGTTAGAAGGACCCACCCCTGGGAACCCAGAATGGGCTTGTCACCTTCAGGGACACCTGGGAGCCAATAAGCGTTGACTGAACTCAGGCCAGCCCAGGCTCAGCAGGTCTGCTGGGGGGACTAGCAGGGAGGCCAAAGTGGGCATGGATATGGGGCATGCCTGGGCACCAAGGTGGCCAGGATGGAAGGTCAGACAAGATGGGGTACAACAGAGAGCACCAGTCCTGAGTGAAGTCAAGGGGAGTTTGATCTGACAGGGAACAGGGAACCACTGTGAGTTTTTCAGCAGGTTTTGAGAACAGGGAACCATGTGGTAGGTGCAGGGAGGAGGGTGAGGCTCCCTGGTGCAACTCCTTCCCCCTCTCCACAGCTCTCTCCTGTTCTCCAGAGCATCTGCCACAGGGGAGGAGTCCCCCCTCAGTGAGGGACTCCGGGAGGCCCTTAGCTCCTACATCAGCCTGACTGATGACATCTCCTTGGACGATGCCAAGGCCCAAAGCAGAGGCCGAAAGGGGAACCAACGCTGCAGCACCTAGAACCCCAACTCAGCTCAGCCTGACCGAGCACCCCAGAGGCAAAGACTGTGCAGAGTGAGGGGAGGGCTGGGACACAGAGGCACGGCCAGAGTCCCACCTCTATCCTCTGTTCCTTCCTCTCTCAGCCCTAAGAAGTCACCTAACCTCCTCCCAGTGCCATGACCCGACCTACAGCCTCTAGTTCAAGTAAAGACCAGTTAAGAACAGGGCCAGGACTCCAGAGAGACTAGATGTACTTGGTGTGACCCAGCCAGTTCCCGAGTTTGGGAGCCCCAGTACCACCTTCCTCCCTCTGCCTGTCCGAGTCTCATTCTACATCCCCACAACCACTCCCACAAGGCAGAGAACGCCCACTGGCATCAAGGAGAAAAAAACCATCATTTAAGGAAAACTGACCAGTCTCACTCAGAATGCCACCACACCTCAGAAGGTAGAACTACGGCCTAGAAGGGACAGGAAGGAAGAGGGGATGGGTGGCTTAAACGGCAGCAGAACCTGGGCTCTCCGGCTTCCAGCTGACCGCCACGGCAAAGAGCAGGACCTCTGACAGTCCGGGTCCTCCATGTCCCCATTAAGCCCCTTCTCTGGACAGTCCTAGCTCTCAGATTTTTCATTTTGTGGCTCATCATTTGAACCTGGCTAAGCTTTCTCGGCTACAACAGCCTTGCCGTCTTGTAGCCAAATGCAAAGGACACCATCTGAGCCCAGCACACTGCGGTGAGCTTAGTCACGTCTCAGTGCTGAGCGGGAGCATCAGGGCATCAGAAGGCGGTAAGCCCTCCCTCCACAAAGTCAAGGCCACAGCCTACACCAACTCCAGCCCTGGATTTCCCTGCTGCACATTAAGGGAAAGAAGCCTGGATAGAGGTGTTAAGGGAGCAGGGAGAGGAGGAAAAGGGAAGGGGGAAGAGGGAAGGGGATGGGAGGGCACCACCTCTATTGCTCCTATTGGGTTCTGAGGCTAGAGGTGAGGTGGGAAAGGCTTCATCAGGTATCACCAACAGGGGCTCAATTAAAGATCTGATTTATTCAAGTATCTGAAAACATTCTACAACGAAAACTGTTATTAGATGCTGCTTGTACTGTGCTATGGACCACGCACGTACTGCCATACTGTTTTCAGGGGACTTGAAATGCCAATGTTTGATATAGTTTAAAAACCGTACACCTGATGGAAAAGGAAGACAATTTAATGTTTCATCCGGATCCAGAGGTGCACCAAATTGAAGGACAGCTCCAATCGGCAAACAGGTGTTTCATGATGGTATCCAAGAAGAAACGGTTGGTGATGGACAATTCAGAAATGCTTCCCCAAAAGGTGGATGGTTCTTTAAAAAGTTTCAGGTCACAACCCTTGCAGAAAACACTGACGCCCCACACACTGATTCTCGGTCCAGGAAACACGGGTCTTCCAGGTTCCGCGTGGCTGGGGTGCCCCCCAACAATCGTGCTTCTGTGGTGTAACTAAGAGGGTCCTTTGGACCAGACAGGGAGCAGGTGGGGACTGTGCACCGTCAATCATAGTGGATGGCAGTGTAAAAGATGATCCAAATGACCTAGAGAGGAAACAAGCAATGTTCATGGGCTCCCTCACCAACAGGGCCAACACAGGCTCCCATTCCACAAATCAAAAGCATCCTAAGAATGTGCGCACAGTGTACTTCCCGGGGGCTATCCAGTGCATAAGCTGCCTGGGGGCTTACATAATTTCACTGAAATCAAGCTGTCTCTAATAGAGCCCAGGACCACCGTCCTGTGCTCCCAAAGGGACCCTGGACAAGTCTCTCCCCCTGCCAAACAGAGACCAGAGTGCGAGGGCTTCGAGTTATAGGTGTGGAAATGATACAGGTAAAGCAAACTGTACTGCTAGGAAGTGTTAGCATTAGCAACAAACGTGAAAACAAAACTACATCATACCCTGTCAGCTTCATATCAAATAAAGCAGAGGTTCTCAAACCTGACTCGCCTTTGCAATCTTGTGGGCTCTTTAAAAACCTACAGAGAGATGCCTGGGCGCCACCTCCCAGAGATTCTCATTTCGTTGTTTGGGCTAGGTTCTATAATTTTTAAAAAATAACTTTGAGATATAATTCATATTTCATGAAGTTTACCCTTTTAAAGGATACAATTCAGAGGTTTTTTAGTATATTCAGAGTTGCGAAAACATTTTGGAGCATTTGCATCACCCTGAAGGCAAAATCTACTCCCATTATCAGTTACTTCCCATTTCCCCTCCCACCCCTGCCACTGGCAACCATTAATCTACTTTTTATCCATACGGATTTGCCTATTCTGGACATTTCACATAAATGGACTCATACAACATGTGGTCTTCTGTGTCTGGATTCTTTCACGTAGCATAATGTTTTCAGGGTTCATCCTTGTAGCACGTACCAGTTCTTCATTCCTCTTTATGGCCAAGTAATATTCTACTGTATGGGTATATAACATTTTATCTAGCCATTCATCGGGTGACGGCTGTTTGCATTTTTTGGCTGTTATGAATATATTTTTAAATGTTTTCCAGTTTTCAATATGCAGCCAGAGTTGAGAATTAGATGTAGAAACTGACAATGAGCTCTCACCACAGGGAGACTATACAGTGTATCACACCACATCTTTTGGGACATTAACTCAAGGAAGGACATGCCCTCCAGCCTCTGGAGTCTAGAAAAATGGTACCCAAATCACACATTGTAACTCAATCAAGGGGCTCCCCCTGAATAACTGACATCTCAGGAAATGACAAAACCTACTGTGAAATTATCAGCTACACATACCATGAACAAGGCAAACGATGTCATAAACCCTTCCTTTGTGAGCTCCCACGTGCCGCCATACTCTTCCTCATCTATCTGTAGGTAGTTGCTGAAGTAGAGGTACAGGACACCTGCATTGATCAGGCAGAATCTGGAGCAAGGGAGGACAAGCACCAAACATAAACTGTGAGCTTGGAAGACCGAGAACTCCCACCAACATGGTCCAGCTCTATCAGGGCACTTGCTGTTGCACAGTTAACTCTATTATGGGGGCAAATGAAATAATACATAAAAACGCCTAGGCCCTCAATGGAGCTGCCCACTTGGTTGTGCTAGAGACTTAAAAAAGGAGCAACTCTTTTTAGCTGACCAGCAAAAGCAGAAAATAAAATAAAAATAAAGCACATATAAGTTCTCCAAGTCCCCTTGAAGTATGACAGAAGGCTGCTTGCTGAACAACCCCAAATAGGTCCAGTACCTGACATGGGCCTCCAGGTAGCTCCAGCTCGGGGGGTGGGGGTGGGGGGGCATGGGGAAAACACATGTTAAGCTGCTGCTTCATGGCCTAGTTGAGCAAGCAAGGGCACAGTAAAGCAGCCTCTGCAAAATTCCCAACGGGAGACAATTTCTGAATGTCCACTGTCTGCTACTGCACTTGATGCAGAGGTGAACACAACAGTTCCTGCCCTCAGCTCGCCACCTATTAGGGGCCAGAAACAGCAGTCAGAGTGGAATTGAAACCAGAGGTTTGTGAGCACTTCCAGGAAGGTCTTTGACCCCTATCACATATGATTTAACTGATGCAGGAATCAGAATACCTTTATGGCCAAGTAATATTCTACTGTATGCGTATATAACATTTTGTGAGTAGTAACATATCACTCTGCTCTACTGATCTCTTGGTACTGTCACTATGTAAAAGTAATATTCATAAAGTGATCAAAACTCTCTTTATGATCTTTCCAGTTACGGCACCTAATCCAATGGGGGACTATAAGCCTTAGGCCACACGCCTTCTGAAGGCTGCAGTAGAAAATGCAAAGAGAACAGGTTCCTCCTAGCAGTTAAGTGTGGGCTGGTGTAGGGCAGGGCAGTATGATGGCGAAGAGTGTAAATCGGTATTTGGGGGGGCGGGGCAGGGAACAGACCCTGAGGCTGTCTGAGCAAGGTAACAAGGAGGTAGGGTGTACATACACCAGGAAGTCTAGTTTGTGAGTAGTCAAGAGTATGGGCTTTCTCGTGAGTGGAAGGAAAAGGAGCTAGGAGGCTGGTTTAGACCTGTTTCAGGACGTAAGTACAAATAAAGTTTGAGGACAGGGACTAGGAAAATGGCTGAATGGGGAGGCAAGAATCCGCAAAGGCTTCAAGCCTAAGGACCTGGGAGAACCATGGGTCCGGTAACAGAAGCAGGGAGCCAGGAAGGACAGATGGTTTTTCTTGGATTTCACACGAAATACAGTCCTTGGCTTGGCTATGTCATGGCCATATCCTGATCGTCTACTAGAAGTCTTGGGACCCAGCCAATCTGGCCACCTCCCCCTGACAGGCGTTCCATTTTGGACAGGCTGAGTTAGTGGCTCTAGACAGAGCCTACTATCAGGACTTAGCAGTGTCACTCTGGGGCTCAGCTAATAAGCTAGGGCTGGACAGTGAATGGAGACTCACTGACAGTCTCCAGCTGTGAGGTGGTTGCTTAGTGAGATGAGAAAGGGAAATATAAGAGAAAGAGATAAATAAAGGATGACGGGAGAGAGAAAAGGGCTGACAGAGGCCCTGCCTTCCAAGGGGTACACATTAAGTAGAAAATGAATTCACAGACACAAAGGCATTTAAAAGTCTGGTGTACAAGGGGGAGGGGTCAGGAAAAGGACTGGAAAGGCTCACACTGAGCTTTAAGGATGGGCATAAATTCTGTATTGGAAATGGGAGAGAATGACATAGCAAATGGGTGGACAAAGAAATGAACATACTGGGGACTTCCCTGGCAGTCCAGTGGTTAAGACTCTGGCTTCCACTGCAGGTGGGCAGGGGTTCGATCCCTGGTGGGGAAACTAACATCCTGCATGCCGCATGGGGCAGCAAAAAAAAAAAAAAGACTGACTCTCAAATGTATTTTTAACAATTCTATCTTAAAAACTCCAGCCTTAACAAAATAATGAGACTCTAACAAATACTGACTTCAGGGCTGGAAGGTAATATATGACTCTGCTTCCAAGGGTCAATGGGAACTCATTTCAGCTTTTCAAAAATTTTAACAAGCATCCACTGAGCACCTCTTAATCATGTGCCAAGCTCTATGAGAGACAGGCAGAAAGGGATGAATAGAACCCCTCTCCAATAATGTAAAACCTCGGCAGACAGAGCAGAACCATCACACTCAGTTCCCAGGCAAATTTTAAGTAATGAGACCCAAGGAAATGGCTTTACCTTAATAGGCCCTAGCTGGTGGCCACACCAGAAATGAAGAGAAGTCAAGTGGGGGTCCAGACAGAGGGCAGCGGAGGCGGGAAGTGGGGAGGAGACGGTCACCACAACTGAGCACAAGGCAGCTGAGTCAGACAGATGGAGGAAAGGGGGTGTGTGTGGAAAAATCAATGTCCTTGGGCACTTTCCAAGAGCTGGGAAAAAGGTGCCAACCAAAGGAGGGAAGGGATTCCTTTGGAGTGAGAGAAACTGGCTCTGGCAGGACAGTGTGGGACTGAACCCTAGAAAACAGGCAGTCCTGAGAAAGTGGCATGATGGGTAAGCCACTCCAAGGTGAATTCACTGCAAACACCCTGTTTCTTGCTTTCTCAATAGCCAGCCATATTTTATCACTCTTTGTAAAGCTAATCATATGATTGCAGTGAACCACTTATGGAGTACCTATGATGTACTAAGCCCTACACTTAGCAATTTACTTGTATCATCTCATTTAATTCACACATCAATCTCATGAGGAAGGCACTTCTTTATTGCCCCCATTATAATAAGGAAACTGAGTCTCAGAAAGTGAGCTCCAAATTATGTAGCTTGAAAGTGGCAGAGCTGGAACTTGAATCCAGAGCTCTCTAGAAAGTTTAAAAAAAAAAATCTGTTTGGGCAGCCTTACTCATTTGCCACAGTGGGAAGGATACTAGACCAGCTCTAGTCTTTGCTATATTATTTCCAGATTGGGTGACTTCGGAAAAATCCCGTAGGACTCCTACAAGACGAGATAGGTGCTGGGGGTTTGAGCCAGTGTCATCCTCTCCTAGAAAAGTGATCTGGGGAAGACAGGAGACTACCTTTTGCCTTTAGATTGCCTTCTGCCTTCTCTGGCATTTTCCTTATATCTGCCTTTTTTTTTTTTTTTTCTCATAGAAAGCTAAAACTGGGTGACCAACATTCTAAAAATGTATCTACATACCACTTCCACCCTGAGAAGACCTCTGTGAACGCCAGGTCCTGCCTGTGTCTCATGACCCTCAATGAGTCCTCATCAAATGTCCACTCAAAGTCAGTCAGAGGATAAACTCTTACAGTTTCCTTGGACAAATGAAGCTCAGCATCATAAATCGAAAACTTCTTTAGGGACTTCTCTGGTGGTGCAATGGTTAAGGATCTGCCTGCCAATGCAGGGGACACGGGTTCGAGCCCTGGTCTGGGAAGATCCCACATGCCGCGGATCAACTAAGCCCCATGTGCCACAACTACGGAGCCTGCACTCTAGAGCCCTCGAGACACAACTACTGAGCCCGTGTATCACAACTACTGAAGCCTGCGTGCCTAGAGCCCGTGCTCCACAACAAGAGAAGCCACTGCAATGAGAAGCCCGCGCACCGCAATGAAGAGTAGTCCCCTCTCGCCACAACTAACCCTGCGCTCAACAACGAAGACGCAACGCAGCCATACATACTTACATACATACATACATACATACATAAATACAACAACAACAACTCTTTAGTTAGGACAGGGGACTGTACATTCCTTTGGGTTATCTTCTGAAAAAACAGGCAACTCAAATGAGTTTGAAACGATTTCACACTTTTCACCCCAGAGTAAGGAATAAGAGATGTATGTGATCACGGTTAAAACAATATATGTGATTTTCCATGGGTGAGTATGACAGTTTGTATTCCCAGAGGCCTGCCTGTCCATTTCTACTATAACTTGCCCACAACTCCTATCCTAAGACAATTCCGGGACTTTCCTGGTGGTCCAGTAGTAAAGAATCCACCTTATAATGCAGGGGATTTGGGTTCAATCGCTGGTTGGGGAACTAAGATCCCACGTGCCATGGGGCAACTAAGCCCGCACACCACGACTACTAAGCTCGTGCGCCTTAACACGAGAGCCCACATGCCACAAACTACAGAGCTCACATGCTCTGGAGCCTGCGCGCCACAACTAGAGAAGAGAAAACCCGCACGCCACAACGAAGAGCCCGCGCGCCACAACAAAAGATCCCACATGCCTCAACGAAGATCCTGCGTGCTGCAACTAAGACCCGATGCAGCCAAAAATAAATAAATACATCTTAAAAAAAAAGAAAAAGACAATTTCCACAGATCCTATTAAGTCAACCTGGCGGGCATTCGGACTTGCTCTCAGTGACTGGTTAACAAGCTGAGCCATGACCGGGAGCTGGTGTCAACTGCTGCCACAGGCACACAATAAAAAACTGAGGGCTTCATCTCCTACTTTTCACTGCCTTTAAAATGTAGGCACCTGGGACTTCCCGGGCGGTCCAGTGGTTAGGACTCCGTGCTTCCACTGCAAGGGGCACGGGTTCCATCCCTGTTCAGGGAACTAAAGATCCCGCATGCTGCAAGACGTGGCCAAAAAAAAAAAGGAGGGACCTAAAACAACTTCTGCCAAGTCCAAGATTCAGGACATCCAGCACAGTGCACAAGGGAGTGGTCTTCAAGTATTAGAAGCTCTTCCACAGACAACAAAGGTCATGTCAGAACTAGATGCCTGCTGCCAACAGGCAATATGGCAACCTCTTGCATGAGGTCACTATGGACCCATGAATGAATAAACTAACCCGGATCTTCATAAAGGTAACATGCCTGACCCAAGCTGCTCCCAAGCCTGTGGAATTGACGAGTGCTGTATCAGACCCAGGAGTGCCATCATGGGGCCAGTTTTTTGATTTAGTCATTACACACACACACACACACACACAGGGAAAAAAAACCAACCAACCAAAACAAAACAAAAAACACAAGACTTACCCTGCTATTCCCAAGAAACCTCGCAATGGTAACACTCCCCAAATGACACCTAGGACCACAGCAATGATCTGTCGGAACCAGTAGATCACATCTAAAAATTCATCCTGTAGAAAAGAGAGAGAATGTGTGCATAATCTGGAGTGGGTGCCACAAGAGAGCCTCTTGTGATAGGTGAGGAACAGAAAAGCTTTCTGCTAAACTCATCTTCCAGAGGAATTTTCCCCAAAAGCAATGGTATATGGTTCTTGAATCTCCACATCTTCTTATACTAAAATGTGGTTAAAAAATGATGCATTTAGTTATGTTAAGTGATGGCTTCCAGGGCGTTGTGCTCTACATAAAAATCTTTAGAAAAATCATTTACTTTATTTTTTCAGAAGCTACAAAAATGAAATTGCTGTGATAGTAACTGAGCTACTGGCCAGTTATCTGACCTGGAGAGACATGAACAGACTATCCACAGGCAGAAGGGCTGACTGTTAACCAATTCAGTACCACCTTCCCAAACTCTGAATTTTGAGTAAGTCACAAAAGAGAAAAGAGATTAGAAATAAAAGTGCAGGAGGCAGGTGCCAGCATATCTAATTTTCATACAAGAACACGGAAGACTCAGGTTTCTGACCTGCCCTGGACTGCAGAAACCAGTCCTTACACAAGGAAGGAAAGAAATGACACAGCAAATCAGAAAGATTTTACAACAGCTGGGCAGCACTATGGGCAGGACAAGGGCACCTTCAGGAAGTACCTCCCATCCCCCCCTTTACAGGAACTCTAGGAAAAACTACTTCTGATGAAAGTAACTGATGAAAAACTACTTCATCAGTCCAAAAAAAAAGGGGGGGGGAAAGACTGCAAATCTAACATTCTTTTCAGGCCAACTGGAATCAAGCTATTTGTGATGGTTCCTTCCACGCAATGGAGCAGAGTTGGGGAAGTGCTTACACTCAGATCTTCTGAATGAGTGTGACTAGTAAGGACATCTTGAAGCCCCCCAACCATTCCTCACACACATTTGGTGGTTTCTCCCCCACTCCCTCGCGTGTACATACACACACACCACACACACACACACCACACACTCACCCCTGAAAGGTGGTCTCATTCTCCCCTCTCAACTCTCACACTTATTCTGTTTTCTCATTCAGCAGTAAAGCACTGGCAGCTCAACTTTAGTGAGCCTCACCATGTGCTAAATGCTTTACCGCACCACGGTACCCCACTTCAGAGTTGTTCGGAGACTTGAGTGAGATGACGCACAGAGGGCGCACAACACACAGCAAGTACTCAGTAGAAGTCTGTTACCGTTACTGTTCGTGCTAACCACGGGGGTAAGTAGTTAATTCGACAAGGTAAGTCACTTACTCAAGATCCTACTGGGAGTAAAAGGCGGAGATCGAATCGAATTCAGCTCGCTCTCGCCGTTCAGGCACCCGACCTGCCCGCGGGGTGGCAACACCTCCGCCCCCTCCTTGCTGCTTCCCGCGTGACCCAGGCGACTTCACTCTTAGGCCACTCCGTAGTGAGCCCGGAGCCCGACAGCCGGGCCCTCCGAGTTCGCCCCGACACCCTTGGGCCACCCGCCCCACCACCACGAACACTCGGCAGCGCCCGGACGGGGGCAGGGGCAGGCTCGGGCCTGTCTATTCGTCCCCGAGTCCCAGCCGGCTCCTCGAACGTGCGCCCTCGCCAGGCCCCACCGCACCTTGTCCTCCCAGGCCGCGTCGCTCCGCAACACCTTGCTCCAGACGGAGACTTTGAGGGCCCCGTTAGCCAGCTGCGGCTGAAGCGGCTCCTCCTTCCGCCGCCCGCCGCTCATCCTCCCGTCGCGCCGCCCGGGCCGAGCCTGGGGCGCGCGGGCCGATCTAAAAGAGGTCGGGGTCGCGGGTCGCGGGTCACGGCGCACGGGGTGTGGCGGCGGCGGCGGCGGCGGCGGCGGCGGGCAGCAACAGGCTCAACGGATCGGCTCGGCGGCGCGCCTGCGACTGCCCCCACTTACCCAAACACCCTGGCTCTGCTAGCTCGGCCGAGACCAGGAGCGCGGAGGGCGGAACAACGCAGCGCCGCGCGTCCTCCCGCCGACGTGCCCACGCAGCCAATCGGTGGCCGCACAGCCATCTACGCGGAAGAGCAACCGTCGCTTCGGCGCAAGCGCTCTACGCGCGGGGAAGTGACGGGACGCTTCCGCCAGCCCCGCGGTAGAGTGAGAGGGAAGGGACAATCTTGGTAGGGACGGCGACACGAGCGCGAGGAGGTGCTGCGGAGACTGAAGAACGGTGGCTGAGGCGAAAGCAGAGGTTGGGACAGGAGCGTCGTCCAATCCACCACAGCTTGTCCCGTCGAGCCTCGGGGCAGAACGCGGCGCTACCTTCCCCGGGGCGTCCTTTCGAGCCCAAACCTTGCTTCCCGGAAGCCACAAGTTGCCCCTCAGGATTTAGCCCTTGCTCGTTTTCTCCCCTAACCCTTCAAGTCCCGTAGGACCTTGTTCACAGAGTTAACTCTTTTCTGTAATAACTTAGTGTCTCCTCATGCCTAGCACCCTCTTTTGACAAATGTGAGCCCTGAGATCCAAAAAGGGGAAGTGATTTTCTAAGGCTGTATAGCATGTTGGAACCAGCTGAGGACTCCTCGGGGGAGTAAAGTTGCGAGAGTACTTTATTGGCTATCAGAAGATCTGGGTATTCATCTATCGTGGCCTCGCTATGGACTTGGTTAGTGGTTCTCACAGTGTGTTTCTGGACCAGCAGCAGCTGCATCACCTGGGAACTTGATTAGAGATTCAAATTCTGAGATCCCCATCCCAGACCTACTGAATCAGAAATTCTGTGGGTGGGGCCCATAATCAGCGTTTCAGTAAGCCCTCCAGGTGGTGTCATGCGCACTGTGCTATGTAGCAAGGCCCATCATCCTACGTGGTGGGTTTCTATAGGCAAAGAAACTTACTCAGAATCACTCGACTGTTACCTGGGTCTGTCTGACTTCAAAATCTGCACTCTGGGGAGTTCCCTGGCGGTCCAGTGGTTGGGGCCCCGCGCACTTTCACTGCCATGGCCCCAGGTTCAATCCCTGGTCAGGGAACTAAGATCTTGCAAGCCGGGCGGCGAGGCCAAAAAAAAAAGAGGAAAATCCGCCCTTTTTTTTTTTTTTTTTTTTAATCCGCACTCTTAATCTTACACTTGAAGTCTTAAGGAATATCAATAAGGTCAGAACATCCTTTGCATACCTCTCAACATTCAGATGTAGTTCTCCACCTTAGGTGAACAGTGGCATCTCCTAGGAAACTTTTTCAGAATACCATAGCTGTTGTTTTCTCCCACAGCCCAATCCCAAGATCCTGTTTCAGTAGGCTGAGTGGGGCTGGACCCCAAAGATGATACACACTTCAACAGACATTACTTTGTCTGGACCTGGTGGGACAGCCATATACCTGACATGGACGTACAACTTTAGTACTAACTTTCCCGTGGATCTTGTTCTTATCAGCCCTCCCTTCTCTGAACAGTTTCTCTCCCATATGCAAAACTGTGGTAAAGCCTAACCAGCTCACTCCAGTTTGGATGTGCACCACTGATATAAAGCCTATTTTATAGACTCCCTGGTGGCATGCAGTGCTGGAGACAGACAGATCATTCTGTCATAGAATGTTGGGAAAATACCTAGCCTGGAGTCAAAGACAGAAGAGGTAAGTTTTTAGTCTGCTGGGTCTGGTGGCAAAGGTTTGTAATGGGGAATTTGATCTGGGGGGTTAGGGAAGACTGAACTCTGAGGGAAGAATAGGAGTTAAGAAGAGGGAGAGGGAGGGGAAGGGAAGAGGGCATTCCAGGAGATGAAACCATGTCGGCTAATGGTGAGGTATAAAGCCACAAGTTGGGGAAGGACGAGGAGAATCATGCTGAATAATTTTTTTCCAGTGGTATAGAAAAATAATTGATGTACATCACTGTATAAGTTTAAGGTCTACAGCATGATAGTTTGACTTACATATATTGTGAAATGATTACCACAGTAAGATCAGCTAACCTCCACCTTCTCAGATAGATACAATAAAAAGAAAAGAAAGAAGAATCTGAAAAAGGGAAAAAAAAATTCTCCTGTCCTGAGAACTCTTAGGATTTACTCTCTTAACTTTCCTCTACATTGTATGGCAGAGTGTTAGCTATAGTCATCATGTTGTATGTTACATCCCTAGTACTTATTTATCTTTTAACTGAAAGTTTGTGTCTTTGGACCACCTTTCTCCACTTCCCTCTCCCCTCACCCTCTGCCTCTGATAACCACAAGTCTGATCGCTTTTGCTACGAGTTTTAAAATGTTTATTATACTTAAAGATTCCACATGTAAGTGAGGTCATACAGTATTTGGCTTTCTCTGTCTGACTTATTTCACTTAGCATAATGCCTTCAGGTTCCATCCGTGATGTGGCAAATGGTAGGATGTTCTCTTTTTTATGGCTGAATAATATTCGTGTATGTGTGTATGTATGTATCTCACAACTTCTTTATCCATTCATCCATCGATGGACACTTAGGTTGTTTTCATGTCTTGGCTATTGTACATAATATTGCTATGAAAATGGGGGTGCAAATATCTTTTTGAATTCGTGTTTTCATTTCCTTTGGGTATATTCTCAGAAGTGGAATTGCTGGATCGTATGGTAGTTCTATTTTTATTTTTTTAAGGATCCTCTACAGTGTTTTCCACAGTGACTGTTCCAATTTACAATCCCACCAACAGCGCACAAGTATTCCCTTTTCTCCACAACCACGCCGGTATTTGTTATTTCTTGTCTTTTTGATGATGGCCATGAAGAATTTGTTTTTATCCCAAGCGTGGAGGAAGCCACAGAAAGGATTTCAGCAGGGAACACTTCACTTTTCAGGTTTGCATCTTGACAAAATCACCCTGGCTGCTATTTGAAGGACTGGATCACAGTGGGAGACTAGTTTTTAGATAAGATTTTTTTTTCTCTCTTTTTATTGGCTGCGTTGGGTCTTTGTTACTGCGCGGGCCTTCTCTAGTTGCGGCGAGGTGGGGCGCTGCTCTTCGCTGTGGTGTGCGGGCTTATTGCAGTGGCGTCTCGTTGCGTAGCTCGGGCTCTAGGCGTGCGGGCCTCAGTAGTTGTGGCGCACGGGCTTCGTTGCTCTGCGGCATGTGGGATCTTCCCGGACCAGGGCTCAAACCCATGTCCCTTGCATTGGCAGGCAGATTCTTAACCACTGGGCCACCAGGGAAGCCCTGGGAGACTAGTTTACCCAGGTGAAATTTGGTGGGGGCAGTGAAGATGGAGAAAATTGGAATAAAACTTATAATAAACAATGATAATTATTATTAATAATTATTAAATTTAATAATTTTATTATTAAATAAATTTAAATAATAAATTTATTATTATTAAAATAATAAAAGTTAATTCTTTTTTAAAACATAAAAAAATTAAAAAATTTTGCTCTAAAATATACATAACAAAATTTGCTGTTTTTAAGTCTATAGTTCTGTGACACAGTGAAGTACATTTACTTTGTAGTGTGGCCATCACTACTATCCATTTTAAGAACACTTTCATCTTACAAAACTGAAACTTGGTGCCCATTAAACTATTAACTCCCCGTTCTCCCCTCCCCTCAGCACCTGGCAATTACCATTCTACTTTCTGTCTCTGAATTTGACTGAGTTCCTCATAAGACTGTAATCACAGTGTTGTCTTTTTCTCATTGGCTTATTTCACTTAGCACACCATCTTCAAGGTTCATCTATGTCATGGCATGTCAGAATTTCCTTCCTTTGTAAGGCTGAATAATAGCTTTGTTAAGTGTCCACGGTATATACATTTTATTTATCCATTCATCTGTTACTGGACACTTGGGCTGCTTCCACCTTTTTGCTATTGTGAATAATGCTACAGTGAACAAGGGTGTACAAATATCTGTTCGTGTCTCTGCTTTCAGTTCTTTTGGGTATATACCCAGAATAGAATTGCTGGATCATATGATAATACTGTTTTTAATTTTTTGAGGAATAGCCGTACCGTTTTCCATAGCAGTTGTACCATTTTACATTCCAACATTGCACAAGAGTTCCAGTTTCTCCACATCCTCATCGACACCTGTTTTCTGGGGGTTTTTTTTTTCTTCTTATAACAGCCAACCTAATGGGTGTGAAGTGGTAACTCATTGTTTTTGATTTGCATTTCCCTAATGATTAGTGATGTTGAGCATCTTTTCACTTGCTTGCTGACCATTTGTATATCTCTTTTGGAGAAATGTCCATTCCAGACCTTTACCTGTTTTTGAGTCTAGTCTTTTGGTTTTTTGTTGTTGAGTTTTAGGAGTTCTGTGTATATTCTAGATATTAATCCCTTATCATATATGTAATTTGCAAATACCTCTCTGTCCTTTGGGTTGCCGTTTTACTCTGTTGATAGTGTCCTTTAATATACAAAAGTTTTAAATGTTAATGAAGTGAAATTTGTCTATTTTTTGTTGTTGTTTCCTGTGCCTTTGGTGCCACATTCAAGAAATCATTGTCAAGTCCAACGTCATCAAGTTTTTCTACGTTCTAAGTGTTTTATAATTTTAGCTCTTATGTTTAGGTCTTTGATTCATTTTGAGTTAATTTTTTTTTTTTTTTTTTTTTATTTTTGGTTGAGTTAATTTTTTAATATGGTGTTAGGTAAGGGTCCACCTTCATTCTTTCAACATGTGGATATCCAGTTTTCCCAGCACCATTTGTTAAAGACTCTACTTTCCCCATTGAATGGTTTTGGCACCATCATTTGACCATATATGCAAGGGTTTATTTCAGGGCCGTCTCTTTTATTCCATTGGTCTGTTTGTCTGTCTTTATGCCAGTACCACTCTTTTGATTACTGTAGCTTTGTAGTAAGCTTTGAAATCAGGAAACGTGAGTCCTCCAACTTTGTTCTTATTTTTCAAGATTGTTTTGGTTATTGGGGATCTCTAGAGATTCCATATGAATTTTAGAATGAGTTTTTCCATTTCTGAAAAAAAAAAAGCTATTGGGATTTTGATAGAGATTGCAGTGAATCTGTAGATTGCATTGGTAGTAACAATATCAAGTCTTCTAATCCATGAGCATGAAATGTTTTTCTATTTATTTGTATGTTCTTTAATTTCATTCAGTGATGTTTTGTAGTTTTCGACATATAAGTCTTTCACTTCCTTGGTTAATTCCTAAGTATTTTATTCTTTTTGATGCTATTGTAAATGAAATCGTTTTCTTATTTTCCTTTTCAGATTTTTCATTGCAGAAACAGAGTTGCTTTTTGTGTGCTGATTTTTGTATCCTGCACCTTTGCCGAATCCGTTTGTCAGTTCAACAGTTTTTTGTGTGGAATCATTAGGGTTTTCTACATATCCGATCATACCTGCAAACAGAGATAAATTTATTTCTCCACCTCCCCCCCCCCCGCAAAAGTTAATTCTTTATATGTCATATTGTATCATATTTTGAAGCTCTGCTATTAACTCCAAGATTCTGTAAGTTTGTGTTTACATGGGAGGAGAGGAGAGTGTCACAGAAAGTTGTATTTGGAAGGGTGCTTAGATCCTGCCCAAGGTCACACAGCAAAGTTAGAGGTCCAACAGGCATCTGAAACCTCATCTGTGTCCCTCCTCTTAGCTTTCTAGGAGCAGACAAAGCCAAGCTGGCAGCCTGGAAAGCCCTTGCCGAGAAGGTATTCATGGGACTGAGACGTGTTCCCTTTCTGCTTTTACCCAAAGCTTTCCTTATCTTAGGAAGTGGGGAATTTGGCTGAAACCCAGTGCATCCATCTGGTTAAAATAAACGTCTTGGGTGGTCTAAGATGGAAAAGAACTTAATGAAGAGTCAGATTTGGAAGTGGGAGAGACAGATTTGGAAGTAGGGGAAATGTTGCCTTTGTGAGGTTGGGGCTTTTTAGCACCAATTAAACATATGATGTCAGTCTTGGGCCTGAGAGTGTCCCTTCCAGTTGAATGCCCCTATACCACTGCCAGCTGCCTGTAGCAGGGTTTGGAGGAAGGTGTGCTCTGAGGGGTAAGATTGTGGCCTCAGACAGAGATAGATGGAATCACAGAAATCAGGAGCCATGTGGGGGAAAACCAAGGAGCTGTGGAAAGAGCACTGGTTGTGAAGTAGAGGTCTGAGTTTGTATGCTGGTCCTCTTCTTTTTTTTTTTTTTTTTTTTTGCGGTACGCGGGCCTCTCACTGTTGTGGCCTCTCCCGTTGCGGAGCACAGGCTCCGGACGCGCAGGCTCGGCGGCCATAGCTTACGGGTCCAGCCTCTCCGCGGCATGTGGGATCTTCCCGGACCGGGGCACGAACCCGTGTCCCCTGCATCAGCAGGCGGACTCTCAACCACTGCGCCACCAGGGAAGCCCCGGTCCTCTTCTTTTTGCCCACAAGAAATATTTTACTAGCATTATTGAGCCCTTACCAGGTCCCAACTTTACTAAATGTTTTTCATACATTTGTCTCCAAAAGCTGGCTGGGCTCTTAGTCACTGTACTGAACTCCTCTCCTTTTACAGTAGTCCCTCCTTTATCCACAGGGTACATGTTCCAAGACCCTCAGTGGATGCATGAAACCATGGATAGTAGCAAATCCTATGTATACTACGTTTTTTCCTATGTGTACGTAACCTATGATAAAGTTTAATTTATAAGTTAGGCACAGTAAGAGAATATCTGAATCGCCAGCATCACTACTCTTGCATTTTGGGGCCATGATTAAGTAAAATAAGGGTTACTTGATCACAAGCACTGAAGTATAACAACACTGGATCTGATAACAGAGCAGGCTCCTAAGTGACGAATAGGCGGGGTGGGGAGCACATACAGCATGGATAAGCGGAACAAAGGGATGATTCACGTTCCCGGCCCGGAGGGTGGGAGGTTTCATTATGCTACTCAGAACAGCATGCAATTTAACACTTATGAACTGTTTATTTCTGGAACTTTCCAGTTAATATTTTTGGACTGAGGTTGACCATGGGTAACTGAAACTGCAGAAAGTGAAAGAACTACTGTATCTTTACTTAAAATTTTTCTATAGTGAATGTTGACTACTTATGTAATTAAAATGACAACCTCAGGAAGGCTACACTTGACCTTTAGGACATTATAAACTCCTAGGAGCCGAGAGAAGTCAAATGGTCTTGGGGACTACTTGGAGGTAGTCTTCCTCTCACCTTGTAACTTTTTTTTTTTTTACATCTTTATTGGAGTATAATTGCTTTACAATGGTGTGTTAGTTTCTGCTTTATAACAAAGTGAATCAGTTTTACATATACATATGTTCCCGTATCTCTTCCCTCTTGCGTCTCCCTCCCTCCCACCCTCCCTATCCCACCCCTCCAGGCGGTCACAAAGCACCGAGCTGATCTCCCTGTGCTATGCGGCTGCTTCCCACTAGCTACCTACCTTACGTTTGGTAGTGTATATATGTCCATGCCTCTCTCTCGCTTTGTCACAGCTTACCCTTCCCCCTCCCCATATCCTCAAGTCCATTGTCTAGTAGGTCTGTGTCTATTCCTGTCTTACCCCTAGGTTCTTCATGACATTTTTTTCCCTTAAATTCCATATATATGTGTTAGCATACGGTATTTGTCTTTCACCTTGTAACTTTGAAAGATGAGGTGCTGTCTTCCCAACCCAGCAGTTTCCTGGGGATAAGTCAGTGTCCTGATTATAAATGATCAGGTCTCTGGAGCAATAGCATGAGAATCTCCTGTGGCATCAGTGAAGGGTGCAGATTCCTGGACTCTCTGGGGGTAAGGTCTGGGAATTTGCATTTTTGTAAGCTCTCCTGATGCATGAGAACTACTTCTCTGGGTTCTCCCACTTAAAAGCTGTGTGGTATTGGGCAAGTGATTTTTTAAAAAAACATTTATTTATTTGGCTGCGCCAGGTCTTAGTTGCAGCACACAGGATCATCTTTGCAGCGTGCGGGATCTAGTTCCCTGACCAGGGATTGAACCCTCCCCACCCCCTCCCACAGCATTGGGAGCGCAGAGTCTTAACCACTGTGCCACCAGTGAAGTCCCTAGCATGTAGTTTTAAAATCCAGGGACTTCCCTGGTGGTCAGTGGGTAAGACTCTGTGCTCCCAGCGCAGGGGGCCTGGGCTCAATCCTGGTCGGGGAACTAGATCCCACATGCATGCTGCAACTAAGAGGTCCGCATGCCGCAACTAAAGATCCTGTGTGCTGCAACTAAGACCCGGAGCAGCCTAAATAAATAAATAAATAAATAATCCAGAGTCCTGAATCCCTAGGGATTCTTTTTAAAAAAAAAAAAAAATAAATGAATGTGTTATTATAGAGTGTTGCTATATTTCTTCTTTTTTTAAAAAAATTATTTATTTATTTATTTATGGCTGTGCTGGGTCTTTGTTGCTGGGCGCAGGCTTTCTCTAGTTGCGGTGAGCGGCGGCTACTCTTCATTGCGGTGCACAGGCTTCTCATTGTCGTGGCTTCTCTTGTTGTGGAGCACAGGCTCTAGGCGCACAGGCTTCAGTAGTTGTGACACGTGGGCTCAGTAGTTGTGGCTCATGGGCTCTAGAGCACAGGCTCAGTAGCTGTGGTGCACGGGCTTAGTTGCTCCGCGGCATGTGGGATCTTCCTGGACCAGGGCTTGAACCTGTGTCCCCTGCACTGGCCGGTCGATTCTTAACCACTGCGCCACCAGGGAAGCCCTCTCTTTTCTTTTTCTTTTTTTTTTTTTTGGTGAATGTGTGTACAAAAGTTAAAGAGATAATGTTTGGGCTGCAATTACAATGTACAGTCATTTCAACAGAAATGCTACAAGGAGCTTCAGCAAAAAGGGGAACTTACTAGCTTACATAATAGGGAAGTCCAGAGACGGTACTGGTTTCAGACATGTCTAGAGTATCCATATAACATCTCTGCTTCTTTCTGTGCTGGCTTCATCCTGTAGTCATGCTCCTTCCTCATTAGGAGGGTGGGGGGGACAAAGTCACCAGCTCACTAAGTTCCCTTACCACTTAGCAACCCCAAAGCTTGACTGCTGACACAAAGGAAGACTGGTCCAGCTTGGGATACATATGCCCCCTGCACACTGTGATGAAGAGGATGTGGAATACTCGTGAGGCCCAGGAAATAGGGATGCAGAGTACACAACACTCACAGGCAGCTACTAGAGGGAGGGTGAAAGAGGTAAGGCAGAGTAAGAACTCAGCAATTGTCCTGTCTCCAGGCTGGGCCCAGGGTCATAGTGGATCAGTCCTTCTGCTTTGAAAAACAAAAACAAAACCAAAAAACAAAAAAACTTTATTTGACAAAAGACAAAAACCAAAGTTATTTACAGTAGTTTTTTGCTCAAATAATCCAACGGGATAACTGTGCTTCCAGGGTTACCTCAGAACCGAACCAAGCAGAGGCTGCCCTGCCCCCAGCCTCCCCATCTTGTACAAGGGGGGAGTGCCAACCAGAATTCAGCAGCATGGCTCCCTGACCCCTCACCACCCTCCACTGCTCAGTGCACTGTGGGAGGGAAATTCCCACCCCAGCCCCACACGCTTCCACAGTCCCCTGCTGCCAAGAGTCCTGCAACAGTGACAACAGACCTGGGCTCAGAGACATGGGTGGGGTGCAAGAGGCCGGGCAAGCAGCAGCTTCAACTGATCTTGAAGCTGCCGTGTTCATTCTTCCCCAGCTGGGCCTCAGGAGGGTGAGGGTCCCTGATCCCCCCCGGGGCATGCCAGGAGAGGGCACAGAGAGGGGAGGAGGCAGAAGAGAGAGCCTAGAAAGCCTGCCCACTAACAGAGGGCAAAGCCCCCTCTCTTAAATAACCAATCCCCACTCCCACAGCAGTGGGTGGGCCAAGCCACTCGGAAGTTGGGGAGCCTCCCTGAAGTCTTCAGGGATCATCCCAGAAAGGATAGAACACATGTTGCTGCCTTTCTCCCAGCCAAGCCCACCCACGTCAGCCAATACCCAGGAACTCTCCCCCTGTGCCCAGCATGGCAACTTCAGGAAACTACAGGCTGAGGATCCTGACCTGTCTTTTGGCCCAGTAACAATGTTATTCAGAACAAAAATATTTCAGCTAATAACCTAGGATTAGTGTTTCTTAGGATATACTAGAAAGATGGGGTATATTGCTGTTGAATGCTATCAGCAATGAAACAGCAAAAAAAAAAAAAAAAAAGTGGGGCCCGGCGGGGGTAGGCGGGAGGAGAGTAAGACTAACTGTGATCCGTTTCACTGTGAAGTTCAGGGCAGGGGCTTCTGCAACTCCAATTTAAAGAGAGGTGCAACAGAAAGACACTCACAGCGAACAGGCTTCGTGACCGATTCCCAGCCCCAGCCTCCTCCCGGGGCAGTTCCACAGGCAGCTGGGGGAACTATTCCAGGTTTCCTCCAGGAACAGTTTCCGGCCACCATCATGGGAAAAGCTGCCCGTCTGGATCAGCGAAAAGGCCTTCCTGACCACTAGATGGCTCACTTCTCTCCAAGTAGGAGCAACAGGGAGCTTTTGACATTCTGGCCCCACTAAGCCAAGTTCCTAGAAGTAATTCAGAACTCAGGCCGTGGGGTGAAGCTTTCAAAGATAAAGTAGGGGAAAACATGAAAGAGAAACAAAACCACCACCCCACTGCTCAGCCTAGCTTACCTCCCCCTCCCCTACCCCACAATACAGTAAAAACCACCACCAACCAAGCAGAAAAACACCTCTATCATCCTTCTCTGCTCTGCACCTAGAAGGTTTGGTCAGATTTGCTGGACCCTCTCTGGCTGTGCCTTTATCCCCTTCTCCCTTCTGTGCATGATGCAGAAAAGCCAAAGCCCATAAAAGTTTTTTTCTAACTTTTTTTTGTAAACCAAACCAACAATAAACAACCATTTGGAATTTTGCAGAAATTTAGCTGGTCCCCCAAATGAAAATACTCCTTCCTTGTAAAACAATCACCAATTGCAGTGGTGGATTCTTCTCAGTTCATCAGACTCCACCAAGCAATGCACTCTCATTCCCCACACCTGGGCTAACTACTCCTGTTAATGCAAACCACAGCAAAGGGAAAAATAAACACAAAGTTTAGCAAAAACCTAAACATTCAACCGGAGTCGGTTCTGTTACATCTGCTGGGCTCCTCTTTTCTTCTGTTCACACTTATGAACCTGGAATGTCCACACTTAACAAAAAGAGGCCCTGTCAGGGGCAACTGGGACCCAGCACAGGTGTGAGTGAACTTGGCAGGTTTCCTGTGCCCAGCCCAGGAAAGCAGGTGGGAACAAAGGGGTCCCGGGGATTCTCTGCAGCAGCAGCACCATGCCTGTCTCCAGTCTCTTGGTCTCATCACTGAGGAGGCCTGGAGAAACGGCAGAGTCAGCAGAGGAGAGGTCCCATCACAGTGCAGTGACACCAGCTGGCGTCTTCCTGCTGAAGACCTCTGGACAGAGGAGATGATCCCGATGTTTGGCAGTGATCCAAAGAAAACCCTCTGTAGGAAGGGGAACCAAAACGGAAACCCAGGACAGCTGGCTCGAGCCTCGAGCACCCCTGTTGGCAGATGCCTACTTGGGGTTTTCAGAGACAAAAGAAATGGGAGTGCGCAGCAATGGGGGTGACGGGTCCTGCTGCTTCTGGAGCTCCATCTCAGCAGCCCTCTGGAGCGCCACCTCCACCAGCAGCTGGAAGCTGCTGAAGTCCTCCTTGTCCTGCTCTGGGGGTGTGGGCGGTGGTGTGTTGAAGAGTCCACCCGTGGGGCTTCCAGCTTCAGCCCTGGTCAGCAGGGTGAGTGTGCTACCAGGGGTCACCAGGGGCTTGGGGGGCTCCAGCTCGCCTTGTGGGAAGGTGGCTGCCGGCTTGTCTCCCTGGCCTGAGCGGAGCGGCATGGAGCACACGGACAAGGAGAGCACACTGGTGGGGGCCGGCACAGACACAGCCAGCACTGAGGGGCTGCCGCCTCGGGGGAGGGCCACATCGGAGGCTTTGCCCCCACGGCGGGAAATGGTGTACTGGTTGGGGTCTTTGCCGTCCTTCCGAAGCATGTCTGGGAGAAGCCGCCGCCGGGCGTTGATGAACCAGTTACAAATCTGGAATGAGAATGAGTTCGAGAGAGTGATCAGTTTACTCTCTCAAAACCGGCTGCAAAGCACCTGCATTCCTGGCCCCAGAAACACAGCAGCAAACAATTCAGGCACAATCGCAGCCCTCAGATTTATGTTGGGCAGAGAGAGTTAAAGAAGAAATCATATCATTGAAAATAAACTGCAACTGTCATCCAGCCAATGAAGGGAAGGTACGTCGGTGCTGTTGGACACAGTAATGGGAAGACCCAATCCAGTCTTCGTGGACGCGGGGTCGTATTCTCTGAGGAAGCGGCTTGCGAACTGAGATCTGGAGGATAAGCAGTAGGTTAGGTGGGAGGCCGGAGGGGAGAAGAGCGTTCGACTGAGAAGGGTCAACACCTGGGAAGTGCCTATGACGAGCTCAGAGAAGGAAGTCCCGTCTGGATGGAGTTCAGAGTGGTAACTAGAGGTTACCTCTCGTGGTGGGGATCTGGTTCTTTATTCTAAGGACGATGGGGAGCTGCAGGAGGGTTTTAGGCAAAGAATGCTAAAAATGCTATGTGGAGAACAGAGTGCAAGCAGAGTGCAAGGTTAGTAGTTCAAGTTAGGTTAAGGGAGATGAGAAGATGACAAACGTTTGATCTGTCTGGGAAACTGGAAATGACAGGACCTGGAGCCCAGTTGGATATGGGTGTGTGAGAGGAGAGGGGATGGGGCCAAGGGTCATTCACTCCTAAGATTCTAGAAGAGAGTCTTGCTGTATGCCAGGGAAAGAGCCACAAAGACACTAAAGGGACTCTCAGGTAGAAGAAAAGTTATTGTTTCCAAGCAAAACCAAGGTCAGTGGTTGACTGTGCATTCAACCAACATCCTTAAATCCTTTTTTCCTATATGCTGCTGAGAAAGCTACCATTAACCGTGACCCCATTCCTGTCCAGCTGATTGTTTAGATCAATCCTCTTGGGCCTATGCCTGAGGCATGACATTTCTTACTGTTAAGTGGTCTGCTGCAAAACCAAGGCATATCTAGCACCCATCCTATATTTGTCTGGACCCTTTATAATAGCCTCCAGATTCACAGCTCTCCAATCCAGCCTCGTCACTGGTTGTCACTCACTTTCTAAAATGCAGTACTGTTATTCCTGTTCTAAAAAACTGCCATTTGTCTCCTACTGCCTATAGGAACAACTCCAGACTCTTGGGCCTGGGTGGTAAAAGCCTCCCCTGTTCATGGCCTATCTTTCCAGCCCTTGTATTCTTCTTCTTCTTCTTCATTTATTTATTTTTGGCTGCGTTGGGTCTTTGTTGCTGCGTGTGGACTTCTCATTGCAGTGGCTTCTCGGTGCAGAACATGGGCTCTAGGCGCATGGGCGTCAGTACTTGTGGCTTGTGTGCTCTAAAGCTCAGGCTCAGTAGTTGTGGTGCACGGGCTTAGTTGCTCTGCAGCATGTGGGATCTTCCCGGACCAGGGCTTGAACCCATGTCGCCCTGCACGGGCAGGTGGATTCTTAACCACTGTGCCACCAGGGAAGTCCCTATATTCTTCTTCATGTGAAATTGCTCACCAGCCCTCATTGAGGCCCTGTGCTTTAAAAAACAAAACAAAACACAACTCCATGCCTTTTGCACATCACATTCCTTCTTTCTGGAACACCCTCTTCTCTACCTGGAGAATGCCTACTATTCTAAGTCTTGGCTGATCTAAGATATTAGAGACTGGGCTGAGGCAGAGGAAATGGTTTCAAAACATCTCTCCTCACCTACAGCTGCTGTAGGGCCTGGCAGTTTCTTTTCATACTTGAATGAGTAACACCATGAGGGTAGATAACTGTTCAGGAAGAGTGTGAATAGTTTCTGCACACCCCAGAGAAGGCACCTAATCATGGCATCATTACTGATCAGCTAAAAGACCAGCCACTTACCCCCTCCTTCCTTTCATTTACTCCTAACAGCCTGGAGATGTGACAAGACCAGTCCTTTAACAAGCTCCCCTGGGCATTATTTTAGAAGTTATGGATTAGACTAGAGAACAGTTTCTTAGCTGCATGGCTGGTGTAAGCTCATAAATACAAAACCCGTTTTTCCTTAAATAGGCAAATACAACCCTTTATCATTGTTTCCATGTCTTTCTCCCTCTTGCCCTCCACTGGAGGAGCTGCCACAGGGGAAAAGTTGCCTAAACTTTCTTGCTAACAGAAAAGTAGCTGGAGAGAAGAAACAAACTGTGGGAGTGTGTTGGTGATGAGGCCTGGGTGTGGCATGGTATGCCTCCACATATCTAGGCATCTTTCTGGGAGCCTTCGTTGAGAAGCTTTACCAATAGCTGCCGTTTACTAAGCACTGTACATCTACGCAATTTTCTTCTAACAGTTGTATCAGCCCTGTGAGTTTGATCAGCTCCCATTTTACTGATGAACATATATAAAGTTGAGCCTGGAGAAGTCAGGCAGGATTCTACCTCTAGCCAAGGATCCCCAAGCCTGGACCTTTGGATCTGGAGGAACGAGAACCCCTACTCTCTGAATCTTTCTCTCAGACTATCACAGGACCCCAGAGCCCAGCTTATTTTACTCACTAGAATGGTCAAGTTAGAACTTCTCACCTTCCTGTTGCTCTCCCTTTCAAGGCTTCGTGCTCACTCAAATAATATTTATTGATGCTTGCTATGTGCCAGGCCAGTTCTCGGTGCTGGGGATGCTTCTGTCAATTAAATAGATATGCACTCTGCCTTGTGGAGCTTATAGTCCGTCTAGTTGTGGAGACTGGCAATGAACGAACATCACTATAGCAACAAGAAGTGCCAGGAAGGAAACAGACAGGAATAAAAAGATAGTATATAAAGATAAGAGAGACCTCCGTAGATAAGGGGTCTGGGAAGGCTGAGACCTAACAGATAAGAAAGAGCCAGCCACACAGAAAGCTGAGGGAAGAGTGTTCTAGACAGAGGGAACAGTAAATGTCAAGGTCCTGAGGCAGGAAAGGGTTTGGTTTAAGGAACAGACAGAAAGCAGGCAGGGCTGATCCCACTAGGCCAGAACACCATGGTTAACCACCAAAGGGGCCTAAACAGTGGCTTAAGCTAGTTTTCAAACTGTACGTCCTTCTCCTGGTCCTGTCTTTTCTCTCCTCTTAGTTCATCAACGGAAACTTACAGAGCACGTAGTAGCTGCTGTAGGGGAAGAAATGAAAGGAACCCCTCCCGCACACCCCTCCTGTGCTGAGAGGCCAGGAACTGTGCGGGCTGCAGCAATGCCTAACATTCCTCTAATGGGTGACTGGATCAAAGGCCCAACTCTCCTCAGGGCTCCCATACCAGTTTCTACCCCTGCCTATCACCTTCCTTAGCTGACACCTGGGCAAGGCCTTGAGTACCACTACCCAGACAAAGGGATGGCCACCTATGACAAGAGCGGGCGCCTGGAGTTGGCATGGCTCCTTGCCCAGCAGCCTGCAGCTGTACCTGTTCCACAGGTGACCCAAGGATAGCACCAGGCTCCAGGTCCTGTCAGGCTGGGAAAACTCATGGGCAGGGCAGAGCCAGAGCCTTCTTGGGGCTTCTCTCCCTTTCCATTCCAGCCTGGAAGGACCCTGCTTCTGGGGTTCTCATTTACCCCTTTACCTCTCCGGTCCTCTCAGTGTACACGTACACACACACACACACACGCGTGCGTGCGTGCGCACGCCAGCAGGCATCAGCTGACACTGTTTGAGCTGCTCCCTCCAATCCTGGCTGGAGCTGCAGGGGAGCCCCAAGGGAGAAGTAAGACTGAACAGCTGAGTGGACGAAGGAACTAAGGATCTTTGACACAAGGTATCACGCCAACCATCTCACTCGCATTATGTTTAATCTGCATGACAGCCTGGACGGTAGTAAGCAGTGTCCCCAAAGTACTACAGAGAGACCTGGAACTCAGAGATGAGAGAACCTGCCCAAAGTCACACAGCCTCCGAGTACAGAGCCGGGATTCAAACTCAGGTCTCCTGCTGCTGTTCCCATCTGGTCTGCTGTCTTACCAAAAGAGGAACAAAATGGATAGCTGCAAGGCATCACCATAATCCTAAAAGCAGACTCTGGCTGAACACAAAACATATCAGGTGCTGTTCTGAACATTTCCCATCTAACTAATTTAATCTTCAACAGCCTATGAGACAGGTTCTGTGATGATCTCCATTTTATGTGAACCACTGAAGAAACAGAGGCCCTGATCAGAGAGATTCAGTAACTTGCTCAAGGGCACAAGGGCAAAGGCTAGGATGTGATCCAGACAGCCTGATTCCAGGCTACTACCACTGTCAGGTGAAGATAAGAGACGGAGGAGAGTCAGCCTGAGGCCTTTTCTCCTTGTTCAGATGCTTCCATCTCTCCATCCTGCAGCTGCCTCCTTGGCTACCTGCGCTACAGGAGAGCACTACACCTCTCCACCTCAGCCCAGGACGCAGGGGAAACGTGACCTGGGTCAAGAGGAGTAGGGACTAGTGCTTTTGCTGAGAGCAGTCCTGGGGAGGGGAGCCTGGTGTTTACTAGCAGATGCGTGGGCACTTAGCCTCTAGTTGCACCTCCCATTTTGGCTTCTAATTCTGAGACGAGAACAGCAGAAAAACACCCCCCCTCCCACATGCTCACCCTGGTCCACAGAAAACTTGGCAGCCTACTTACTGTTTTGTCTTCTCATCCGATAGAAATGCACAGCTGAGGGCAGCCGGGCAAGGGCACATGGCCCGAGTGCACCACCAGTGCCAGCTGTGATAATGGGCTCTGCGGATTTTCTGTAGCCCCTTCCAGCAGCCTGACCCACGCCTAAGTCAGGAAAAAAGCATGTGACTTGCCCCAATTCAAGGTCCTTGGGGAGGGGGTAGGAGAATGCCAAGGTGAATTCTGTGATTGATTCGGCAAAACACAGGCTGGGTGCCTGAAAGCCTGTCTCTACCATAAAGCAGGGCTCTATCTGAAAAGCTGCTGCCCTGTCAGTATTTTTTTTTTTTTTTTAATCAGTGGCTGAGATGAAGGACACGGGAGGAATCACTGTGGCAAATGGGAGTGGGAGGGGCCCTGGGGAGCAGATAAAGGCCCTGAGGACCAGAGCAGGGCTTTTGAAGGCGACACAAGTGCTTTAATTGTAATGTCTTTTCAACTGTGAAAGACAGAAGCAAAAGAGGGGAGAGAGAGGGCATGGAGAGACCTTTCCCAAACACCACGGTCCCTCAACCTGCGTTGTGACCACCCGTATCCAGGTGCTCCTAAAGGCTGCTGGCTGTATTAGAATAACCTTGAGGGTGATTTAAAAAAACTGCTGTCTCATCTGCTTCATAGATGGGGGGCAGGGGAGAGGGCTGGGTGGAATCAGGCATGTGTTTTTAAACAAGCTCTCCAGAGTTCTGCCACCCAAGCTTAGGAACCAATCAATGGTTTAACCCACTGGTTTAACTTGTCCGTGCGGGCCAAACTCTTTACTTAAGCAAAAAAGCTTACACAAAAGCTCAAAAAATATACAAATGAAAGGCCTTAAGGTGGGGAGACAGGGGTTACCAGGAGGAAGAATCGGGAGGCAGCAATCTGTGGAGCCAGAGTAAGGACAGCAGCCAGGCCACGCCCTCACCACACAGCAGGCCGCTACAGCTTCTGCACCAGGCTCCTTTCTTGCCCAGTACAAGTACCAGAGGGACTGCTGCCCCCCACCTCCCCAATCCTTCAAGTCCGTCAGGATTCCATTCATATACAGCTTCCGGAGAAGCCTTGCCTACCAGGGCAGCTCAGCTGACACACATGGGTAATTAATTACACTGAATTCTCAGTCCTTTCGATGTCTTCCCTCCCCCAGGGGGGACAGTGCCGTTTCTACTGTTGTGTTGTTCCCAGCACACAGCACTGGGTCTGGCACAGAGCACACCCCCAATCAATATTACACAGAGAAGGAATGGGCACGAACCGTCCCCGCCACACTTACCTCCCTGCCCAACTGGCAGCCCCTTAGAACAGAAACCACAGCAATAAAGTGGGCTTACAGGGTGTCACTGGGACCTGTGAAAATCCTTCACAAATGACTTTTTGGTTTTACCCTCCCAACTGCCTCGCCCCGGGCAAGTACCAGCTAACCAGTTAGTTAAATAACTCATTGACTTGCTAATGAGATTGCTCCTGGGCCGGTTAAAGAAGACAATCGAAAGGGAGGTCCCCAGGGAGAGAGAAAACAAACTTGGCAAAATGTTGATGCTTGCTGGAGCCAGGTGACTGGTGCCAGGGGTGCGTTATAATATTCTCTTACTTTTGCGGTTATCTGCAAACGTTCCTAATAAGCAATGGAAATTTTTAAAATTAAATACAGGAAAAAGAGATGCCTCCGGGGACTGACTTAAACCAGCTTTTCCAGATTGAGGAGCCACTACATTTCCTTTATTTCTGAGGCCCTGCCTATTGACATTTCCAACACTTTTGTTTTCTTTTTTTATTTTGGGCCCCACGCGCGGCTTGCAGGATCTCAGTTCCACGACCAGGGATTGAACCCAGGGCCCTCGGCGGTGAAAGTTCAGAGTCCTAACCACTGGACCACCAGGGAATTCCCTCTAGCACTTTTATCTTCATTTTGTCACTTCAACAATTATTTACTGAGCACCCACCAGACACCTGGCATTGAGCTAACACTGAGGATGTAGTGATAAATAAGTCTAGGCCTCTGGAGTTTAGTGTGTTCTAAAAAGCAATCGGTCAAGTCCAAATGCTGACCCAGTCCCGGTGCTGTGGGAGCACAGAGCTCCTCTAGGGGTCAGGAGTCTCCCTGGTCAGGGCTGGGAGCAAAGCGGTGGGGGGTATCTATCAGTGTGGCAGCAACATGGGGGGCCAGGGATGAGGCCCGCTGCACAGATTGGGAAAGATGATGTTGTCAACAGGTTGGCAGGAGCCACTGAAGGGTTTTAAGTAGGGGAGTGACGTGATCAGATGATGATAGGTTGGACTAGGGTAGGAAAGAAGCTATATTCCGGAAATATTTAAGGGGTAATGTATAGGAATTGGTGAGACCAAAGGAGCTGAGAAAGGGCTATCAAGGGGAGCCCCTTAGAAAGGGAAGGACCCAGCTTGGACAAACTACCTGTTATCAGTCAGGAAGTCTGGGGTGCCTGTGAGACCTTCAAGCACAGATGTATGGCTGGTGCTGCTTGGAATTCATGGTACAGTTTCCATCAAGGAGCACTAGATGGACCCCACTGCTCCTTTTTTTTTTTTTGGCCGCACTGTGCAGCAGGTGGGATCTTAGTTCCCTGACCAGACCAGGGATCAAACCCATGTGGAGTCTTAACCACTGGACCACCAGGGAAGCCCCCCCACCGCTCCTTAACTCTCAGCAGCCTCTAGAACAGGGTGGCCACCAGTGGAACCCCTTCCACCAGGGGATGCCAGGATCCAGCCAGCCCTTCCTCAGAAGTCTCCAGCAGCTAATCCTGAAATGGATTAGCTGTAGCCCCAGACCTACATTTCTGTAAGTGGCATCTGGGGATATGCCGTCCTAGGGGCCCACTAGTTCCCCACAAGAATGTTTTGGTTTTGTGTTTCCAATTTGTTCACGAGTAGGAGTGCCGTGGCCTCTGGCAACACAGGTTTGCTCAACTCTGGAGCCAGTGCCTCTGTCATACTACACATCATAGTGAAGTCAACAAAACACCATCCACCATTTGTTATTCATGCAGTTAGATGGAATCTCATTCGTTTTACATCTATTTACTTTGGAAAACTGTTTGGTTATTTCACAGTTGTGTATAAGAGCAAAAGCAAGAGGTTTTTTACCCAGTTTTATGTCTGTACATGCTTAAGTGACGTGATAAAAATTATTCAAGTGTACATTGTGAGGGAGGCAAGTCCGTGAAAAAGATTTTCTTTAAGAGGAGTCAGTACATTATTCAGACTTGAGAAAGTGTCCCTGATAAAAGGCAATTTCAATACAGTGTGGAATGGTTTGGTCGCACAGGTAAGAGGCACACTGAGATACACAGCTGGGGGAATCAGAGAATGCTTTCATGAGAAAATGCTTAAACAGAGTGGGCCAGGCTCAGAGAGGTCAAGAAACCAAGGGAGAAGGCCCGGAGGGCTGGGCGTTCAGGGGCCCCAGAGACAGGAAGAACTAGGCTGCAGGCAGTAAGATTAACAAAGAGGCTATCTAGGTAATCCTGGCTCTTAGGCACCAAGACTTTGGCTTGTGCTGTTCTGCATCCTGTGAGTTCAAGGCCACCTCTTCTGGGAGGCCTTCTGGGGCTCCAGGCCTGCTCAGAAGCCCTGCCCTGAGTCTCTGCTGCCATCTGTCCCAGCGGGGATCACTTTTTGCAAACATCAGTGGCCAGGTCTTCCCCTGCTTTCCCATCCCAGACTAGACACTCCCTAGGGTAGGCATGTGCCTGGATCCTCTCTGGGATCCCAACCCTGCCCCGCATAGAGCTGGGCATAGTGCAGCGCTTGTCGGTAAACTCGTGAGGTTCTAGGAACTGCTAGGCGAGACCTATGATCTAGGAGAGATGAGGATGAAAGGGAGAGGAAGAAGCGCCCACACTGTGCCCAACACCTCACAGCGGGCCTTGAACTCTTCTCAGTCCTGCCCCCCAACATTTACGTACCAGGAAAGTGCTACAATCAGCCCCCTTTTCAGGTGAGGAAACACGAAGCTCAGAAAGGAGGCAGTGACTTGGCCAATGTCCAGGCTTTCTCTTGTGGAGAAGATGGGATCCGAGTCAGGGTCAGTAGCTCTAGAGCCTTTCTCACAGACAGACTCCGATCAGCCACTGCCCAGCGAGTATAAAGTCAGGTGACAGGAATTCTGAGGGGCGAATACTCACCACGAGGCTTCGTGGAAGAGGGCGCAGCTGGAAGAGGTGGGGGGTTCAGAGTAGGGTAAGGGAAAGAGAGATGGCGCCAGGGATCGGAGTAGTGGGCCAGGAAAGAACAGAGGTGGAAGGGGAGGCGGCAGGGGGTGGGGTGGGGGGAGTGGGGCGCCAGCGGGGCAGAGGGTGGGCCTTTGCTAGGCTGGGGGCCTGTTCTGTGTCTCCCAGGTAGGTGAGAGCCCAACTGGAGGCAAGGCAAGGCAGCGGCAGTCCTGGGGGTCTCACCTCAGCATCAGGAAAACAGAACAAAAACACCTGTAGGTCAGCAACTGGGGCAATTCAAAGGGGGTAATACCTCTCACTCTGACCAAAAGTGGATAACATGGGCTTCCCTGGTGGCGCAGTGGTTGAGAGTCCGCCTGCTGATGCAGGGGACATGGGTTCGTGCCCTGGTCCGGGAGGATCCCACATGCTGCGGCATGGCTGGGCCCGTGAGCCATGGCCGCTGAGCCTGCGCGTCCGGAGCCTGTGCTCCGCAACGGGAGAGGCCACAACAGTGAGGGGCCCGTGTACCACAAAAAAAAAAAAAAAGTGGATAACATGATCTTCTGAGCGTGTTCATGTTCGTGGTTCACAGAGCACTTTCACATCCAGTTCTGAATCTATTCCTCCCAACGGTTCAGTCAGGCAGTATAATCCCACTTTACAGATGGGAAATCAAGATGTGGTTTACAACTCCTGCGTGGCAGAATGGGGTTTCGACCCCAGAACCTCTGACTTCTGCCCTTTCCTTAACTGTGACTCCAACTCATTTTTAACCACTCTGCAGATCACCAGCTGCCCCGTGAAACCAAACTGCCATCCAAGTACCAATCTGGGGCTAAAGGCCAAATCCCAGACACTCAATGCCTCCTCACCCTCTCCCAGCCTCCAGTGTTAATGACGACACCTAGGCATTAATAACAAACAATTCCTTGCCTCTTCATAACTCTCCAAAATCTGAAATCTAGCTGCAATGACTTCATGCAATTGTCTTCCCTTGAGGCAGAGAGGGTAGGTATTCTCATCTGACCTACAAAGAAACTGAGGCCCGGAGAGGGGAAGTGACCAGCCCAAGGCCATACAGTTGAGTCAGTGACAGGGCTGGGACAGGACCAAAATCCAGGTCTCCTGCTACCCGCTCCTTACCTGCAGCACCGACAGGTTGGTCTGTCCAGAAAGGCTCAGCTTCTCCTGCTCTGAGGGGTAGGCGTTGTAGCGGTGCAGGTACAGCCAGTCCCGGAGGATCTTCACCGACTCCTTGGGCAGGTTCCCTCTGCGCTTCCTCTTGCCTGCCAGGGAGAGGAGGCCTTCATCCTCACCCAGGTCACTGTCTGACATGGTGTCGAGGGGCTACGCTGGACCTCAGGCAAGCCTAAAACAGGTGACAAAGGGGAGGGGAACATTATTACCGTGCGGTAATAACCCTTTGACCCTTTCCCTAGTCTTCCAGCACAACATTACTAGAGCCTAGGACACCAGAAACGGGGTAATCGGAATTCAAAGTCTCAGGCCATACTAAAGCCTGGGCAAGGTAGAAGGAAGGGTCCAAAATGCCTCTATTTCATCAGGCCGGTAGATAACTACTGAAATAAATGGCAGATCATTAATAAGCAGAACCAGACTAGAATTACAGCTACCACTGAGGCCTGTTTTCCATGCTCTGTACTGAGCATTTCACCTTTATTATCTCATTCAGTCCTCACAAATGCCCTTGTAAGGGAGACACTAATATCATCATCATTTTACAGATGAGAAAAACCAAGGCCCAGAGAGATTCAGAAAGTCACCCAAGATACTCTGGCTGTTAAACAGTTACCATGTGACCCAGTAATTTCACTCCTAAGGTAGCTAAGCTACGAAGAGGAATGAAAACCCATGTCCACACAAAACCTTGTACAAAAATGTTTATAGTAACATTATTCATAATAGTCAAAGGTGGAAGCAACCCAAGTGTCCTCCAACAGATGAATGGTTAAACAAAATGTGGTGTATCCATAATAGAGCAGAATATTATTCAGCCATAAAAAGGAAGTTCCGATCCATGCTATAATACGGATGAACCTTGCAACTATTATGCTAAGTGAAAGAAGCAAGTCACAAAAAACACATACTATATGATTCCGTTTTTATGAAATGTCCAGAATGGGCTGGAGGGGATAGAAGAGTGATAACTAAAGGGTATGAAGTTTCTTTTCCAGGTGATAAAAATGTTCTAAAATTGATTGTGGTGATGGTTGCATAATTGTGAATATACAGTGAAAAAAACTGGTGAAAAAAACACTGGTTTGCTTTAAAAGAGTAAGTTGTATGGTATGTGAATTATATCTCAATAAAGCTGTTATATATATATAAAAAAAAATCTGGGCTTCCCTGGTGGCGCAGTTGTTGAGAGTCCGCCTGCCAATGCAGGGGACACGGATTCGTGCCCCAGTCCGGGAGGATCCCACATGCTGTGGAGTGGCTAGGCCCGTGAGCCATGGCCGCTGAGCCTGTGCGTCCGGAGCCTGTGCTCCACAACGGGAGAGGCCACAAGAGTGAGAGGCCCGCGTACCGCAAAAAAAAAAAAAAAAAAAAAAAAAAAAATCTCACCTCCAGGATATGGTATGGAAGTAGGGTTTGGACCCAGATAGCTTGCCCCATCCTCCACCCCCATCCCATCTTGCTTCCAGGGTCTCCCAGGACCCAGTGAGGAGTCTGGAAACCCTATCAATCTCCACAGTCCTACAGCAATCCATGTAACATTTACTGTGTACCTACTATGTATACCCTACAGAGATGCTGAGTTATCCTTACTGGTTGTCTCTCATTCTCCTTTGTCATCTAGCCCCTGGCCTGGTCCCAGAATCAGTGCCTCAAAAATCCAGATAAATAAGCAAGGCTGGGCTCTAGTTCCTCCAACTTGGCTGTGTGACCTTGGGCAAGCATCCTTCCCTCTCTGGGCTTGAGCCTCCTCTTCATCTGTTAATTGAAGGAAGGTGTTTCCCTAGACAATCCAACTCAGTTGCTTATCCCCCTGACAAACTTCTTGTTCGCACACGCAAAAGAGATATTATACATTTTAAAACCAAAAGTTCCAGGACAAGCTGATGCCAGAATCTTAAGGCCCCTCCCTCCTCAGCCTTTTAACAGCTCCCTAGCAGGCTGGGCCAACAGACTCTGGCATCTCCCAGGTTTTGTTTCCTCGACTTGGGCCTGAGCCCAGATATCCGGGCTGGCTAGGCCAGGCTTTCGAGGGAAGGGTCTACCCTCCCAGCCGGGCCACCTGGAGGTGGGACAGGCATTGGTTAGAGGTGCCACTCCTCAGAGAGCAGCAACAGCAGGCTGCTTTCTGAGGTCAGGTTTCTGAGGTTTAGCTGGCCAGGGCAGTTGGGATCTGAGCTCAGGCAGGGATGCAGCCCTGGCAGGCTGTGAGAAGTTTACTCAAGGTTATCTGTACAGATTCCACCCTGGCTGCCAGTCAAGTCCCAGTCTGCAGGGTTCCAGTGGGTGGCGTGTGGAGGTGACCCCCTCAGTCTACACAGACCTCTCTACCGCAGTGTCCTGCACTCCAGCCATGATATTCACCGACAAATACAGCAGACACAGTTTACAAATCCCAATCCAGGAGGCTCCCCCCCGACACACACACCCCACACTCCCACCCAGCCTCACACCAGGCAACTAACTCTCTACGAGCACTCAAGATAACTGGCACCAACCCATCACTCAGCCCCTGGAACCCCCAGGACTTTCACCGACAAATTCAACAGACACACAGTTTACAAATCCCACGTCTAGCACGAACAACTGGTACCACACAACCAATTCCTGGATATACGCCCACCCACGATCTCTCAGACTGGGACAACTCTCGACGACATCAGACTAAGAGTCAGTTCTTACCCTAACTGGCCTGTGGTAGCACCCTCTCGACATAACACCCAGGGCACCCTCCTACACACGCCACGACGCTGACCTGCAACGAGTCCCGCGCCAACTTTCTGACAACTTCCCCAGCTCTGCCCGACACTCCCCCGGGCCGAACACTCACGCTGCATTCCCAGCAGTTCACACAAAGCGCGCAGCCTCCCCCGCGGCCCAGACCCGAGTCGGAGCACATGGCTCCCGGGGCGGCGGGGAATCGGCCTGCGCTCGGGGCGCCTGCACCCCTCAGCCCCCCACTCCGCGTCAGACTCGGCGCTTCTGTTCCCCCGCGGGCCTGCAATCCGGGTGGGGCGGGGGCTCTGGAAGAAAGAAAACTCACGTGTCTGTCCCGGGGCAGGAAAAAGTTTCGTTCCCACCCCCTTCCCCCGCCGCTCGGCGCTCCTGACTCTTCGGGGCGCGGGGCTGGCCGAGCCTGCGCGCTCGGCTTTGTGCTCCGAACTCGGCCCGGAGGGGGAGGGGAGGGGGCTGGGCTCCCACCTCCGCACCGCCCCCCCCCAATCCTGCGCCCAGACTCCATGTTGGCCGCCCCCTGCCCCGGAGACTGCGCGCTTCGCCCGCGGGAGGCTCGGCTCAGGCTCGGCCTGCCCGAGGGACCCGGCGCGCACAAACTTTCTTCGGGTCGCCGGCCCCACGCGCCCCGCTTCCTTGGCTCGCCTGGGAGTGACAGATGCCTCCGAGACAGACTTTCCTTTGTTCCAAAGGAAAAGGGAACTCGCGCGGGCTCCCCGGCTCCCCCAGCTCCGAGACCTTCCGGCTGCCCCCACCCGCAGCTGTCACTCTCGGGGGGCCCCTCCCCGGCTCGGCCGCGGCGGGGGGTGGGGGGGCTACCGGCGGTTAGCAACGTGCACTTTTGAAACCAAACAAACCCGCCCCCCGCGCGCTCACCCCGGCGCGGGGCAGGGGCGGCCCTCTACCGGGGTGGGCTCCTAGGGAGTTGGGTCCCCCAAAAGGGCCGCGAGCGAACTTTTCCGGGGGGGTGGGACAGCCCCCCCCCGCCGGTCCCAGTCAGCACACCGCAGTCGGGACTCAGAAACACACCCGAGGTCACCCATCCACAATCGCACGCGCTTGGACGACGCCCCCTCCCCCGCCCGGCCGAGAAAAAGAAACTTTCCAAGTTGTCCGCGCGCCCCCCGCCCCCATCTGCCCCCCTCCTGCGCCCCTCACTGACTTTTCCCAGCAGCTTTTCCGTCCACGCGGCCTAGGGCTCGGTCCCGGGCGTCCCGGCAGGGGGCGGGAGGCGCCGGGGGAGCGCGCCGCGTACCTGCCGGGCCTGACACTCGGCCTGACAGCTCGCGGCTGGAAAGCACCTCGCGGCCTGACGTCAGATCCCCTCTCCTCCCCTCCGCGATCTCCTCGCCCTCCCCCACCCGCCCGGAGGGAGAAAACAAACTTTGTGAGAAGCGCTGCGAGCGACGCCCACCCCCCGCGGGGCGGGCCAGCGGCGGCTGGGGGCTTCGCCCCGCCCACCGCGCCCGGAGGGGGCGGAGCCGGGAGGGCACCTTCTTCCTGCGCCCACCCCCACCCTCAGGAATGCCACATGGCCTCCGAAGAGGAGTGGTGGGAACCCGGATCGGGATAGTGCGCTTGGGGGCAGGAAGTGGCCCGCTCCTCCTTTCGGAGAGCATTTCCGGAGCGCCTACTGTGTGCTCCAAGCAGGGGGTGGGGGTCGTTACCGAGAGGAGAAATAATGCAAATACCGATGTTTGTTAGTCAAATCTCCGGAGAGGAAACTGAGGCCCAGTTAGTCCGGGGATTTACCCCCAGCTGGTAAGGACTGGGGTCTGAATGCGGCGCCTGTTCTGGCCTCAAGGTCGCGTAGAGTCGGGTAGAAGTCTCCCTCGGACACAGCCCCAAAGCACGTAGCCCCAGGGTCTGTCACACAGGGGCAGCCAGAGGTAAAAATAGCCAAAGTTTAAGGAGTGTTTATAAGGCAGTGACGTTAAGCGTGTGTATCACCCTCGGGTTATGGGGTAGGTCCTGTTATATATGTCAGTCCCTGGTTTGCCCATGAGCTGTTCTTGACTTTGCTCCTTGTCACACAGTCAACCAGTGTCATTCAGCCCAGGTGGGTCCGATAGCGGGAGGCCGAGCGCTTATCTGATTGAGACGGGCCCTTGAAGGAGGCAGATCACCGTCTAAGAGCTCTCAGCGCTCCCTGGTTTCTTTTTCCTCTGCCCTCAACACCGAACTCCAGGACGTTTCCCTTGGTCTTCCCCAACCCTGCCAGTACTCTCTTCCCTGCTCTTTGCTCTCTGTTGCACGTACTGTAAAATACCTGCTGACCAACCTTTTGGCCTTCTGGGGAGACTTTGTGCCCCGCAAAGCCTAGCACAGAGTCAGCCTAGAAATGGGTAAGGCCTTTTGGGTAAGGCCTTTTCTGGGCCTCTGGTTCCTCATCTGGTCTCAGATATGTAGGACCCTCGAGCTTGGAAATCAGCAGCTTTGCAATGGTTTTTGGTCTTAATTGCCCTTTAGCTATGGAGAACTCAGAACAAAGATCTAGTTTGCTCCCCAGACCCTAAGCCAATCAGAATGCTGATTAAATGACTGTTAAGGTGCACCTGGACTCCCCATTGAAGCCAGACTAACCTGCAAATGCTTAGAAGCTAGTTGGCCACACTGCTTTCCTCACAGCGGTAGCCAGAGTGTCAGTGCTGCAGCCCAACGCTCTCCATGACACAGACGGGGAAACCAGAGCCCAGAGTGGAGGCCCCAATTTCTTGGAGCGCTCTGTCCACAGCCTTATGAGAGAAAAAGGGAGGCTTGGGGAGTCTCAGGTAAAAAAGGTAAAACCTCCGGGCCCTGCAGAAATAGAGACGCAGATGTAGAGAACAAAGGTATGGACACCGAGGGGGGAAAGTTGCAGGGGATGAATTGGGAGATTGGGATTAACATATATACACTAATATGTATAAAATGGATAACTAATGAGAACCTGCTGTATAAAAAATAAGTAAAATTTTAAAAAAAATTTTTTTAAAACCTCCAGACCCTGGTCCCTAGGATCATAGAACATGTGTGGGATGGAGGCCTACATAAGGGGGAGCCTGGAAGGGAAAACGGGTGCAGCCAGGTAAGCCTGTTGATGCGACGGTTCCCAGCACTTGGTGTCAGTGCATGAGAGCCAGACTCTGCCCGTTTGGGGGAAGCCACAGGGGACCTGGGCTGCAGCCCAGAGACCTCCCGGCAAATTCAGCCGGCAGCAGCCCCCTAGGCCAGTGCTTTGCACGCCTTATGCTAGACGAGGTGCATGGGGCAAATGGAAGAGAGCACTTCTGTCCTGCTTTTAGCCTGCAGTGGAGCCACCTGAGAGCCGATAACAAAGCAGCTTCAGGAGCCCCTCCCCAGACTTCCTGGAGGGGGAGGGGGAGAGTTGGGAGGTAGAGGGGAGGCTGGGAGTATGTCTAGATTGTGCACTGTAAACAAATTTGAGACTTACCGCGTGTTTCTCAACTGTAAGTTATCAGAATTTAAAATATGTGCATCCTTTAAAAGCCAGTAAGTGTACTTCTAGTAATCTATATCGAGGAATAATTGCAGAACAAAGATGAATGCTTACACAAGATTGTTCTTTGCAGCCCTATTTATTTTGCTGGAAAATTTCAAACAGCTACATGCCCCTCAGCAGGAGCTGACTGCTTACAGGCACTCTGGGACCTCTGCACAGCGGGATGTTGTAACGGGGTAAGTCTGTGAGCACTACCTAGGAGATGGCCAAGGAATATTTATTATGACACTTTGCAATGTCCTAGCAAGAAGGGGCTTTGGGTATACCTGGTGAGAACTTTCGTGGGAAAACTTTTTCCAACTGGGAAGTTACTCTTATTGTCATTTTTCTCTCATCCAGTTTTGCACCCCCCATCTCTTTTTCACAGATGAAAAAACTGGGTCCCTGAGAGAAGAAGGGACTTGCCCCATGATCTGCCTGGGGTCCTGACTCCTGGCACAGATCTGGGGTGGGGCTTGGAGGGGAAGGAGAGGTGGGCGTGGCATCAGAGCCCATGCAAACCTGGTGGCCGCCAGGAGGCCATTTTAGGAAGAGTCCCAGGAACTCAAGATCCCTCAGGGCAGAAAAGGGACTGGATAGACTGCATGAGGCAATTCCTCCTCTGTACCTGAAAACCCAAATTAGAGGCTCCTGATGATGGGCTTTCTCTTGATTGTGCCTGTTTCTAGTGAACTTGGTTATTGCCTGCATAGGTTCAAATGAATGTTATGCAAATCTATTTTCATTGGGGAAAAAAAAAAAGGCCAGCCGTTACTCTTTTTACCTGGGGTTGTGGAAATGGGGAAAGAGACTGATATTTACTATATTCACTTGGCTTCCAACATGAGCCAAGGCGCGATCCAGTAGCACAAAGGAGATAGGGTTCTGGGAGGTAGAGGGAAAGAATCCAGCAAAGGCCAGGGTCAGTCAGTAATTCAGGAAAAAGCTGGATTTGATCAGCTGCGGGCCTTGAAGGCTGAAGTGAAGGATTTGGATTTGGCAGTGTGGGGTAGTAGGGAGCCCCTGCAGGGCTGCTGAGACAGTGGCTGAGGAGAGGTGGGAAGAGACTGGAGGTAGGGTGATCAGGTGAGGCAGCTCTGGGTAATTGAGACCAAACAGATGGAGACCTGTCTCTGAAGTCTAGGAGATTTGTAGCTCTCTTCTGTGAGGTTGTGCATTTTCATCTAGTGTGGATTTCAGTTTATCAACATCTTACTTTAAAAGTCTTGTAGTATTCTTTTTTAAGTACATTTATTTGTTTATTTATTGATTTTTGGCTCTGTTGGGTCTTCGTTGCCGCGCAAGGGCTTTTTGTAGTTGCGGTGAGCGGGGGCTACTCTTCGTTATGGTGCGCAGGCTTCTCATTGCGGTGGCTTCTCTTGTTGCGGAGCAGGGGCTCTAGGCATGTGGGCTTCAGTAGTTGTGGCACGCGGGCTCAGTAGTTGTGGCTGGCGGGCTCTAGAGTGCAGGTTCAGTAGTTGCGGCGCACAGGCTTAATTGCTCCGTGGCATGTGAGATCTTCCCGGACCAGGAATCTAACCCATGTCCCCTGCATTGGCAGGCGGATTCTTTTTTTTTTTTTTTTTTTTTTGCGGTACACGGGCCTCTCACTGCTGTGGCCTCTCCCGTTGTGGAACACAGGCTCCGGACGCGCAGGCTCAGCGGCCATGGCTCACGGGCCTAGCCGCTCCGCGGCATGTGGGATCTTCCTGGACCGGGGCATGAACCCGTGTCCCCTGCATCGGCAGGCGGACTCTCAACCACTGCGCCACCAGGGAAGCCCGGCAGGCAGATTCTTAACCACTGCGCCACCAGGGAAGTCCCTAGTATTTTGTTGATGAGCTACAATTTGCTTAGCTTTCTCCTAGTTGTTGGGTATGCACTCATTCATCTAATTTTTGAATGCCCAGTGCTTGACAGGCTGTGTGCTTGAAGCGGGTTTGGGCTACGGTGCCCGGTGGTGGAAAGGATATGGGATTTGGGATTTGGAGCTACTAGCCAGGTGATGGAGGCAAGTCACCCAAACACACTGAACCTCAGCTTTCTCATCTGTGGAAACATCTGGCTTTGGTGGGGGTCAGAGGAAATAAAGGCTGTGTAAAAACCGTTTGTGAATAGCATTCAGCGTTTATAGAACAGCAGATACCATTATCAGGGCGTCTTAGCTCTGCTTCTAATAGCTGTGCGGCATTTGACAATCCGAGCTCCCGTTTCTTTCTCTTCATCTGAGAAATGACAGGGTTGAAAGATAGTCCTAAAGGTCTCTTCCTTCTTTGGCGTTCTACCATCTAAGGCTTAAATGTTTTTGAAAGCAACGTATTGTGTATAAAAATGTCTGTTTGCCCAGTTTAGGCAACACTGGGTTAAACACTAAAACACTGGATTAAGATTTAAAAATCTTTTTTTTTTTTTTTTAAGTTTTTGTCCGCACCCCACGGCACGTGGGATCTTAGTTCCCCAACCAGGGATTGAACCCACGCCTCCTGCATTGGAAGGCAGAGTCTTAACCACTGGACTGCAGGGGAAGTCCCAAAAAATCTTTTTAAATTTTATCTTTTCTCGGTTAAGTGGTGAGGACTATTACCTAAAACTGTATCTGTCCGCACGGCTTTCTTAAATAGCTTTCTAGTTACACTTGATTATCTGATTTTCTTCCTGTGCAGTTTACATTTCAAATGGGCCCCAAGTTATAGCACTTTAACTTAGGGATGTCTGTGTGGCAGGGATGTGGCAGTGACCTGCAGGTAGAGATAACCACAGTCTCTTCTCTTGATGCCTTCTGGCTTCTAGACAGATTAATTAGTGAGTGTTGTGCTTTTAATTCGGGGATTGAAAAAAATCCCTTGCGATGTTTCTGATAGTCTGCTCTCCTACCTGTAAACCACTGGGTACTGGTACTTGGAATCACAGCCATAGAAATCAGCTGTCAGAACTGGCTGTTGTGGGGCCTGGGAGATTTAATGACTATTTTTCTTCATTCTTTTTATTAGGATCCCAGGTGACAGGACAGTGAGGGATCAGATTCTGTTTGGCGTGGTTTCATCTTCTCTATATGTGGGAACTTTTTTACCTCCTGGAGTACTTTTTATTATTTTTATTTTTAAAATTAATTTATTAATTTTTGGCTGCGTTGGGTCTTCGTTGCTTCGTGCGGGTTCTCTCTAGCTGCGGAGAGCCGAGGCTACTCTTGGTTGCGGTGCGCAGGCTTCTCATTGCAGTGGCTTCTCTTGTTGCGGAGCGTGGGCTCCAGGCACACAGCCATTAGTAGTTGTGGCTCGTGGGCTCTAGAGCGCAGGCTCAGTAGTTGTGGCGCACGGGCATAGTTGCTCTGTGGCATGTGGGATCTTCCTGGACCAGGGATCAAACCTGTGTTCCCTGCATTGGCAGGTAGATTCTTAACCACTGTGCCACCAGGGAAGTCCCCTGGAGTACTTTTTAAATTACAAAAGGAAATACACTGTGTTCATTATGGCAAGTTAAACAATGCAAAGCATATAAAGAAAAGTGAATAACCTCCCTGCCTCATTCCCACCTTTCAGCATTAGCAGTGATAACAGGTATGTATTCTTCCTCACCTTTCTCCATGTTCATGTAAACACATGCAAATATATACACACATCCTGAGAGGTGTTTTCTCTCCTCCCTCTTATTTACATTTTTTCCTAATTTTCAACAATTGCAAATAACATTTCCTACATAAAGATGTTTGCAATTCTGAGAATTTCCTGAAATAGATTCTCTGAAGTGGGATTACTGGGACAAAGAGTAAGAATGAATATTTGTAAAGCCTGTTACCAAAGTGCTCTCCATGACAGCATTTGTAGTGTTTGAGTGCTTGTCTTGCCCCATCCTTAGCCACATCAAGTGTTAGCAGTTTTTTTTTTTTTTTTTTTTTTAGTACGCGGGCCTCTCACTGTTGTGGCCTTTCCCGTTGCAGAGCACAGGCTCCGGACACGCAGGCTCAGCGGCCATGGCTCACGGGTCTAGCCACTCCGCGGCATGTGGGATCTTCCCGGACCGGGGCACGAACCCGTGTCCCCTGCGTCGACAGGCAGACTCTCAACCACTGCGCCACCAGGGAAGCCCAAGTGTTAGCAGTTTTATGTTAATCTTTGCTCATTTGATGGCTGAAGAATCGCCTTTGGTTCTTTTAATCTGCATTTCTTCTTATTATTGGTGAGATTGGATATCTTTTTATTTTTTAAATTTTTTTGGGCTACGTTGGGTCTTCGTTGCTGCGCGCAGGCTTCCTCTAGTTGTGGCTTGTGGGGGCTACTCTTCGTTGCGATGCACGGGCTTCTCATTGTGGTGGCTTCTCTTGTTGCGGAGCACGGGCTCTAGGCGCGTGGGCTTCAGTAGTTGTGGCACGCAGGCTCAGTAGTTGTGGCTCGCAAGCTCTAGAGCATAGGCTCAGTAGTTGTGGCGCATGGGCTTAGTTGCTCCATGGCATGTGAGATCTTCCTGGGCCAGGGCTCAAACCCGTGTTCCCTGCATTGGCAGGCAGATTCTTAACCACTGCACCACCAGGCAAGTACTGAGATTGGATATCTTAAAATTTCATAATTATTGGACATTTGTCACCTGTGAATTATCTCCACATCTTTTCAGGTCATTATGAGTTTTTTTTCTGACCTGGAAGTTTTCTAGTAGTAAGGATACTTAATCCTTGTTTGTCCTATTGGTTGCAGGTAGTTTTTTCCCCCAGTATTATTGTTTGCTTTTTTTCTAAGACTTTTCTAAGCTTTTTTTTCCTTTGTTTTTTTTTTTTAAACTTCTCGTTTGGTCAAATGTCAGTCTTTGTGATGTTGCCCATTGCTTTTAGGCTCAGAAAGAATATCAGTGATCCAAGGATATTCACCTAGACTTTCTTGTTGATTTTGTTTCTTAAGGTTTAATTTTTAACACTTAACCCTTTGCTGCATCTGGAGTTTATTTTGATTTACAGTGTGACGTAAGAATCCCAATACATCTTTTTTCTGAGTGGCATACGATTTTTTATCATCTTTCCTTATGTGCGATGCCACTTCTTCTAAGGCATTGAGTTATTACACTCTTTTTCATGGTATATCCCAAGGAGGGGGTATCTTGAGACTACTACTTTAGATGATGAAAAGACAGATTTTGGCCAGGGAAGGAAAGCCTTTGAATTTCTGTAGTGGAGACAGATTCTCCTCTCTGAAGCTAATGATGTTTGGGATTTAAGGACCCTTACCTGCCCCTGTCTCTTCCAAGGCCCTCGAAGAGGACATATGTTTTCAAAAAACGTACAAATTAAGAAATTGTCATTGTAATCACTTAAGATCACTGTCTTATTCCACAATGACTTCCCTCCTCACTGTTCCCCTCCTGCTAACTGGCCTTCTGTTGGCTCTGGACATTTTTCTGGATCTGGCTAAGGGTTGAGTTAGAATGCATTTAGGTTGGGTTTATCTATTTATGTAGCTTGTAGTCACCTCCACCAACAGTTCAAATACTGACAACTGTCCTGGTAGAGGAAAGCCTTTCATGACACAAAGCTGCAGGAACAGAGGTAGTGGCACCATATAAAGGTGTCCTATAGCATCCACACCAGAAGTATATAAGTAAAGGAAGATAAACAAGGTTGGAAACATGGATCAGAAGCTGTTCTGTGGCAAATTCTTCCAATCATGAAGATTGTAAAAATGGAAGCAGAGGGCCCAGTTTCTGTTTTTTGTTTTTTTAAATTTATTTTTGGCTGTGTTGGGTGCTCGTTGCTGCGTGTGGGCTTTCTCTAGTTGCAGTGAGCGGTGTCTACTCTTCGTTGCGGTGCGCGTGCTTCTCATTGTGGTGACTTCTCTTGTTGTGGAGCACAGGCTCTAGGCACGCGGGCTTCAGTAGTTGTGGCACGCAGGCTTGCGGGCTCTAGAGCTCAGGCTCAGTAGTTGTGGTGCACAGGCTTAGTTGCTCCGCGGCATGTGGGATCTTCCCGGACCAGGGCTCGAACCCGTGTCCCCTGCCTTGGCAGGCAGATTCTTAACCACTGCACCACCAGGGAAGTCCCGAGGACTCAGTTTTTACCATCACTTATTAAAAGTGGAACTTTTCGGGAATTCCCTGGCAGTCCAGTGGTTAGGACTCTGCGCTTTCACAGCCAAGGGCCTGGGTTCAGTCCCTGGTCGGGGAACTAAGATCCCACAAGCCGTGTGGTGTGGACAAAAAATAAAATTAAATTAAATTGGGGAAAAAAAGGAACTTTTCTTCTTCCAAGAATGTACTTGATAATGCAGTGTACACAATTATAAATGTGCACATCATAAGAAAGACTGAATCATCTTTATTTTTCTCTATAAAATCATATTATGAAACTATTATCATATAAGGTCAAAGAAAATGCCCCCAAAAGTAGGAAAAAATACTTGGAGAGGTGTTTCAGGCAGTTAATTAATAAAAATACTATGTTATTTTTCTGGATTTTGTGATTTTTGTGATATATGTTAGTTTTTTAAAAATATGTAGTTTGTAGTTTGCTATCTTTTTTTCTCATTTTGAATAAAGAGTCACATTTGTGCCAAATTTTATATATTTAATTTTACATTTTTTTTCTTAATGAAGCCACCCTCCAAATTATATGTTTCAGTTCCCACAAAACCTGGATCTGCCTTCAACCCTTAGGATGAATATATTGGTAAAGATTAAGCCTTACCCCTTAAGAAGCTCTGGTTATAATTTGTCCCCTCTGGCCCTTTGGAAATGAAATTTCTTGCCCTTTACTCTGATTTTGACACGGAAATAAAACTTTTAAAGGGGTCATTAAGTGAATGATATTTTATGTATTCTGTTCTTCACCTTGCCTTTTTCACTTAACAGTATATCTTAGAGGCCTTTCTCTTCATATGTGAAGAACTTCCCTGTTCCTTTCAGCAATTACCTCTTATTTCTTTGTATGGATATACCATATTTATCTTACTGCTGTCCCGTGGATTGTCATGTAGGTTGATTCCAGTATTACTATCACAAACAGTGCTGCAGTAAGTAACCTTATACATCTGTCATTTCACAGAGTACAGTCGTAGGATAAATTTTCAGGATTTGTCTTCCCATGAGTGTATTAGAAAAGTTTAAGTTGGAAAAAATTTTTCTTCAGATTTTTTTATTGTGGAAAAATATACATAACATAAAACTTACCATTTTAACAATTTTCAGGTGTACAGTCCAGTGGTATTAAGTACATTCACACTGTTGTACAACCATCACCACCGTCCATCTCCAGAATTTCTTCATCTTCTCCAACTGAAACCCTGTACCATAAATAGTAACTCCCTATTCCCCACTTTCCCTAGCCCCCAGCAACCATCATTTTACTTTTTGTATCCATAAATTTGATTACTCTAGATACCTCATAAAAGTGTAATCATACAGTATTTGTCTTTTTGTGTCTCACTTATTTCACTTAGAGTAATGTCCTCAAGGTGCATCCATGTTGGAGCCTGTGTCAGAATGTCCTTTTTTTTTTTTTAAGGCTGAATGATATTTTGCTGTATATGCATACCATGTTTTGCTTATCCATTCATCTGTCCTTGGAAGCTTGGGTTGTTTCCACCTTTTGGCTATTGGGAATAGCTCCTATGAACATGGATGTGCAGAAATCCATTGAGTTCCTGTTTTCAGTGCTTTTGGGTAGATACCCAGAAGTTTCATCAGATTTTGAAGGCGTTACTCTGCTGTCTCTCAGCTTTTAGTATTGCAGTTGGGAAATCCCAAGTCATTCTGAATACTGATACTTTGTATATGACCTACTTTTTCTTCTCTAGAAATTTCTAGAATGTTCTCGAATCCTTATTGAACTGGAATTTCTTGATGATATGTCCTGATATGAGTCTGTTTTTTCCCCTATTGCTGAGAGTTCTGGGAGTCAAGAGTGGGGTGAAAGCCAGGGGTGGGGGGTGGGAGGGTCTCACCATTTAGTATTATGAGCTCTGTGCCTCACTGGCAGTGTTCCCAGAGCTGAGCGGAGGAAGAGGGCTGAGGGTCTGGACATCTTCAAGAGTTACTACATGAACTTTCGTATAATCCCCTTGTTGGTATCTTCTCTGTCTCCTGTGCCTGGTGGGTACTTGTCCAGGGACGTTCTTCTACCTTCTCCTAAAAATAAACTTCTGATCTGCCAGGGTCTGGGTTGCAGCCATGGTGGGTGGGGAGTAATGTAAGGAAAGGGATCTAAGAGTCTGTTATTTTATATGTATATATTTTTGAAAGTATTTTTATTTATTTATTTATTTATTTATGGCTGCATTGGGTCTTTGTTGCTGCATGAGGGCTTTCTCTAGTTGTGGCGAGCGGGGGCTACTTTTCATTGCTGTGTGCAGGCTTCTCATCGCGGTGGCTTCTCTTGTTGTAGAGCACAGGCTCTAGGCACGCGAGCTTCAGTAGTTGTGGCTCACACGCTCTAGGGCACAGGCTCAGTAGTTGTGGCGCAAGGGCTTAGTTTCTCCGCAGTGTGTGGGATCCTCCTGGACCAGGGCTCGAACCCGTGTCCCCTGCATTAACCACTGCGCCGCCAGGGAAGCCATATTATTTTATATTTAGGCAGCTTTTTAAGCCCTCTTCTGCCCATCGTCCTTGCTATAGCAGCCCCTCCCCCAACCTCACCTTCATGCCCCCTTCTAGAGGTGCCACTGATTTCTGAGTTTTTTGAGGATTCTGTGGTATAAATCAGGTTAAATTTTCACCTTTCCTTATTGCCTGCTTGGTTTTGCCATCTGATAGTACTTGTCCATGTACTTTTTTTTTTAAGCAGAGACCATATTCTTTTTTTTTTAATTTTATTTATTTATTTATTTTTGGCTGCATCCGGTCTTGGTTGTGGCACGCGGGATCTTTGTTGTGGCATGTGAGATCTTTCATTGCAGCCTGCGGGCTCTTAACTGCAGCACACGCATGGGCTTCTCTCTAGTTGTGGCGCGGGGGTTTTCCTCTTCTCTAGTTGTGGCGCGGGGGCTCCAGAGCACGTGGGCTCTGTAGTTTGCAGCACGCAGTTTCTTTAGTTGAGGTGTGTGAGCTCAGTAGCTGTAGCGCGTGGGCTTAGTTGCCCCGAGGCATGTGGGATCTTAGTTCCCCAACCAGGGATCGAACCCGTGTTCCCTGCATTGGAAGGCGGCTTCTTAACCACTGGTCCACCAGGGAAGTCCCCTTGTCCATTTACTTTCTACCCTCAACAGTTCTGTAGTGCTCCCCTCTCCCATTCTCCTCTTTCTTGTGGGTTTATGCATTTTGAAAGTAGAGTTACAAAAGGGAGCCACGTTACATACCTGTGATACATCTACCATCTTCAACTTAATTTTTTTCCCACATGGCTTCCCAATGGTCCCAACACCCTTGTGTTGAGTAGTCTACCTTTCTCCCTCTGGGTTGAGATGCCAGCCCTATCCTACACCAAATAGCAGGTCCCATTTGTCTGTGGATCCTATTACTGAGCTTTGTCTTCTGTTTCAACAGGTCTTTATTGAGCATATTCTATGTGCCAGACTCTGATCTAGGCCAGGCTGTGATCTAGGCACTGGAGATAAAAGCAGTGTATAAAGTGCAACCTCCGCCTCCTGGAGATTACATTCTAGTGAAGGGAGACAGGCAATAAATAATGTCAGGTAATGGTAAGTACTAGGAAGAAAAATAGAGTAAGACATAGAGAGTGAGAGGTTGAGCTACTGTAGATACCAGCAGAGGAGAGCAGAGGAAATACCCAGAGCAAAGACCCTGAGACAGAAATGAGCTGGGTGAGGGACTTCCCTGGCGGTCCAGTGGTTAAGACTCCACGCTTCCACTGCAGGGGGCGTGGGTTCAATCCCTGCTCGGGGAACTAAGATCACGCATGCCATGTGGCCAAAAAAGGAAAAAAAGAAAAAGAAATGAGCTGGGTGAGTTTGAGGAATAACAAGAACAGTCGTGGCTGGAGCCCTGCAGGCAAAGGGGGAAGTGGTACCTGGGGCCAGATTTTGCAGGGCCTGGTAGGCTGTGGCCAAAAGTGTGTATTTTATTCCACACACAACGGGAAGTCATTTTAGTGTTGAGAACAGAATGGAGACATAAGCATCATTACATGTTAAAAACAAGGCTGTGGTGGTTGTGCAGAGAACAGACTTCGGGGAGGAGGCAGGAGTGGCAACAGTTGGGCTATTGTCCTAACCTGCTGAGACAGAGGTGCCTTGGACTAACGGGAGGTGGGGTGGACAGGTGAGAAGCTATTGGTTCTGGAATATATTCTGAAGCTAGAGCCAACAGAACAGGTGGGCTGAAGGACTGGATATGGGTGGAAAGGAAAAGATTGACCTTATCAACTAGCGGAGCTGCAGTGATTGAGCTTGACTAGGTGCTCAACACAAATCCTTTCGTTTACTCTTCATAACCCTTTGAGAGGGGCTTCCCTGGTGGCACAGTGGTTAAGAATCCACATGCCAATGCAGGGGACACGGGTTCGAGCCCTGGTCCGGGAATATCCCACATGCTGCAGAGCAACTAAACCTGTGCGCCACAACTACTGAACCCGCGTGCCATAACTACTGAAGCCTGCGCACCTAGAGCCCGAGCTCTACAACAAGAGAAGCCACCGCAATGAGAAGCCCGCTCATCACAACAAAGAGTAGCCCCTGCTCGCTGCAACTAGAGAAAGCCCGCGCGCAGCAGCAAAGACCCAACGCAGCCAAAAATAAATAAACAAAATAACCCTTTGAGACAAATGGTACCTTTTTGAAGAGTAGAGGGAAAGGAGATACAGATAGTTTAAGTAACCTGCCTGTGACTATACTCTGGTCATTGGAGGAGATAGGATTTTATTTCTGTAAGGTCAGTAGTAATGTCCCTTCTCTTTCTGATTGTAGTAATTGAGTCTTCTCCCTTTTTGTCTTGGTCAGTCTAGCTGAGGATTTGTCAGTTTTTACAAGCTTTTCAAAGAACCCACTTTTGGTTTTGTTAATTTTCTCTAATGTTTTTCTGTCCTCTATTTCATTAATTTCTGCTCTAATCTTTATTTATTTCCTCCTGTTTGATTTGGGTTTAATTTTCTCCTCTTTCCTCTTTTCTAGTGTCTTAAGGTAGAAGGTTAGGTTTTTTTTTTTTTTTAACATCTTTATTGGAGTATAATTGCTTTACAATGGTGTGTTAGTTTCTGCTTTATAACAAAGTGAATCAGCTATACATATACATATATCCCCATACCTCTCCCCTCTTGTGTCTCCTTCCCTCCCACCCTCCCTATCCCACCCCTCTAGGTGGTCACAAAGCACCGAGCTGATCTCCCTGTGCTATGTGGCTGCTTCCTACTAGCTATCGGTTTTACATTTGGTAGTGTATATATGTCCATGCCACTCTCTCGAAGGTTAGGTTTTTGATTTGAAATCTTTCTTCTTTTTCAAAAAATAAGCCTTTACAGCTATGAATTTCCATTCAAGCAGTGCTTTAGCTACATCCCATAAGTTTTGATATTTTCGTTCATTTCATAGTATTTTCTAATTTCCCTTGTTATTTCTTCTTTGCATCATTTATTGGTTATTTTAAAAAATAATTATTTATTTGGCTGCACCAGGTCTTAGTTGCAACATGCAGGATCTTTGTTGCTGCACGCAGGATCTTTAGTTGCGGCATGCAGGATCTAGTTCCGTGACCAGGGATCAAATCCGGGCCCCCTGCATTGGGAACACGGAGGCTTAACCACTGGACCACCAGGGAAGTCCCTCATTTATTGGTTATTTAGGAATATGTTTGGTTTCCATATATTTGTGATTTTCCCAAATTTCTTTTTGTTATTGTTTTCTAATTTCATTGCATTGTGCTCAGAGAACATACTTTGTGTTATTTCAGCACTTTTTTTTTTTTTTTTTTTTTTTTTTTAATAGTGTTTATTTTTACTTGTTGACAGTTTGCTTTATCTATTTATTTATTTTTGGCTGTGTTGGGTCTTCGTTTCTGTGCGAGGGCTTTCTCTAGTTGTGGAGAGCGGGGGCCACTCTTCATCGCGGTGCGCGGGCCTCTCACTATCGCGGCCTCTCTCGTTGCGGAGCACAGGCTCCAGACGCGCAGGCTCAGTAATTTTTGGCTCACGGGCCCAGTTGCTCCGCGGCACGTGGGATCTTCCCAGACCGGGGCACGAACCCGCGTCCCCTGCATCGGCAGGCAGACTCTCAACCACTGCGCCACCAGGGAAGCCCTATTTCAGCACTTTTAAATCTATTGAGGTTTGTTTTATGGCCAAGCATGTAGTCTATCCTGGAGAATGTTCCATGTGCACAAGAGAAGAATGTGTATCGTGATGTTGGATGGAGAGTTCTATAGATGTCTATCAGGTCTAGGTGGTTTATGGTATTGTGCAAGTCTTCTGTTTCCTTGTTGATCTTTTGCCTAACTATTCCATCCTCTTTTTTTTCTTTTTGGCTGTGCCACATGGCTTGTAGGATCTTAGTTCCCTGACCAGGGATTGAACCTATGCCCCCTGCAGTGGAAGTGTGGAGTTTTAACCACTGGACTGCCAGGGAATTCCCTCCATCCATTATTGAAAGTTGGGTATTGAAGTGCCCAACTTTTATTGTCTTCTTTTCCCTCATTTCTGTCAGTTTTTGCTTCATGTATTTTGGTGCTCTGTTGTCAGGTACATATATGTTTAAAATTCTTATATCTCCCTGATGGATTGACCCTTTTATCATTATAAAATGTCCTTCTTTATCACTAGTAGAGGATAATATGCTTCTTTTTTTTTTTTTTTTGGCCTAGCCATGCAGCTTATGGAATCTTAGTTCCCTGACCAGGGATTGAACCCAGGCCCTCGGCAGTGAAAGCATGGAGTCCTAACCACTGGACCGCCAGGGAGTTCCCTAGGGGATAGTATCTTAAACCCAGTCAGTGTGATTCTCAAGCCCATGTTCCTAACCTCATACCAATTGTCCTGCTTCTGGAAGGTGCATCTTCAGCTATTCCTCCAGCTCTTGTGTTCTCAGTCATTCCAGACTCACCCAAGTGTTCTATGTCAGCTGGATCTTCCTGCCCTGGGTCTTAATAAGACAGCTGAAATTCCATTCTGTACTCTGGACAAGTCCCAAACCCTTCCCAGGATGCCTGCAGATTACTAGACGTTTTCACTCTTCATCTTGGGCCCTGGAGCCTGCTTGCCCATGAGCATGCCCTGGTTCTGTAGAGTCTTCACAGTTCAATCACTTTCGCCTTCACCTCTCCCGGTGTCTCCCCTCAGTCTCCCCATCCCTCACCAAACCTTGCTTACACAGGTGGAGTAAGCCATTTACTGTAGGAGGGTGAGAGGGAAGGCGTACTTTACAGAAACACAGAGGACTTCCATTTCCATGTTCTCCATCCACGGGCATCCTCTGGTGCCTCAGCTTCTGGAAGATTTGTCATGACCCAGCAGTATCCCGCCTTCCATCACCTGCCCCAGGCTCTGGTCTCCTCTCCCTTCTGTTTCGAGGTCCTTCTTCTCTCTCCCCTCACCCACTTCCTCTCTGTAGCAAAAACAAATTTCCCTCTCTGCTTTCTGCAGAGTGACTTAATGGGTGCTTTTGTTGTTTTTGTTTCTTTGGATTCTCAAGGGTCAGGCTTTGTCTGCTTTGGTCGAGCCCCTTAAGGAATTTCCCTAAACCCAGACTAACTTAAGAGTAGTGGGAGGGACCTCCCTGGTGGTCCAGTGGATAAGACTCCATGCTTCCAATGCAGGGGGCCTGGGTTCAATCCCTGGTCAGGGATCTAGATCCCATATGCCGCAACAAAGAGTTCACACGCTGCAACTAAGACCCGGTGCAGCTAGCTAAATAAATAAATTAAAAAAGAAAAAATATATATATATATATTTTTTAAAAAAAGAGTATTGTGGGACCAGCAGTTAGATAAGAAAACTTTCCACCTGGCTTTGCTGGGTTTATTGTCCTACCTTTCTGCTGTGGTTGGGTGAAATGTTGGCATTTCCTGGACATTTTGATTATTTGTGGGAGCAGAATATTTGAAGCCAGGAGTTTTCAGAAGAGTCTCGAGATCTGTGATGCTGAGTGAATCATCAGTCTGAGGCCCAGGGAGCACCTACAGCAAGTTAGTGGTGGAGCCAGTCCTCAAGCCCCAGCCCTGGGATGTAACTTGACCCTGGTGGACCTTGATGCTGGATGTACCTTGGGTCATTCCCTTCCCATCCCTGAGCCCAACTTCCCATATGGGAAATGGGAATAAGAGCACTGTCTCGTCCCAAGACTATTGTGAGAGATAATGACAAAATGCTTATGCCATGCTCTGCCTAATGCTTGGCAAATAGCAAGGGAAAGTTACACAAAAAATCTTCACTTAGTTACATTCTGTGACTTCTGACAATTTTCTAATCTGTTTCACAAATCAGTGTGTATGTGTTTCATATGGGCAAGACAGGCTTCTGCAGTAAATCCATAGCAAGAGAATACTTACTTTTTGCACAGAATAGCAGGAAGCACTACAGAGAAAGCTGTTATTTTTGGTAAAGAGCAAAGTATATGTCCACACAAAAATTTGTTCATGAATGTTCATGGCAACCTTATTCATAATAGCCCCAAATTGTAGGCAACCCAAATGTTTATCAACTGGTGAAAGGATAAATTGTGTTATATCCTTACAATGGAATACTACTCAGCATTGAAAAGGAACCACAGGTACATGCAGTAACAGAAATGAATCTCAAAAATATGCCAAGTGGGACTTCCCTGGTGGCGCGGTGGTTGAGAGTCCGCCTGCCGATGCAGGGGATACGGGTTCGTGCCCTGGTCCGGGAAGATCCCACATGCCGTGGAGCGGCTGGGCCCGTGAGCCATGGCCGTTGAGCCTGCGCGTCCGGAGCCTGTGCTCCACAACCAACGGGAGAGGCCACAATAGTGAGAGGCCTGCGTACCGGGAAAAAAAAAAAAAAAAAAAAAAATTATGCCAAGTGAAAGGAGCCAGACACAAAAGAGTAAGTATTGTATGACCTACTCATTTAAACTTCTAGAAAAGGCAGAGAAATCTATAAAAGGTAGATCAGTGGTTGCATGAACTGAGAGATAGGAAGAAGGGCTCAACCAAAAAGGGAATGAACAAACATTTGCCAAAGCGAATTTCATTTTGCATTTAAAGTGGATAAGTTTTATTTAAAACCAAAAAAAAAAAAAATGAATGGAACACAGACAAAGCAATAGTAAAGAGAAACAAATGCAACAACAACAAACGTTTAAATTTAATCATACATTAAATTTAAGTTGGGGGACTTCCCTGGCAGTCCAGTGGCTAAGACTCTGAGCTCCCAATGCAGGGGGCCTGGTTCGATCCCTGGTCAGGGAACTAGATCCCACATGCTGCAACTAAGAGTTCGCATGCCACAACTAAAGATCCCGCATGCCACAGCGAAGATCCCACATGCTGCAACTAAGAGTTCGCATGCCACAAGTAAAGATCCCTCATGCCACAAGTAAAGATCCCGCATGCCACAACTAAGACCCAGCACAGTCAAGTAAATAAATAAATATTTAAAAAAAACATTTTAAGTTGGGAATTCCCTGGCGATCCAGTGGTTGGGACTCCGTGCTTTCACTGCTGAGGATGTGGGTTTGATCCCAGGTCTGGAAACTAAGATCCTATAAGCTGTGTGGCTCAGCCAAAAAATAAATAAATAAATTTAAGTTGATCAACAGCTTACATACATGCTCTTTGTTCACTTGGTTGTAAATTTACTTTCTCATCATCCCAGTTGGGGACATTTTACAGCTCAGCCTCTGGATAAACAAAATCCTTTAAGATCCAAATACCTTGTCCCTGACAGTTTCCCTTTAGCTGAGGTGAATTTCTTTCTTAAGGGAGGACTTATATCTGACTTCATATTTTTCTTTCTTAGAGGTGAGGAACACTTATATTCTGTTTCTGTAGGTCTCTATCCTTAGAGCAGGGGGGACGTGCTGGCGGGTTTCAGTCAGGGCAGTGACCTGGTCCCATATACTTGGAAAGAGCAACTGGAAACTGCCCTGTGGAGGATGGATGAGAGGCATGTGGGGGGAGAATCAGGAAGGCCGCTTAAGAGGCTGGGACAGTTCATGGAGCCGTACGCTTCAAATGTATGCATTTTTCTATATATAAATTATATATTCAGTTTTTAAAAAAATGAGAACAAAAGACTGTTGCAATAGTCCACATGAAGTCCAGTGGCCAGAGAAAGGGGCTCCAGGCCAGTCTGAGAGCAGTGGGACAAGTCTAGGGACTGGAGTGGGATTCTGATTGTAGAACTGACAGGGTTTGAGGAGAGGTTGGGAAACTGAGAGAAAGCACTGGGGGAGGAATGGGGGACCAGGAGGAACCCAGGTCATATTTGAGCACTGAAGATGAGCATTTCTGAGCGGGTCTCAGGGGCCCTGGCTGAGTGAATAAACTTACTTTGTAGCTCTCGGATTCTGCTAGGATGGAGCCGAGAGAAGACCTAGACCCCATCCTCGAGTGTCATGGCTCAGTGGGGAAAGGGGACAGCCTTCTTGGGCCGGTTGGGGAAGGCATGGAGGGACTTTGGGGGAGGAAGTAGACGTCCCTTTATGACCCCTCCTTCATACACCCTCCTTATCTGTTTGCCTCCCAGATCTGAGGGTGGGGGATTAGTAACCAAGTGACAAGGGTCTGACCCACCTGGGTGTGAATTCTAGTTCTGAAGTTCCCTAGCTGTGTGACCCTGGACAGGTTGCTTAACATTTTTGAGCCTCAGTTTCCTCACTTGTAAAATGGGGATAATACCTTATTTGCTCGCATATGACTTTTGCTCCGTTTTCCCCAGGAAAATGCAATTTGCAATTTCCCTGTTGCCTTGTAATGTGCTCATATTTTAGATGGACGGGGATGGTGCAAAGGGTGGTTCTCGGTTACCTGGGTGAAGAATTCCTTTAAGCTCCTGAGGGCACCATGGGCCTGGAGCCACCAGTCCCTTGAGCGTCTTAGAACAGAAGGCAGCTCTGGGAAGGCAGCAGGCATGTCGGAAAGCAGAGGGGGCTGGGAATTGACTTCTCTCTCTGGAACTCTCTGGGTGACCTTGGGCGACCCCTAGTGGAGAAGTGTGACAACACACAACATGCCTGCAAGGATGGGTTTTGCAGCTTTGTACCAGATTTTGCTGAAAATACATGCTTTTGCTGCAAGTCCCAGGTAGAAATTCCATCAGTGTATTTTTGCATTGTGGCTTGCTTTTTATTCACTTGGATTCAGCCCTGTGTTCTCAGTTACACCAATGTATGTATGGAAGGGCCTTTCGTTTACTGGCAAATCTAGTATACCTTGTTACTGATGTCATTTTTTCCTTAGCTTTTGGGATTTTTGTCCTTTTCAGAGCTTGTGAATTCCTACTAGGATCCTCTGAACTGTATTTACATAACAAAAGTGTTTTCTCCTATAAAACCATTTTAAGATCACATTCAATGCATGTATTTAAAAATTCATTTTATGTAATAACTTTTTTAAAAAGTAGCACTTTCTGCTTACCAGGCACTGTTCTGTGTACTTTATAACTATAAACTTATTTAATCCTCATAATAACTCTATGAGGGTGAATGTTATTATCCTCTTAATAGTTGAGAAACTGAGCCTCAGAGAGGTTAAATTACGGGCTCAAGTTCATGCTGCTAATAAATGGCAGAACCAGGATTGCAACCTAATTTTGTTCTCTTAATTATTCTCCTGTGTTACCTGTGACCTCAAAATTATTTCTGCAAAGCTTTCCATGTAAAATTGGGATGCATCTTATGTACTTGTGTATCTTATAAACCAATAAAGATGGTACTAACAGCTGGACTTAACCCAACTTAACCTCAAGTCTGAGCCTCAGTTCCTCTTCATAGTGACCCCAAGTCCCCTAGGCCTCATCTGTAAAATGGGGGTGGGCATGTGAAGAATTATATGAGTTGTTTTAAGGTTTGATTTATTTACACTTATATTTCCTTCCTCGGATCCATTTTTTTTTTTTTTAAAGAAGATGTTGGGGGTAGGAGTTTATTAATTATTTATTTTTGCTGTGTTGGGTCTTCGTTTCTGTGCGAGGGCTTCCCCTAGTTGTGGCAAGCGGGGACCACTCTTTATCGCGGTGCGCGGGCCTCTCACTATCGTGGCCTCTCTTGTTGCGGAGCACAAGCTCCAGACGCGCAGGCTCAGTAGTTGTGGCTCACGGACCTAGTTGCTCCGCAGCATGTGAGATCTTCCCAGACCAGGGCTCGAACCCGTCTCCCCTGCATTGGCAGGCAGATTCTCAACCACTGCACCACCAGGGAAGCCCCCTCAGATCCATTTTGATGCACAAAGAAGGTCTGGCATATACCGCCCCCAAGCCTAGAACAGGATTTTACACACAAGTGGTCCTCCCATAAATGTCCTGGGGATGAAGGGAAGACTAGCTCTAATGAACATCCCCACCTTACCTCTCCTGGAAGTTAACTTCTAGCCAGGGGAAAATTGCTGATAATTTCTATGGTAATTTCTTTCTATGGTAATTCCTTATTAGAATTAAGTCCCACCTTAAGAGGTGATATAAAGTAATTCCTAACTTCACAATGACTGATGCAGCTGGTTCTCTTGTTTTCCTGTATTTGGCAGATGTGGTGGGAAAGGGAGTCAATGGTTTTTCCCAGGTGACTCATGAACGTGAGTGGAAATCAGGCCAGGCTATGGGTGGGAGAGACTCTAGTCCTTGTGATGTCCTTTCTGGTTGCTGCTATAGTCATTGCCTGTGGCCACTGCTGCCCCACCTTGAGTGCTAGCTTTGAAGAAAGGGACTATTCAGCCTGAGTGTCCAAGAGCCAGCCAGAGGCTCTTGCGGGCTCCATGGGCCTAGACTGCTGGCTCATTGAGGTGGGATCCGAACATGTTAGAACTGGAGGGACCTTGGAGGTCCTTTAGAGGCAGCTAACATCAGGATAGCAGACTAGGCTGGGAATTCCAAGTTCTTTTTTTTTTTCTTAACATCTTTATTGGAGTATTATTGCTTGAATTCCAAGTTCTTTGTCCCAAATTATCTGGGCAACCTTGTGCTTGCCTCCGCCCTACTCTGGGCCACAGCTGGGATACTGGAGGTCCATCTAGCTATGGTGTTCCATGATACAAGTCCAGCATTTCCATTTTATGTGTGAGGATGCTGAGGCCCAGAGAGGGACAGGGATTTGCCCATATAATTTTACAGCCAGAGGAATTCTTAAAAAGATCCCTTTCACCCCTGAAATCAGACTACCTAAATATAGTAATTGCTCATTAAGTGTGGGCCATTATTTTTAAAGTTATTTTGTTCACATGTTGCTTTTACTCAGAATTTTTTGTTTTTTAAATAAATAAATTTATTTATTTATTTATTTATTTATTTATTTATTTTTGGCTGCATTGGGTCTTTGTTGCTGCGCGGGCTTTCTCTAATTGCAGCAAGCGGGGGCTACTCTTGGTTGTGGTGCATGGGCTTCTCATTTTGGTGGCTTCTCTTGTGTGAAGCATGGGCTCTAGGCGCGTGGGCTTCAGTAGTTGTGGCATGTGGGCTCAGTAGTTGTGGCACACGGGCTTAGTTGCTCCACGGCATGTGGGAACTTCCCAGACCAGGGCTCGAACCCATGATCCCTGCACTGGCAGGCGGATTCTTAATCACTACGCCACCAGGGAAGCCCGGCCATTATTTTATTAAGCAACATCTTATACAGTGATTGAGTGTGGGTCTTACTGGTTGTGTGACCTTGACTTGTATAGGTCACTTAACTTTTTCCTGCCTCAGTTTCCTGGGTGTGGATTGGGTTAATAACAGCCCGTCTTTATGGGGGAGTTGTACAGAATAAAATGTGATTGTCCATGTAAAATGTAGAGCTTGCCACATGGCCCATAGTAAGTGTCCAATAAAAATGAAAGTCTGTCCTTGCTTGAAACCTTCCAGTGGTTCCCGTGGCATTTATAGTCCTATCCAAACTCCTGCGGGGTCCTAGAAGACTCTGAATTCATCACTTGGCCCCTGCCATCTTGGCCCCTTCTCTCATACCAGCCTCAACCCCACTTACTTTATGCCAAGTTCATATGTATACAGTGGGTTTTTTTTTTTGAATATCAAGACTATTCTTTTAAAAAAAATTTATTTTTATTTATTTATTTTTGGCTGCATCAGGTCTTAGTTGTGGCGTGCAGGATCTTTCGTTGCGGCACGCGGGCTCTTTGTTGCGGCACGTGAGCTCCTCTCTAGTTGTGGCACGTGGGCTCCACAGCGTGCGGGCTCTGTAGTTGTGGTGCGTGGGCTTAGTTGCTCTGTGACATGTGGGATTTTGGTTCCCCGACCAGGGATCAAACCCGCGTCCCCTGCATTGGAGGGCGGATTCTTAACCACTGGACCACCAGGGAAGTCCCTTGTTTGTTTTTTGTTTTGTTTTATTTTGTTTTTAACCTCTTGTTGTTTCCTCTGATTTCAGCTTCAGTGTCATCTCCTCAGGAAGGCTGTCCCTGACCACTCAGGACTCCCTTCCCCCCATTAATCTCTTTCCTACATCACACTTAACCTAGTTGGTGATGGTTAGTTTTGTTGTTTATTGTCTCTCTTTCTCCCCTGCTCAACGGTAAACTGTTTTGTTCACTGTGGAATCTCCCAGCACCTGCAACCTCCCATAATAGGCTCTAAGTAGATGCTTGTTGTACCTGGTATCCAATCTCCACTAGAGGCCCCTCACCTACATCCACATTGGTCTTTCTTGGGCAAATCTGATCAAGCTCTGTCCTGCTTCAGATGCATCAAAGACTCCTTGGTGCTCTGGGGGCAGGAGGAAAAACCAAACGCTCTCACCTCACATTCAGGTCCTTTCAGGTCTGGCTCTGCGTCTTTCTCCCCACCCTGCCTCACACTCCAGCACTGATACTGTGGGCAAAGTCACTTCCCCTGTTTGACTTGCTTTATTTCTCAGTTAAGTTGACCAAGCTTCCTTCTGAACTTCAGATTAACCTCACTCGTTTCTTCTGTACATATCATTGCATGCCTGTCCTTGTGGAGATTTATCATTTATCCATCAGGGAGCACCCTGTTAATTTCAGGTGCTCTTTTCTGTCTCACTCTGTTTCTCTTTCCCCAATCCAGGTGACTCCCACCTCCTTTTCCTCCCTGTCTCCTGTGCCCCGCCCCCACCCTACAAATCCCCTCTAAAATGTTTTCTTTGGGTCCTTGGGTAATGTCCAAACAGTCCCTTGAACAATCCTATGCTGGTTTTAAAATCTTGTGCACGTTTTAAAATTACATTTAAGTTGTTAGGCGATAGCTCTCATTCTGTTTCTCCCCCACCGCCTCACATTGTTTTTAATATCTGTTTATGTTGATGCAGGAACACTGAGTTCATTGCATCAGAGTGCTGCATGGTATCCCACAGCATGCATCCTCACATTTCACTTACTCATTCTCCTGTGACAGGCATGGGGGTTCCCTCCAACACCCTGCTACCATCAGTGCTGCTGTCAGTGGACATGTTGTCCTGCCTCTTCTGGGCTTGCCCTGTTTCCCTGGGAGATGTTTCCAGGTGTGGAGTTGCTGAGCCGGAGGGGCTTTACTTGTTCACAAGTACTGGCAAGTGCTGTCCCGCATGGGGGACCAGCCCATCCCTGATCACCCAGCGTAGGAGAATTCCCCTTTGTCTCCATCTTTGCCAATGTTCAGTGTTATCCATCTCTCTGATTGGCGATCTGATGACTATAAAGTGGTCTCTTGCTTTTGCTTTCTGGACACCAGTGAGATTGATATATTGTTCTTGTTAGTTGAAATTCCCCTTTTGGAATCTCCTGTTTATACACTTTGCTCATTCACCTATTAGATTCTATAACTTTTTCTTGTAATATTTTAGATATTAATTCCTTGTTTCATTTTAATATAGTAAAAATTCACCCATTCTAAAAAATGAGTTTTACTAACACAACATTGTATTGATAAATCAACTATAGTCCAATATAAAATAAAAATTAAGAAAAATGTAAAAATAAAAGAGTTTTTTTAAATTATTATTATTTTTTTTTTTGCGGTACACGGGCCTCTCACTGTTGTGGCCTCTCCCGTTGCGGAGCACAGGCTCTGGACACGCAGGCTCAGCAGCCATGGCTCACGGGCCCAGCCGCTCTGCGGCATGTGGGATCTTCCCGGATCGGGGCACGAACCCGTGTCCCCTGCATCGGCAGGCGGACTCTCAACCACTGCGCCACCAGGGAAGCCCTAAAATTAATTTTTAATGGAGTATAGTTGATTTACAATGTTGTGTTAGTTAAAAAATGAGTTTTAACAAACATAAACAATCATATAATCACCACCATAATCAAGACAGAGAACAGTTCCATTGTCCCCACCCCCGCCCCACCTCCAGAATTCCCTGACGTCCCTTTTACAGTATCTCTCTTTCCACCCCTAGCTTCTGGCAATCGCTAAGCTGTTTTCTGTCTTATAGTTTTGTCACATTCAGACTGTCGTACAAGTGGAATCATATAGTATATAGCCTTTAAAAGAATTTTTTTTTTTTTTTTGGCTGTGCCAGGTCTTAATTGCGGCATGTGGGATCTAGTTCCCTGACCAGGGATCAAACCAGGGCCCCCTGCATTGGGAGCGCTGAGTCTTAACCACTGGACCACCAGGGAAGTCTAAGATATAGCCTTTTGAATCTGCTTCTTCCTTTGAGCATAATACATCTGAGGTTCATCTCTCTGTTGTGTGTGTATCAGTAGGCAGTTTGTTCCTTCTTATTGATGAAAAGCTTTACATTGGATGAACAACCTACATTTTGTTTATCCGATTATTGTTTTATTTATTTTTAAATTTTTGGCTGCCTTGGGTCTTCGTTGCTGCGTGCGGGCTTTCTCTAGTTGTGGTGAGCGGGCTTCTCATTGCGGTGGCTTCTCTTGTTGTGGATCACTGGCTCTAGGCGTGCAGGCTCAGTAGTTGTGGCTCATGGGCTTAGTTACTCTGTGGCATGTGGGATCTTCCTGGACCAGGGATTGAACCCATGTCCCCTGCATTGGCAGGCGGATTCTTAACCACTGCACCACCAGGGAAGTCCTCGATTATTGTTTAAAGGATATTTGGATTGTTTCCAAATGTGTCAGTTTGATTTTGATGACCTTGACAGTTTTGAGTAGTCCTGATCAGGTATTCTGCGAAATGTCTAACTTCTTGAACACTATGCTTTGAGTTTTGCAGGGCCTCCCACTGTGATGCTCTGTGGACTTAACTTACCTGCCAGAGCCAATTAAGCTGTTGTCTGTGAAGGGGGTTTCCTGGATTGTTTAAGGCACACCTTTTTTTCTGGAGCCTGGAGTGAATTTTAAGTGTCAATAAAACTTTACCTTCACTGACTCTCTGTTTCTCCCCTCATACCATCTCTTTTTTTTTTTTAACTTTCTTTTTTCTTGGTTGCTTTTTTTCTGACTCTGTGTTTTATTTTAGTTCAGGCTATTCTCATGGTGGCCAGCAATGATTGACAGTTGGTTTTATGGTCTGTTTGTTGATCTCTGTCAGGACACTGGGGGTATATTCTCTATCCAGTGGGAAAAGAGGGAGAATCTGATTTGTTAGTCTTCTTTCTTTTTTTTTGTTTTGATAGTTTGCTTATTATTTGTGAGCTCAAATCGGTTAAGAAAATATTGAGAGAAATAGAAAGCATTGAAAGGAGCAGCCCACTGAGATACAGGCCAGTGAGTTTTTGTGTTTTTTTGGTTTATTTTGGCACATGGCTGAGGTTGTTGAACTGAAGCTGAAAGTTTTCAGTGTTTCTCTATGAGTCTGAAATATTTTATTACCTCCACAGAATGTTAATTAATAAGTCAAATTATACCTCTTAAATTTAAGAAGGTTTATCAGAGCTAATGGGGCTTACATAAATATAAGGAAATACAAACATTTCAAGAAAATAAAGAAATGGAAGTTTAGCAGTTTAAATATGCTAGCCTTTGAAGAGAAAAAAACGACAACAACTAAGCTTTACAAAAATGTTACCTTAAGAGGGTTTTTTGGACTAGTTATTTGTTTTAACAGCTTTATTGCTATATAATTTACATATCATAAAATTCACCCATTTAAAGCATACAGCTCAATTAATTTTAGTAGATTTAGAGAGTTGTACAACCATCAGCATAATCTGTAATTTCACTCTCCTTCTGCACCCTCCTTACCCCAGCCCTAGGCTGACACTAATCTACCTTATTCTCTGTAGATTTGCCTATTTTGGACATTTCACGTAAATAGAATCATGCAATATGTGGTCTTTTGTTATGGACTTGTTTCATTTTGTGTGATTTTTTTGAGGTGTATCCATGTTGTAGCATGAATCAGTACTTCATTCTTTTTATTGCTGAATAATATCCCAGTGCATGGCCATAAAAAGAAAAGAAATTGAGTTATTTGTAGTGAGGTAGATGGACCTAGAGTCTGTCATACAGAGTGAAGTCAGAAAGAGAAAAACAAATACCGTATGCTAACACATATATATGGAATCTAAAAAAAATAGTTCTGAAGAACCTAGGGGCAGGACAGGAATAAAGACACAGACGTAGAGAATGGACTTGAGGACACGGGGAGGGGGAAGGGTAAGCTGGGACGAAGTGAGAGAGTGGCATGGACATATATACACTACCAAATGTAAAACATAGCTAGTGGGAAGCAGCCACATAGCACAGGGAGATCAGCTCGGTGCTTTGTGACCACCTAGATGGGTGGGATAGGGAGGATGGGAGGGAGACGCAAGAGGGAGGAGATATGGGGATATATGTATACATATAGCTGATTCACTTTGTTATACAGTAGAAGCTAATACAACATTGTATACTCCAATAAAGATGTTTTAAAAAAATTCCAGTGCATGGATATACCACATTTATTTATCCATTCATCAGCTGATGGACATCTTGGTTGTTACAGTTTTTTAACTCTTTTGAATAATGCTGCTATGAAGATTTGTGTTCAAGTTTTTGTGTGGATGTTTTCATTGTCTTCAGTATATACTAGGAGTGGAACTGCTGGGTCATGTGGTACCTGTCTTTAACCTTTTGAGGAACTACCAGACTATTTTCCAGAGCAGCTGCATTAGTTTCCGTTTCCTCCAGGAGTGAATGAAGGTTCTAATTCCTCTACATCTGCCTCCTCTCCAACTCTTGTTATTGTTTGTTTTTATTATTATTATTACAGTCCATTTCCCTAATGATGTTGAGCATCTTTATATCTGTTTATTGACTGTGCATATCTTTTTTGGAGAAATGTCTATTCATATTTTGCCCATTTTACAATTGGATTGTTATCTTTTTATTAAGTTGTGAGAATTCTTTATATACAAGTCTCTTATCAGATATATGATTTGCAGGTATTTTCTCTGTTTTATTTTCGTTTTCTTTTTTTTTTTTATGTGGGATCTTATTTCCCTAACCAGGGATCAAACCCACGCCCCCTGCAGTGGAAGCGCAGAGTCCTAACCACTGGACCACCAGGGAATTCCCTTATTTTCATTTTCTTGATATGAATCACTCTATTCAAATTTTCTGTTCTTTCTTGTACTTCCTCAGAAAAAAAATTCACCCATATTTTCAAATTTCTTGAGTTCTCTTTTCAGCCTTTCAGTTACTTAATTAAACTTTATACCTAGTTAACAATTATTTGTATCAAATAATCTCTGTTGAAATAACCAGTGTGGTTTCTGTCCCCCTGACTGAATCCTGACTGATACAAATGTGTACCCCTTTGTGTCTGTTTTCTTTTTTTTTTTTTGGCTTGACTTGATATTTGTGAGATTTATCCACATTGATGCATGTAGCTGTAGTTCATTGTCATTTCTTTGTCCATTTTGTTTGTGGGCAGATTGGGTTGTTTCTAGTATGGGGCTATTACAGTGGTGCTGCTGTGAACATTCTTGCATCTCTCTTTTGGTGAACAAGTGCCCACATTTCTGTTGGATATGAACATACCTAGGAGTGGAATTGCTGAGTCATGGGGCAGATGTATGTTCAGCTTTTTTGTTTTTTTTATTTTTTTTGCGGTACGCGGGCCTCTCACTGTTGTGGCCTCTCCCGTTGTGGAGCACAGGCTCCGACGCGCAGGCTCAGCGGCCATGGCTCACAGGCCCAGCCGCTCCACGGCATGTGGGATCTTCCCGGACCGGGGCACGAACCCGTGTCCCCTGCATCGACAGGCGGACTCTCAACCACTGCGCCACCAGGGAAGCCCTGTTCAGCTTTAATAGATGCTGCCAGACAGTTTTCCAAAGAGATTATACCTGTTACACTCTCTCCTGTACTTTGTGAGAACTCTAGTTGCTCCCCGTTCTTACCGTCATCTATGTGTAGTATTGAGAGTTTTTTTCATTGTAGCCCCTTTGATGAGTGTCAGCTCCATTTATTGAGTCCCTCCCTTCCCCACTGATCTGCCACCTATGTCATATAACAAGTTTCATGAATGTGTGGGTCTGTTCCTGGGCTCTCTATTCTATTCCATTGATCATTTTGTCTATCCCTCCACCAATATCACACCATCATGTTTACTATAGCTTCATACTAAGCCCTGAAATCTAGAAGGCACAGCTTTTCTTCACTCTTCTTTTTCACAATTATCTGGTAATTTGTGGCCCTTTATTCTTCCATATAAATTTTAGAATCATCTTGATAAAGTTTTTTTTTTTTTTTTTTTTTTAATTTTTGGCTGCGTTGGGTCTTCGTTGCTGCATGAGGGCTTTCTCTAGTTGCGGCGAGGGGGGGCTACTCTTTGTTGCGATGCATGGGCTTCTCATTGCGGTGGCTTCTCTTGTTGCAGAGCATGGGGTTTAGGCACCCGGGCTTCAGGAGTTGTGGCTTGCGGGCTCTAGAGCACAGGCTCAGTAGTTGTGGCACACGGGCTTAGTTGCTCTGCGGCATGTGGGATCTTCCCGGACCAGGGCTCGAACCTGTGTCCCCTGCATTGGCAGGCGGATTCCTAACCACTGCACCACGAGGGAAGCCCCTGATCCAGCTTGTTTTTCATAGATATTCTTAATCCAGTTAAGGATATTCTCCTCTATTCTAATTTACTAAGAAATTTTAACGTGAATAGGAGTTGATTTTTAAAAAATCATTTAAAATCAGGGTTTTTTTTTTTCATTTATTGCTATAATCATATGTGTTTTTAAAGATTGTATGTATGTGTGTAACTGAGTCACTTTGCTGTACAGCAGAGATTGGCATAGCATTGTAAATCAACTCCAATTAAAAAAATAAGTAAACACCTAATTACACTCTAAAAAGAATCATATGTATTTTTATTTTCTTCTAATCTGTTAATATGAATTACATTACCATCCTTGAATAATCATATGTGTTTTTATTTTCTTCTAATCTGTTAATGTGAATTACATTACCATCCTTGAATACCTGGAATAAATTCAACTAAGTCATTATTTATTATCTTTTTAAAAAATACATGGTTACATTTGGCTTGCTAATATTTTGTATGAGAGTTTTACATCTATATTTGTGAATGAAACTGATCTGTTTTTTGTTCTTAAAACATTTTTTAAAAAATCAAAAACAATTTTTTCTTAATTCATTTTATTTATTTTTTTTCTTCGATCTGTTATTTTCTCTTCTGATAATATTTTTTCTGCTTTTGGTGTCGTAGTTATGCTAGAACAGTCAGGATGATCTGTTCCTTGAGTTTGGCAGAACATGCCTATAACATTATCTGGGCCCAATGTCATCTTTGTGGGAAGATTTTGTTTTAATTCAATTTAATGTTCCTTTTCTTTCTTTCTTTTTCTTTTCTTATTTTGGCTGTGTCGGTTCTTAGTTGCTGTGGGAAGATTTTTAACCACTGCTTCTATTTTACCAATACTTAGAAGAAAACTCAGGCTCTCTTTTAACTTTTTTCCTATTTTTAAATGTTTTATTATAACTCTTATTTCTTTCTGAGCCATTTCTAAGGCTCTGTTCTAGGAATTTGTTCACTTGTTTAGGTTTTCAAAATTGTTGGCATGGAGGGACTTCCCTAGTGGTCCAGTGGTTAAGACTTCTCACTCCCAATTCAGGGGCCCTGGGTTCAATCCCTGGTCAGGGAACTAGATCCCGCATGCCGCAACTAAGAGCCTGCATGCCGCAACTAAGACTGGTGCAGCCAAAATAAATAAATAAATATTTTAAAAAGAATTGTTGGCTTGTACTATAGTTGTTAACAATACGAATAAATTCTTGGTCTTGGTTCATTAATTCTTCTTTGCCTCGGTGTTAGTCTTAGCTCCACCCTGGCGCAGTTCTTTTTCAAGTGCTGTCTTCTTCATGGGAACAAGAGGAAAGCCTAGGGACTTGGGTGGTCTCCAGTCTTTGTCCCAAGGTTACCCTGACGCTCGGGATAAATGGTGGAGGCAAAAAAATCGCAGCCCAGAGACTTCCACCCCTCCCAGAATCCCCGTTCTGCTTTGGGCTGCTCTTTACCCTTCTTCTCTTACACATCCCCACCTCATCCATTGCAGCCCAACCATGGTCCCACAGGACTCTTTGTTTTGGGGTGGTGTTGACAGTTCCCTTAACCTCCCTCTGGCTTGCTTGGAGTCTCTGGGTTGGTGGTGAAGGGAGCCACAGCCTGGCTCTTTCTCCTTGTTCTGTGCTAGAGGCCCTTTAGCTGTGACCTCAGCCTTCTGCATCAGTGATTTCCTCTGCCTGAGGGAACCTGGCCTGATTTATGCCTCACTTCTCACCTTCTCCTGGATCCTTGCCTGCTTTCCCACCTGAGGGCATCCCTGTTCTGTGATCCTGTCACACTGAACTACTCAGTGCTCTCTGGTTTCTGGACAGTCTCCCCATGACCCTGTGAACTCCTTTAATATCAGAACTGTGATTTGTCCATTTGAGAGCTCCAGTGCTTATTATGTGCCTGGCACATAGTAGGTGCTCTACATATATTAAAAACCTAATCAACACCCATGTTCATAGCAGCATCATTCACAATAGCCAGAAGGTGGAAACAACCCAAACATTCATGGGCAGATGAATGGAAAAGCAAAATGTGGTATATACACACAATAGAATATTATTCACCCTTAAAAAGGAAGGGCATTCTGACACCTGCTACAACATGGATGAACCTTGAGGACATTATGCTAAGTGAAGTAAGCCAGGCACACAAGGACAGATACTCTATGATTCCACTTAAATGAGGTACCTAGAGTAGTCAAAGTCATAGAGACAGACAGTAGACTGGTGGTTGCCAGGACCTGAGGGGATGGGGAATGTGGACTCAGCGTTTAATGGGAATAGCGTGTCAGTTGGGGAAGATGAAAATGTTCTGGAGATGGTGGTGATGGTTACACAATAATGTGAATATACTTGACATGTAAAAATGGCTGAGATGGCAAATTCTACGTTGTGTGTATTTTATCACAATTAAAAACTTTTTTAATTAAGAAAAAAACAAACAAACAAAAAGTAATACAATCATGTGAGTTGTCTGAGGTCACACAACTTTTTCCAGATAGAACTATTGTTCCTGGGAATATAATTGTCAAAAACCCAGGCACTTTCATCAAAGATCTAAGTATAAGAATTAAAACTAGAAAAAACAAGGAAAAATGGAATATTTTTACAATTATATGATGATATTGAACACTTAAAAAATGCTTATTTGAAAAAAAGAAAAAAAGGGAGTTCCCTGATGGCCTAGTGTTTAGGATTCCTGCCTTTCACTGCCATGGCCTGGGTTCAATCCCTGGTCAGGGAACTGAGATCCCACAAGCCGTGTGGCATGGCCAAAAAATAAAATAAAACATGTTTATTAAGTGTTTATATTTCTTCTGAGATTCTCTTTTCATATTATTTGCCCATTTTTTCCTACCATTGTCTTTTCTTTTTTGGCTGCCCTGACCGGGTCCTAACCACTGGACTGCCAGGGGACTCCCTGCCTTTTTCATATTGAATGGTTGAAGCTCTTTTTATAGGATAGTGTCATTGACATTTTTTATTAATCACGCTACAAATATTTTCTCCCCATCTGTATTTGGTTTTAACTTTGCTTATGGTTTCTTTAGCCCTACAGAAGCATTTAGTCTTCATGCATTTAAATCCACTGGTGTGTGTGTGTGTGTGTGTGTGTGTGTGTGTCTTCTGAGTTTTGTGCCAGACTTTGAAAGTTCTGGGGGTGCTTCACTGTTACCTCTAAATGTTGCCTGTGAGAAATAAAACATTAGCTGCTGCTGCTTCTTTCCTAAAAAGCTGCTGTGAGATGTTAATAAATTAATGAGTGAAAAACTGCCTTCCCCCTGGCTCCTGAGTATGTACCACATGCACTCCTGCTCCCAGACTTTTGTTCAGGCCATTTCCATTCCCTGCAGCACCCCTTCCCTCTTAGCGCCTCCTGCAGATTCCCCCTGGCCTGCTGGCCTGCCCTTCCACACAGAACACTTCCCCTTTCCCATCCGCTGGGTCCCGTGAGCCCCAGGCCAGCTCTGGAACCAGGGAGGCTGCACTGGTTCTGTCCCACCCACACCTGGGTGTGAAGCCTTCTCTCTCTGGGGTGGAGGGGGAGTAGGCTTGTGACAAAACTGGGGGTTGGGATCGAGGAGGTTTGTTTCTGACCGCACGTCCCTGCCTTCTTCCAGGAAGGCCTTTGGTGCCACAGTGGCCCCGCCGAGTGATCTGTCACCCTGGTGTCTGGCATGCGTGGCCAGTGCTCTGGGAGTCCTGGGAGCTGGCTGCAGTGACTGGGTGGCCAGACTCAGCGTGGGGTTGGGGCGAGGGTCGCTCGGGGCCCACAGTCTGGGGTCAGGGTCAAGGGTGCGGTGTGGTTGGGACTGAGTCTGGGGAGTGTTTGTGCCTGGTTGGGGCTGGCTCCATCTAAAGTTGAGATCAAGGACTTGGGGGGCTCAATTTGGAGGCAAGAGGAGGGGTTTCATGGGGCTCTGACCAGGGCTCGGCTGGAAGGGGCCTGGAGCCCCGATAGGGCCAGAGACCTGTGGGAGGTTAGGCCTCCTGGGCCAGTGCAGGATCGCCTTAGTGCTCAGTGCTCCCTTGGCTCTGATCTCAGACCTTTGTCGTACACTGTGGCTGGCTGGCTCTGGGTGACCCTTAGGGAAGGCAGCGGGACCAAGAGGGGCCCAGCACCTGCTCCCTGCTGGGGTCGGGTGGGATGTGTCCACCCCTGGCCTGAGCCCCATGGAAGGTCCAGAGGCCAAGGTCCAGCTCTTTCTGTCCCGGACCCACTGGGTGACCTCAGGCAGTCCCTGTCGCTATTGACTCTCTGTTCATTCAGGCATTATTTCCCCTCCCCTTATGCTCCAGGCACCGCGGTCAGTGTCCCCATCGTTCAGATGTAACAGGGATCCCGTCCTGCCCATCTCTTGCACGTGTGGGATGTGAAAAGCTCTGGCTTGCTGTGCTGCTGGTCATGTGGCTGAACTGACCCTCCAGCTGTGGCGGGTGCAGCTCAGAACACACCTGGTAGCTGCCTGGAGCTGCCCGCGAGAAATCCGTTCATTCTCATCTCCATCCTGAGCTAATGGGATGAGCCCTTCTCACTGTTCCCAAAGCCTCCCTGTTCTTCCAGGACCACCTGACTTTCCAGGAGCATTGAGGTGACCCTGGAGATCCAGGCTCTGGTCCTGAACGCTGTGACCTTGACCGGTGCCCCCTCAGAGGCCCAGACCCCCCCTGGGACTTGCTGTGGTGATTCCTGTGGGTCCTCCCCACGCTGCCCTCTCTCTGCCAGGAGGACTTTTCCCCTCAGCACCTGTCTGCTCCCCACTGCTGGTCTGGTCTCAGCTGAGCCTCCCCTGGGCCAGGGGCCGGGTTGGAGAGATCGGGGCAGCCCTGGGGGATGGAAGGAGAGGGTGGGAGGGTGTTTGGGGCATAGGGGCTCCTTTATTTCACCCCAGTCACAGACACACAGACTCAAGGCAGTGCTCAGCCTTCTATTAGACATTCTGTCTCGCCGAGACAAACGCCCACCCTACATTCATCTGGAGCGCACTCCCGGCGGGGTGGCGTGTGTTCTGGTGGCTGGGCAGGGTGTAGAGGACCGGACTGGCATCCTGTCCTCTGAGAGGGGGCCTGGGTGAGGTTCGCGTGCTCGTGGCAGTGGCTGGGGAAGGGCTTTCATGCCCTGCACAGGCTTGCACGTGCAGTGGTGTCCCAGACCGGGACGCAGGGCCCTGCCCGTGGGGAGCAGCCTGGGAGTGGGTGGGCGACAGCCGAGGCCTGGGCTCTCTTGAGGGGCCTTCCCCTGGTGCCTCCAGGTCCAGCCTCTGGCCCAGTTCCCAAGAAGATGGGGTTTCCTTGGAGGGTCACGGGGGGAGCCCCCGTCTCACGTTCGCTCTGCCCCCTGCCTGGCACTGCACTCTCTCAGCCCGTTTCCTCCACTGGAAGCTGGGACCCTAACCCCTCAGAGGGAGGATCCTCTGAGAGGGGCCTGTGGGCTCGCGGGTTTGTGGGCAGAGCCGGTGCAGACAGTGTCTGAGGGAGCGGGTGACTGGGACGCGGGCCTGGGCACAGGGGGGCTGGGCTGGCCTAGTCATCTTTGTCTTTGGCGCCATGTTTGAGGATGCGGGTGAACTCCACGTAGTTGAAGTTGCCTTTCTTATCGATGGGCGCCTCGCGGTACATCTCATCCACTTCCTCGTCTGTGAAGCGGTCGCCCATGGTGGTGAGCAGCTCCCGGAGGTGGTCCTCGTGGATGAAACCTGCAGGGCAGGGCCAGGGCCATGAGACAGGGACTGGGGCCAGGACACACCTAACACCCTCTATCCCCGGGGCCCCCACCAGCCCTTTCAGACCCCGGAGGGGCCAGGAAAAGCCACAGCCCTGGTCTCTGTTCAGTTCAAGGTCGCTAGGGCCCATAGGGAAGAGTTCCCCCATGGAACTGTCGGAGGTGTTTCTGCAGGGGACCTGGGGCTGTGGGGTGGTGCTGGCTATGTCCTGCTTTAAGAGCCTGAGCCCCAGAGTTCCACTGCCTGAGTTTGAATGCTGATCCCCCACTTCTTTCTAGCTGTGTGACCTTGGGCAAGTTACTTAACCTCTCTTTGCCTGTTTGATCTGGGAAATGGGGATGAAAATATGCCAACCTGGTAGGGGACTGTGATGGCAGTCAGGAAAGTGTTCGAACATGCTTAGGCCAGTGGTGTGCCTGTGACCCCTGAGAAACTGCTGAAACAACTACTGCCAACGTCGCTCTGGCCTGTCCCTGGGAGAAACCAGCTGTGACATAGAAGCCCTTTGGAAGATTTGAGGATGGGGGCTGGTTTCTGTACCTCGTTGGCCAGAGGGCCTGAAATGGTTTGGTGTCTGGAAGGGTAGAAAGCAGAGGCCTAGTGCGTTGGGCCAACAGGTGAACTAGGAAATGGGAAAGCTTGGTGGATGTGGGCTGTTTTAGTCTCGCATTTGGGGGAGAAAACCAGAAAGTAGCATAGCTTTTATAGTTCTGGCCACAGAAATGGGTGATTTCTGTTCTGGCCTTTGGGGGCAAGGGTCCCTGAAGTCCCAGCGTGGCCGGGTGGGGGTGCCCTGGGGGAGGTGTGCAGGCCCAGCCCTGTCCAGGCCTCCATCCAGAGGCTGCCGACCTGAGGCCTCCTCGTCGAAGCAGGCGAAGGCGTTGCGGATCACGTCCTCGGGGTCCGTGCCGTTCAGCTTCTCCCCAAACATGGTGAGGAACATGGTGAAGTTGATGGGCCCCGGGGCCTCGCTCATCATGCCCTCCAGGTACTCGTCCGTGGGGTTCTTCCCTGTGGTGGGAGGGCCATTTGTGCCTGCTGTCACCTCCCTGTCCCCTCCCTCCTCCCTGTCCCCTCCCTTCATGGCCCCACAGACAGGAGACAGTACGTTTTGTAAACTGTAAAGCATCTCTCTGGGACGGCTGGCTCTCTGACTGCTCCCTCCCCGCTCTCCTGGCAGGTGGCCTTGACCACTTTCCTCCTCAGGTCTGGGGTCTGGATGTCTGCCATGGGTAATGCTCACTGAAGTATAAGGGCCCCCATCTGCTGACCGCTGACTGCGTCCCATGCTCCATGTGCCTTATCGCTTTAACTTTCACCACCGGTGAGGTCAGCATTCTTATCCCCCTTCACAGGGGTGGGACCTGAGGCCCAGAGGTTAGGACGTGTCCTTAGTCATACAGCGGGTAAGGAGCAGAGCCAGCATTTGAAGCCAGGCAGCCAGACCCCAGGTCCCAGGCACAGTTTTGAAAGTAGTTAAACCAGTGAGCTTTGGTGCCACACAGGCCAGGGTTTGAATCCCAGCTCTATGCCTGTTTCCCCTGCCTCTGAGGAGGATTGTGAAGGTGAAGAAGGCAATGGCTGTAAAATGGGCAAAACGATGATTGGCATTGGCCCTATGGATTTGAATCGACTGCTGGTTCAAATCCCAACCCTACCACTTAGTAGCTGTGTGACCTTGGGCAGATTACTTAACTTCTCTGAGCCTCTTGTTTCCTCATTTATAAAGTGGGAATGATAATCACACCTACCTAATAGGATTGCTTTGAGATTTAAGATAATACCTGCAGAGCTGCTTCTTGTTATTATTTTATTATTTGCTGCTCTTGTTTTTTAACCTGAGGATGATGTTCCTTTTTTTGTTGTTTTTGGGCATGCCGGTGCGGCATGCAGGATCTGAGTTCCCCGACCAGGGATCCAACCCATGCCCCCTGCAGTGGAATTGTGGAGTCCTAACCACTGGACTGCCAGGGAATTCCCAGAGGATGATGTTCTTAACCAGAGGCCGTGATTGATCTGTGGACTCACTGACACGAGCTACAAACAGGAGTGAGGATTTTTCTGGGTAGATGCCCAGGACTGTCATCAAGTCTCTGGGGTTGAGGGCCCTGGGTGCAGGCGCTGCCTCATAAATGGAAGGGAGTCTTCGTGTCCCTGTCTCCTCTGAGCCTCACACACTCTGCTCTGTCCCCATGGGATGGCCGATGCCTGAAGAGCTGTGACATTGGGACTCACAGCTCCTCCCCTCGCCAGGCCTCAGTCCTCCTTCCTGCTGGTGACCTCCTCAGGGAGGGAGCCTTCAGGTGGGTCTGGCCTGAAGCTGGGAGGGGTGCGGTGCCGAGGGTGGGGGCAGTGTGTGATGGCAGCCCTTCTGCTCCCTCTACACTGCTTGCTCCTCCCACCAGACACCCTGGGGTGCACACAAGGGTCACCATTGCACAGGAGGGGAAACAGGCACAGAGCGGGACTGCCCAGCTTTGAGGGGCAATGCCAGGGACTGACTCAGGCCTATCTGGCCATAGGCTGCCGCCTCTACTGCCAGAGACCACCCCTTCCCCCAGCCAGTGTCTGGCTGAGGTGCTCTCACCTGGATGAAGGGGGCACCAGGAACTTCGGTCGAGGGTGGTTGTCTGTGGCTAGCACATGGGGAGGGATGTGGAAGCAGAGCCACAGGCTGGGGGCTGGTGTCTGGAGGCCTGGCCTCTGGGCCTCAGTTTCCCCATCTGAGCAATGGTGAGATGCCCTAGATTCCTGAGCCTTTCAGCTCTGATTCTGATTCTGGGGAAATCGCTGGAGTCAGCCTCTCAGAGCCTGACACAGGTGACCTCTAAAGGAGGGGGGCAGATACCCTGGCCTCCCTTCTAAAGCCTCAGTTTCCCCATTGTACAATGGAAAGTCCATGCAGTTCAAACTTGCTTGTAGTTGCTGATCCCTTTCTTTAAATGAAATGGTACCCGGCAGCCCAATCCACAAATCTGCCTGAGGCAGTCCTGCCCTGGAGTGGGCCTGTGTGGGTTCAAGTCTAGTGGCGAACTGCTCTGTGCCTCAGTTTCCCTACCTGCTAAATGGAGAAAGTGATGGCAGCTACTCTCCAGGGTGGGTGCCTCATGTCAGTGCACAGGAAGTGTCCCGTAAGGGATGAGCAGCCCCACCGCCTGCTCCAGCTGCAGCCCTTGCTGGGCCCACTTGGACTCCCACACCCCGCCCCTGCTCACCCAGCGAGGCCAGCATGTCATGCAAGTCCTCCTTGTCAATGAAGCCATCTCGGTTCTGGTCAATCATGTTGAAGGCCTCCTTAAACTCCTGGATCTGGGACTGGTCAAACATCGCAAAGACGTTGGATGTGGCCCGCTGTGGCCGCTTCTTGGTGGTCTTGGCCTTGGCCCGTTTACTGGACATCTTGGCTGCGGATGTGTGGGGCTTTCCTGTAGGCAGTGGGTGTAAGTGGGAGAGCCTGTGACCCCGGGCCAGAGAATCTTCTGGCCTGCCCCTGCTCGGCTGTCAGCGCCTGGGCCGGTCTTCGTGCTCCCATAGGCCTGGGGCTCCTGCCACCCAGCTCATCACAGAAGCATACAGCGCTGGCCTGTGTGATCTGAAACAACTTCCTCTACCTCTCTGAGTATACTCATCTGGGAATGGGATAGGAGTGCCCAGCCGAAGGGATTAATTGACTTAGTGCCCAAGAAGCCCCTGGCATGGTGCCCGGCACAGAGGAAGCTATTTTTGCTGTGACTGTTTGGGTAAGACACTTAGGACTGGGTTCGGTGCCAACCATTTCCGTGCTTTATCTCCTTTAAGCCTTAATAGCATTTACACTGTCCATGTCTCTCCAGCTTACAAGGTGGGTTGCCTCGTAAGAGGCTCTGAGGCTCCCTGCCCCCACCAGCAGGAAGGAGCTGGGTCAGTGGCCCCGCATTCCTGACATTCCTCATCCTCTCCTCCTCCCCATCCCCCTGCCCTCCCTCCTCTGGAGGTTCTGGAAGGCCAGTGCTCTGGGCAGTCTCCCTTCCCCCCACCTGTCCACACTTGACCAGCCCCTTAGGGTGGCAGATAGACCTGATTTGGGCCCTGCTCCTTGTTCTCACTCCTCAGTGCGTATAGGAGCATAAAGCTCCCCCCAGGGCTCAGAACCCCAGCTTCCTGTCACCCTTGTTTAGACCTGGTCTCCGAACCTCCAGCCTGTCTCACCCATTGCATACAGACCCAGACACTTCACCTTGAAACCCTTGAGGGTTCCTGCCATCCCCTCCCCTCCCCTAGCAAGTCTTGGCCCCTCAGCCTGGCATCAAAGGCCTTGTGTGAACCCCTCCTGCCCTGCTCTCTGACTGGCCATGGCATCCCTCGTGGCGTCCCTCCTGCCAGCTATGTCTGCTCCCCAGACACCCCCCCCACCCGACTTTCCTTCTTGGTCCTTCCCCCTGGAATGCCCTTCCTTCTCCAGCCCAGTTCTTCAGACAGCCCTTGGGGAGCAGTCCCCCCACCCTGGCTTTGACAGTAAGCACTTAAAGGTCTCTCTCCCTCACAATCAATCAGGGCTGGTGTAAGTCCCCCGATTTAAACCTAAGCCCACGGTGGTGCTCATAGATGCTTGTTTAATGAATGACTGTGAAGGCAACTGCAGCCAGTCTGCTGGCCCCACTGTACAGATGGGGAAACTGAGGCCCAGCAAGGGCTCTTTCCCTGAACCCTTGTCATGGCTAGTGGGGACTGTGCCCCTGAAGACCTAGGGCCATGTGCCCCTCAGCTGGGGCAGTTGTGGGCCTGGCCGAGGCCCCAAGACTGCTCGCCTCCCTCTTTCCTCTGCCCTGAGTCCCTTTGTCGAGGATCTGCAGGAAGCCTTAAGTGCTCCTCGATCTGTCGCCAGGCCTTTATCTCATGACCCTGTTCAAGCCATTTGCCGTCTTTGGCCTTTGAGATCTTAAACCCTGAGCTGGGACACTGACCAGCCCCAGCCCTTCCCCAGAGCCACAGCTGCCTATAGTTATAGACTGTCCCACTGGGTCCCACTGGACTGACACACCTGGCCCTCAGCGTTTCTCCTGACAAAAGCCTTTCCCACCCTTGACCTGGGTGGGAGTGCGATGGTGCTGTCCTGTGCTTAGTGCTTCAAGGGGCCCATTCCTTCCCTGAGCCAGGTGTTCTCTGGGAACTTTGACTCATGGCACCCACAGAAGGCGGCCGAGGAGAAGTCCACTGGGCCCAGCAGAGGCTGTGATGGTTATCATCACTGTCACTCTCCTCCCCCCCGCCCCCTGTAAAGTTCTAGGGCAGACATGGCAGGATGAGGGAGAAAGCCACGACCGGAGGCGGGAGCAGCCAAGAGCTCACCCACTGCTCTGATACTAGCTGGGCTCCCTGGCCACCCCATCCCCGCCCTCTTGTGCTGAGGGGCCGTGACAGGGCTTGGAGCACTGAACTGTACAGTTTGTCCATCCCAGCAGTCTTGGGAAGCAGGGTGGGGAGAGTGGGGCGGCCCTCACTGTGCAATTAAAAGAACTGAGGCCCGAGAAGTGGTGTGTCCATGAGAGGGATAGAGTTCAACTGGAAGCCAGGACCCCTGGGCTAGGGGTGGGTCTGGGAGTGGCAAATGGCCTTTCACGGTGGGCGGATGGCTCCTGAGGGGCTGAGGACTCTTTGTGACCAGAGGCAGTTTCCAGTCTTGGCTGAGGGACTGGGGTCAGAGACAGGCCGGCCTCTTAGCCCTGGAGCCGTCCCCTCCTCCTCCTGGGGACTCTAGGCACCAGCGATCCGATATAGCGGGTACTTGGCCTGCTGCAACTAGGTGCCACCTCCCCCTTTCTGGTGCCCGAAATCCCACCGTAACAGCAAAGACAAGGCCCGTGTCCCCCATTACCTCATGGTCCCTATGGCTGGCAGTGCCAGATGCCTTGCTGGTAAACTCACCTCATCTGAGGCAGTTATCTGACCCTTTCCTGAGAGTAGCCAGAGCAGCTGGAGGGCTGGGGAGGAGCAGGGACCAGGTCCTGAAGCCCAGGTCCTTGTCCAGCCGGGGGGCGGGGTGAGCCCGCAGAGGGCCCCTGGCGCAACTTCCCCACCCGGCAGGCCCAGGTGGGCAGATGGCTCAGAGTGGGCAAGCCCCAGGGCGCGGCACACAGCCTCCGTGAGTGTGGGCGGGGGTTACTCCGGTCTCCATCCCTCTCTCCTGCCCCAGGAGATGGGGGATGGGACACGGACGCTCTGGAGGACACACATGGGTCCCCTAGGGCAGGGAACACCGGCAGCCACAACGCCCTCCCGTCCTCCCGGGCATCCCGAGTCCTGGGCTTGGCACCTCTAACTGCACAGCAAAGGGGCAGGGCCCGGACAGTCTTCCCTGGCCACAGGCCCACTGGTTCCCAGAGCCGGGAACAGTCTCCCTGCTGCCCAGACCCAGCCAGAATCCCCGTCAGACCGAGCAACCTTGCAGCCCCAGCCAGGCCCACGAGCTGTCCCTGCCCAGAGGCCCTCTGACACCTCCCTGCGTCCCCAAGTTCGGGCCGCGGCCGTCACACCGCCCACGCTAGACCACCCGGGCCGCCGGGCTCCCACCTGGTGCGGAGAAGGCGCTGGCTCGGTGCGCGGAGCGGGTGCGGAGCCGGGGCTGGCGGGCCGTCGGTGGGGTCCGGGCTGGGCGCGGCGGGGGCGCGGGGCGGGGCGCGGCGCCGGGCCTTACAAGGCAGAAGAATGTGCGGCGGCGGCGGGCCGGGGGCGGGGCCGCGGCAGCCCGGCCTTATTTGGCCTTGACCCACGGGCCCAGGAGATGGGGTGTTCCCGGGTGAACCCCCAGGCTGCCAGGGCCTTCCCCATCGTGGACTGGGGAGGTGACGGGGGTGAGTAGGGGGCCTGGACTGCCCGGGGAAGGGGGTTTATCTGGGCCGGCAGAACATCCAGAGGGGCCTCTAGTCCTCAGACCCTACCCCCATCTTTCCCCCAAAGGCGCGCTGCCCGGCCCATTCCCGGGGGAGGGCCTCCTTCCACCAGGCCAAGTATAGCTTTTTTCCAGTCCCAGAGAAGAGGCGTGTCAGAGAGAGCCCACTATCCTCATACCGAGCCAGCAGTCAGCCTCCTGGGGTGTGGGGCGCACATGAAAGTTGGTTAGGACCGCACTGGGGACAGCCCACCTCAGCCAAGTCATTCTTCTCTCTAGGTGCCCTCAGTTTCCTTACCTGTAAAATGGGAGTGTGGTGGTGAGAATTCAGTGAAAGAGTGGCCAGAAAGACCCACGTAGACCCTGGGGAGCCAGCGAGAGGAGCAGGGGCTAGCGGACCCCCGGAGCATCCTTGTCAAAGGGGCTGCACCCCCTATCCCCCTCTTGTTGGCCTGAGTTGGAGGATGGAGTCTGGAAGGACAGACCCATCCGCTCTGCCATCGGGCATCAGGTCCATCATTTTGACCCGCGAAGGAACACCTTACCCATCAGCCCCTACCTGGACTCCCGCCCTGCTCTCTCTCCCCTTTGATCCAACACGGACGTTCCCAAGGGAACTTTTCAACGCCCAGTTACTTGCTCTGTAAATATTAACTGACACCTGCTACCTGCCAGGCACTGTGCTTGGGTGCTGGGGTAAATACTCAAGTAATTGCACTCAGGAAACATTTGTTCTTGTGGAGGGAAATACCGTGAACAAGTAGCTCCATGGCTTGGAGGGTAGAAATAAATGCCTTGAGGGAGAATAAAACTAGGTGAGGGGAGAGAGAGTAGCAGGAGGTGGGGCTGCCTCCCAGGAAGTGACATTTGGGCAGTGCTGAAGGATGTGAGGGAGTGAGCCAGCCCAGTGAGCCTCTGAGGCAGAAGCCCTGTAGGGGGAGCTTGCCCAGGTCACGGTCAAGGAGCAGCGGGAGGTCAGTGTGACTGAGGGGAGTGGGGTGGGAGAGGAGGTCTGAGAAGCACTAGGGACCTAGCCCGGGGATCCTTGTGTTACCCAAAAACTGGGTTTGCCTCTTGGTGGGTGTCAAGCCAATAGACACTAACAAGCCAAAGATCAGGAGAAGGAAGGATTTATTATTACTTGCAGCCAGTAAGGAGAATCTTACTGGTGATCTTTCCCAAAGCAGTGTTTCCCTGAACAGCAAAACTGGGGAAGTTTTAAGCTAAGGGTACATGCATATTCATGAAGGGGCTTGAGCAGAGGAGAAATCCGCATGGAAATGGGGCCAGGGGCCAAGGTCCAAGCTTTAGCGGAAGTCAGGAGGGTCAGCATCATCATTCTGTCCTCCACCTGGGGTGGGGGTCTTAGTCCCTGCAGAGCGCAAAGACAAGTTATTATGTCTATCCCTTGAGGAGGAACTAGGACTCTGCTTTATCAGTGCACTGTTGTTTGACTGCCTTTTCTCTGTTCTTGCATTGCTTCGTTCTCTTAAGATCATTAATTACTGAGACCTGTTCAAGGGCAAGCATTGTGGTCAGGCTTTGATCACAAAATGACTTAGGCCAAAATGGCTTCTCTTATGTCAAGAAAGCCATTCCTGGTTCTCTTTCTCCAGGGACCCCTTAATTTACCTGCTTACACTCGTAGGCCGCTGTAAGACATCAGAGAGTTCTGAGCAGAAGGGTGGCATGATCCGGCTTATGTTCTAACTGAATCCCCTTTGGGGTTGGGGAGGGGGAAGCAGGGAGACCAGTGAGGAGCTATTCAACAGGATGAGGTGTTCAGACTAGTGTGGTGGCAGTGGGAGAAGTGATGGGATTCTGGACATATTGTTTTGGCTCGGGAGGGAGGGTGGCCATGCAGTGCGGCTTGTAGGATCTTATTTCCCCGACCAGGGATCAAACCTGGGCCCTCGGCAGTGAAAGCGTGGAGTCTTAACCACTGGATCACCAGGGAATTCCCATCTGGACATATTTTGAAGTTGAATCCAGTAGGATTTTCGCATAGATTGGTATGTGTGTGAGGGTCAAGGAAGACTTGAAGACTCCAAGGGTTCTGGTCTGAGCAGCTGGAAAGAAAGAGCTAACATTTTCTAAAATGAGTCTCTTATGGAAGGAGAAGGTTTGGTGAGAGATCAGAAGTTCTGTTTTGGACATATTAAATTTTAAAAACTTTACTTTGAAATAGTTTCAAACTTACAGTAAAGTTATAAGAACTGTACAAAGAGCTCCTATATACCTTCACCCAGGTTCTCTAATCGTTAACATTTGGCTTTATTATACTGTCTTCCGTGTGTGTGTGTGTATCCTCCTCCCCAACCATTTGAGAGTAAGTTGCACACATCAAGCCCTTTTACCCCGAAATACTTAAGTGAGTATCTCCTAAAAAGGAGATTATATTACATATCCATAATACAGTGATTAAAATCAGGAAAAAATTTTTTATTGAAATATAGTTGATGTACAGTGTTATAAGTTACAGGTGTGTACAATATAGTGATTCACAATTTTTTTTTTTTTTTTTTTTTTTTTGAGGTACGCGGGCCTCTCACTGTTGTGGCCTCTCCCGTTGCGGAGCACAGGCTCCAGACGCACAGGCTCATCAGCCATGGCTCACGGGCGCAGCCGCTCCGCGGCATGTGGGATCTTCCCGGACCGGGGCACGAACCCGTGTCCCCTGCATTGGCAGGCGGACTCTCAACCACTGCGCCACCAGGGAAACCCTGTTTTCCTTTTTAAGGCTAAATAATATTCCAGTGTGTGGGGAGACCACATTGCTTATCCATTCATCTGTCACCAGACATGTGGTTCTTTCCATCTTTTGGCTGTTGTGAATAATGCTGCTGTTAACATGGGTGTAGTACAAATATCTTTTCATGTCCCTGCTTTTTATTCCTTGGGGGTATATATCCAGAAGCAAAATTGCAGGATTATATGGTAATTCTGTTTTTAATTTTTTTGAGGAACCGCCATACTGTTTTCCACAGAAGCTGTACCATTTTACATTCCCACCAACAGTGCGCAAGGGGTGTAATTTCTCTACATCCTCGCCAACACTTGTTATTTTCTGTTCTTCTTTCTTCCTCCCTTCCTTCTTTCCTTCCTTCCTTTCTTTTTAATAATAGTCATCCTAATGGGTGTGAAGTGATACCTCGTTGTGGTTTTGATTTGTATTTCCATAATAACTAATGTTAAGTATCTTTTCATGTGCTTATTGACCATTTGTGTATCTTCTTTGGAGAAATGTCTATTCAAATTCTTTGCCCATTTAAAAAATCAGGTTGTTGGACTTGCCTGGTGGTCCAGTGGTTAAGACTCCATGCTTCCACTGCAGGGGGCACGGGTTCGATCCCTGGTCAGGGAACTAGGATCCCGCATGCCACATGACATGACCCCCCCCCCCAGAAAAAAATCAGGTTGTTTTTTTGTTGTTGAGTTGTAAGAGGTTTTTTTGTATATTCTGGATATTAATCCCTTATCAGATAATATGATTTGCAAAAATTTTCTTCCATTCTGTGGACTTCTCTGTTTAAAATAATTTTTAAAATTTATATAATTTTTATATACCATAAAATTCACCCTTTTCAAGTGTACAATTCAGTGGTTTTAGAATACTCACAGAGTTATACAACCATCACCACCATGTAATTCCAGAACATTTTATCATCCCCCAAGAATCAACATACTCATTAGCAGTCACTCCCCACTTCCCCTTCCCCTCATCCCCTGGCAAACACTAATCTACCTTCTGTCTCCGGATTTGTTTACTCTGGAAATTTAATGTAAATGGAATCATATAATATGTGGCCTTTTGTGACTGCCTTCTTTCACTTAGCATAATGTTTTCAAGGTCCATCTATGTTATAACATGTATCAGTACTTCATTCTTTTTATTGCTGAATAGTATTCCATTCTATTGCTATACCACATTTTGTTTATATATTTATCAGTTGATGGATATTTGGGTTGTTTCCACTTTTTGACTATTATACATAATGCTACTATGAATATTGGTGTATAAGTTTATGTGTGGATTTTTTGGATATATATCTAAGAGTGGAATTGCTGGGTCATCTGTTAACTCTGTGTTTAAACTTTTGAGGGACTAACAAACTGTTTTCCTCAGTGCTGCGTTGTTTTACATTACCACCAAAAATGTGTGAGGGTTCCAGTTTCTCCACATCCTCACTAACACTAGTCTTCTAGTCATCCTATTGCGTGTGAAGTGGTATCTCATTGTGGTTTTGATTAGCATTTCCCTAAAGACTTGTTATCTTGAACACCTCTTCAGGTGCTGATTGGACATTTGTATATCTTCTTTGAAGAAATGATTATTCAGATATTTTGTCCATTTTAAAATTTCTTTTTTTGTTGTTGGGTTGCAAAGGTGCTTTGTATAGTCTAGCTATTACACCCTTACCAGGTATATGATTTTCAAATCTTCTCTCCCATTCTGTGGGTTATCTTTTCATTTTTTGGTTTGTTTAAAGATGCATAAATGTTTTTAACTTTGATGAAGTTTATTTTTTCTTTGGTTTCTTGTGCCTTTTTTTATCATATCCATGAAACCATTGCCTAATCCAAGGTTGTAAATACTTATACCTATGTTTTATCCTAAGAGTTTTGTAGTTTTAGCTCTTCAATTTAGGTCTCTAATTCACTTTAAGTTAATTTTGTATATGGAGTGAGGTAAGGGTCTAACTTCCTTCTTTTGCATGTGGATATCCAGTTGTCGCAGCACCATTTGCTGAAAAGACTATTCTTTCTTCATTGAATTTTCTTGGCTCTCTTGTTGAAAATCAGTTGTCCATAAATGTATGGGTTATTTCTGGACTCTCAATTCTACTTCATTGATACATATGTCTACCCTTATGGCAGTACCACACAATCTTGATTACTTTAGTTTTGTAATCAGGAAGTGTTTCATCCAACTTTGTTCTTCTTTTTCACTATTGCTTGGCTATTCAGTCTCTTGCATTTCCATATCAATTAAGATCAGCCTGTCAATTTCTACAGAAAAGGCAGCTGGGATTTTGATAGAGATTGTGCTGAACCTGTAGGTTAATTTGGGGGAGTATTGCCATCTTAATAATATTAAGTCTTCTGATCCATGAACATGAAGTGCCTTTCCTTTTACTTAGATCTTTTAAAATTTCTCTTAATGATGTTTTGTAGTTTTCAGTTTACAAGTCTGAAAAGTCTGGTAGTTGAACTGTTTTTACTCACGATACTTCTGACACCAAATATGTGGGTATTTTCCTCACACCAGTCAATTCTCCAACTCTCTGGACACCAATTGGATGTCCTACTATTTGGTTCAATTCTAACCCTAATTACCTGGAGTTAGTGTCAGACTCCACAGGTTTAAGGGCTCAGTCCCACAAGATTTCCCTCACATCAGACCCAGGTTACCCCTACTTTTGTCCAACTTGACTACAAATTGCGGATTACTACACATCCCTCCCTGCCAGTGTTAGGGAACTGTTGACCAAAACCACCAGCCTTAGCCAGGCTCGCTTGCCTGAGTTGTCTCACAACAGGAAGTCCCGATAAGGACTGGAATCCATCTTGGCTGAGAGATGAGCATGCCACCAGGAAGGATCCCGAGTGAGACTATGGTCCAAGCAAGATGACTGGCCAGAGACAACCCGGAAACTAATCCCATTACCATAAACCGAGACTTTGAGCCATGTGGCAGAGCAGTTCTCCTGGGTTCCCTTACCCTACCGCTCTCTGCCTGGGCGCCCCTTCCCAATAAATTCTTTTGCTTTGTCAGCACGTGTGTCTCCTTGGACAGTTCATCTCTGAGTGTCAGACAAGAGCCTGCTCTCGGGCCCTGGAAGGGGCCTCCTTCCTGCAAACACCAGGATAAATGATTTCTTAGAACTGCTCATAGAACTCAGGAAAGCAGTTTAATTACTATTATCAGTTTACTATAAAGGATACAACTCAGGAACAGCCAAATGGAAGAGATGCACAGGATAAAGTGGGGGCAGGGGAAGGGGGGAGCTTCCATGCCCTCTCCAGGGATGCCATCTTCTCAGCACCTTGAAGTGTTCACCAGCCTGGAAGCACTCCAAACTCTGTTGTGTAGGGGTTTTTACGGAGGTTTCATTACAGAGGCATGATTAAATCTTTGGCCATTATGACTGACTTAATCTCCAGCCCTTCTTCCCTCGGAAGTTGGGGAATGAGGCTGAAATTTCTAACCGTCTAAACATGCCTTGGTCTTTCTAGCAACCAGTCCCCATCCTGAAGCTATCTAGGGGCCCCCAGCCACCAGTCCTGCCATTAGCATACAAAAGATTCTCATCACTCCAGAGAGTCCAAGGGTTTCAGGAGCTGTGTACCAGGAACTAGGGACAAAGACCAAATATTTATTATTTATTATATCACAGTAGAGATACGATTGGTTTTTTGTTTTTTTTTTTTGCGGTACGTGGGCCTCTCACTGTTGTGGCCTCTCCTGTTGCAGAGCACAGGCTCCGGATGCGCAGGCTCAGCGGCCATGGCTCACGGGCCCAGCCGCTCCGTGGCATGTGGGATCTTCCCAGACCGGGGCACGAACCCGCATCCCCTGCATCGGCAGGCAGACTCTCAACCACTGTGCCACCAGGGAAGCCCACGATTGGTTTTTGTATATTGATCTTGCTTCCAGGAACACTGCTGAACTAATTTATTAACTCTGATAATTTTTTTGTGGATACCTTAGGGTTTTCTATATGAAAGATCATGTTATCTGCAAAGACAGGTAGTTTAACTTCTTTCTTTCCAATTTAGAAGCCTTCCATTCATTCATTTATTTATTCTTGCCTGAAGGCCCTGGCTGGAGCCTACTGTACGATATTGAGTAGGAGTGGCAAGAGTCAACCTCTTCATCTTGTTCCTTATCTTGAGGGGAAAGCTTTCAGTCTTTCACCATTAAACACGTTAGCTGTGGATTTTTTTTTTTTTTGGATATCCATTATCAGCTTGAGGATGTTCTAATTTGTTGAGCGTTTTTATCATGAAAGGGTGTTGGGTTTTATCAAATGTTCATTCTGCATCTATTGAAATGTCTTTAATCTCTGTCCCTTAGAACTGTCCTTCAGCTTTTCTATGTCTTTCATGCACTGACATTTGTGGAGAGTCCCAGCCAGTTTCTTGGTGCTCCCTCATGATTAGCTTCAGGCTATGGATTTTTTTTTTTTTTTGCGGTACACGGGCCTCTCACTGTTGTGGCATCTGTGCTCCGGACGCGCAGGCTCAGCGGCCATGGCTCACAAGCCCAGCCGCTCCGCGGCATGTGGGATCTTCCCAGACAGGGGCACGAACCCGTGTCCCCTGCGTCGGCAGGCGGACTCTCAACCACTGCGCCACCAGGGAAGCCCCAGGGTATGGATTTTTGACAGGAATATCACAGAAGTGATGCTGTATTCTTCCCAGTGCATCTTATCAGGAAACACGTATGATGTTATTATTACCAGTGATGGGAAACATTAACTGTGGCCATCTAGTGTCTGCCAGATTTATTCATCAGAAAATTACTATTTTTCCCTTTTGTAATTAATATGTTCATTAATAGGTAATCTGTGGGTGCTCCTTTGAGACTAAATATTCAGTTCCTCATCAAACTTACCCATGGCTTTTAACACGCACTGATGATCCAGTTGTTACTATGATGGTTGTCAAGTGGGTGATTTTTCTAACCATTCTCACTTCCTTTTACTGGTTGGTGGACGTGTTAACTTTGAGATTACCTGTTAGACGTCTAAGTGGAGGTGGTGAGTGGGAAATGCAAAGTTCAAGGAAAGGTACAGGTTGTAGATTTAGATGTAGGAGTTGTCAGTCTGTAGAAGGTTAAAGCCATTAGCAGTTGAGGGTCTCCAAGGGCCCATGTCCCCTGTTGGTCACAGGGCTTCACCAGGCCTGGGGTCTGCTGACATGTTTTAGAGACAAACCCTGGTGCTGACTGGGTCACCAGAGTACCATGGCTCCATGGAGGCTGGGACTGGGGGCTCCTGTCTTATGGGAAGCTGGGTTCTGTGGAAGGAAGTGTCCTTGCTCTGTTCAAAGCTGGTAAAAGCCCTTACTGCTTAACCTGGCATTCAAGGCTTGTCCAGCACCACCCCTTCCCTGAGCAGCAGCACAGTCTTACACTTCTGCCTCTGCTTGCTGTGCCCTTCACTGCCACAGCTGGGGGGGAACTCCTGCTCATCCTTCAAAGCCCAGCTCAAACGTTACCTTCTCTGTGAAGTCCCACCTCTACTCCCCGCAACCAGGTCATTCATTTAGAAAACAGTTCTTGAGGCTCTCCTCTGTGCTAGGCAGAGACTAGTAAAAAAAAAAAACTCTATTCCTGCCCTCAGGGAGCCCATTGTTTCCTGGTGGAGACAGATATTCATAAGTAATCTCACAGATCTAAGCATCAGTGACAGCAACAAAGCAAGGTAAGTGAAGTGACTGTCCAGCTCCAAGAGTTAGAGCAGGGAGTTTGCACCAACCTGGCCTGGCTGAGGTGCTTTGGGAAGGTTTCACTGCAGAAATGCCAGTTGGCCTGAGAGCTGAGGGGAAAGAACAGATGCATTGGTGGGGGAGCCATGGCTCCCTGTGCAAGGCCTGAGGTGAGGCTGGAAGGCAGAGAGCAGGGGATGGGCTCCCATGGGAGATGTACCTAGATAGGTGGGCATAGGCCTCCAAGGCCAAGGTGGGGAGGCTGGATTTTCTCTTGCTGGTACTGGGAAGGCTTCAAAGGGTCCTGAGCAGAGGGGGATTTTCGAGGAGTCCCTCTGGAAAGGAAGAGGCAGTGTGGACCACATTGATTTTTCACATCAGCCAGATTCATATCAGTAGGAGATACAACTTCATTTTTTTGTTTAGATTTTTATTTATTTATTTATTTAGTGCCAGGTCTTAGATGTGGCATGGCATCTCTCAGTTGCGGTATGCAGACTTCTTAGTTGTGACATGTGGACTCTTAGTTGTGGCATGTGTGCAGCACCTAGTTCCCCAACCAGGGATCGAAACTGGGTCCCCTGCATTGGGAGTGCAGAGTCTTACCCACTGGACCACCAGAGAAGTCCTGATACAACTTCATTTTAAGTTTCTTTTCTAAACCCCATTCCAATGCTGGTGGTAGGAACTTCACCTCAGTTGGTCTGGGGGTCCTCATGGTCTCTGGATCTCAGGCCACTGGTGACAATGGCTTTGTCCTGCTGGCCTGACCACAAGGACCCTGAGCCCTGTGCTGCTCCTGGCTATGGCTGAGCCTTCTTTCTCTGCTCTCAGGATATGGGGTGGGGACTCCAAAATGCTTGGGGACCCACAAACTTTTGGGGAGCAGGAGGTTTACAGGGGAGCCTGGGCCTCCCTGCTCTCTGACCTGCAGCCTCTGGGTGGTTCTCAGGGACCCAGGGATGGTGAACAGTCTCCTTCTCTGCTCCCTTTCCTCTTCCCCAGCACCCTGCAGCCTTCAGGAGGGTGCTTTCTGTCTCTGTTTGGCCCTGTTCCCTCAAGGATTGTGCTTTGGAAATGCAGAAACTGAGGACTCACTCCCAGCTTCTCAAGGAAGCTGCTGTCGGCCTTTCCCTGAAATGACAAATGCCTCCCTGATAGAACAGAGTACAGGAGATGGGACATCATTTAAGCCATCTTCTTGTTCAGACTGTTTAATCTGAGTCATGAGAAAACAGAAATCCAGGTTATGTAACATTCTCTAAGATGCTTGGATACTTTAAAAAAATGTCAATGTCATGAAAAAAAAAGTGGGGAAACTGTTTCTGATTCAGCGAGACTAAGGAGACATGATAACTGAAAGCAGCCAATGATCCTTCACTGGATCCTGGATGGATACAAAGTAAAAGCCATGGAGGACATTGCTTGGGCACTTGGAGTATGGCCCTGCTTTAGCTGGTATTAATGTCTGGGCACTAAGTGCCGTCCTGGGTAAGGGAGGTGCTCGAGGGTCACTCGTTTGTTAAATTGGAGTAATAGTGGTATTGTGCTCATGTAGGAATGTCCTTATTCTTAGGTGTCGCCTGGTGTATTTGGGGGTGAAGCAGCACGGTATGTGCAGCTTATTTTTAAATGGCTCAAGGTGAGGGGGATGTTTGTGTATGTCCCTGGGAGGAGCAATGCAAATATGGCAAAATCTTGACAGTTGGTGATTCTGGGTAAAGGACATTGTTCTTTCAACATGGGGAGGGTGGGCCTCTCCTCTGCTGCACCAGCAGGGCGGGGAGAAGGGGCCCAGGTACTGTGGTACAGGGAGTGCAGGACCCTCCCTGAGACCCTGATCTAACCCTCAAGGCCCCTCCCCTGCTGCCGCAGAAACACTCAGGCTCTGAAGGGGTAAGGGTCCACCCAGTTCCCCGAGGCCCGTCAGTAGAGCTGGGCTGCTCGCTGGTCAAGTCCAGCGTGACTGCCTCCCGTGTTCACTCACACCTCTGAGTATCTGGCTCAGTGCCCAGGCAACTTGAAACACGTTCACTTACCTTCGAGTCACCCTCAGCCATGTCTCAGGGCAGGGGTAGGTCCAGCAAGGTGGCAGCCCCAGGAGTTAATCTGAGCCATCCATGGTCACTGGACGCTCAGCCACCACTACCAGGATCTAGACGTGAGGGCACAGCACTCCTAGCGCAGGGGGTCCGGCCCGCAGGCTTCAGATGAGCTCACGAGCGGCCCCTCTGGGGAAGGCAGGGCAGCCCGAACAAAGTTCCTGGGAAGGTAGTGCCCCTGGGCTTGAGGTCACCAGCACCTCCGCTGCGTTGTGCCAAGGGAGGAGACCAGGTGCCTGCAGATCGGCTGGGCCCAAGAACTTTCTGAAACCCATGTTCTTACCACCAGACGTGGGCACCTGCTGTTCCTCCTGCTCTCCCCTGCATCCCATCCCCATCTCCTGAAGCTGGTTAATACCCACCGGCCTTCAGCCTTGACCTGGCTTTGGCGGAGCTGTCATGGGTTCCCACAGCCTCCCTGTGCTGCATCTCTTTCTCTACCATCTGCTGCAGACTGGAACTCACCTATGGCATGTTCCGTGTCTCCCCCACCGGGGCGTGAGCTCTATGAGCAGGGTAGGTGCTCAGGAAGTGCATCCAGTGCATGTAACTGTCAGGGTGCAGGCAGCTGCTGGGGTACCGAGTGCCCCGTCCTGGGTGAAGCACATGCAGAGTCGGGGTCTACAGAGGGGGCGTGAGTTGTCAGCGTGGGCAGCCCATCTCAGCTCCCATAGAGCAACGATGAAGCATTTATTTCTCTGGAGGAAGCTGGTCAGGCAGATGTTGCACACTCATCTTTCGGGAAGGGAACCGAGAGCTTAGTTTTCTTGCCGGGGGTCACAGAGCTGGTGCATGAGAGCGCTGGCATTACAGTTTGCACTCGTCAGCCTGTCACCAAGGAGCTGCCACTTGGAAGGGGTCTGGCTGTCTTCTGGGGCATCTACTCCACCCGCCTCATCCAGCCTGGCCCGTCCCGCTGCAATAACACCATGAGCCCGTGGTGCACGTTACCTCATTTATTCTCACAACATGCCTGTGAGGTAGGGAGGGGCGGGGTCTGTCCCCATTTTACAGAGGAGGAAGTTGAGGCACACAGAGGTCAAGTGACTTGCCCAAGGTCACAGACGGTGGCCAAGCTGGAACGGACCCTAGAGCAGGCCCGCAGTTCACCCGGGGCCCCTGTGGCAGGTGCTGGACACGAGGACGTCTCCAGTGCCGCAGCCGTGGCCACAGGAGAACAGCCGTCGTGCACGGAGCTTGCTGCGGGCCTGGCCTCGCCCTCTCCCTCTCCCTCCCTGCCCCCCACCTCACCCTGCAGGCCTGGGCCATTGCAGCTCAGGGCTCATGACACCCTGGGAGTGGGGCTGGGGGGCAGGGGAGAGAGGAGGATGACCGGGGTAAAAAAATAGAAAACTCAGAGGCCAGGCAGATGGGCCCATGGCCGGGGAGCGGGGGGGCCAGGTGAGAGACAAAAAAAGGGGGGGCTGCTTACACACAAGGTATATATTTTTACACACACTTGTACACACACCTAGATATAGTACATGTAAAAATATATGCTATTCACACACCCGCCTCCTGCCAGGTGCCCCCGAGAGCCAGCGGTGGCGCTGGTGGGCATGGGTGAGCAGAGGGGCGTTTGTTAAATATACACTCTAAGGTCTATGTGCATATGTACACATACGTACAGACACAGCCGCCCGCCCCTCGGGTACTGTACACAGGCTCGGCCAAGGACACATGACCCCTGGAAAATGGGGTCCCTCTCTTGAGTGGCCCCTGCAAGTCACTCTAGGTCATACATTTTGCTGAAGGAAGAAGGGGCTGGAGAGAAGAAAAAGGCGGGAGTCTGGAGTGTGGTAAGCTGTGGTTTTTATCCCATTCCCACCCTCCCCCCCCAAAGACTTCAGCCCTCCTCATGTTCTCAGAGAGGCGAGTCACCCACCTGACGCTGCCTAGGGCTGGCAGATCACAGTGGGAGGGCTGCTTCTGCTGAGAGGAACCTATATCTGCGTGTGTGCGCGCGCGCGCGTGCACGCGCGTGTGTGAGCACTCGGTGGGGGAGGGGACACGTGTCCATCTCTCTGTCCTCTGGGCTCACCCACAAAAAGGGCTGAGAACCAGAAAGCCGATAGTCAGGATGGTGACCCCTGTGTGAGCTCTTAAGGGAAAAGAGAAAAACATAAGAATGAAAACTCCAAGGTCAGAGCTGGGGTAGCCAGGAAAAGGAGGAAGGACATGGCAGGTGCCCAAGGCTGCCCTTGGGCTGTCGTCATCTTGTAAACAAGCTAGTTTAAGTTCTCATTAGATAGAGCAAGTAAAAAGACCGTAGTCTGGAGGCTGGGCCGGGGGCGTTGCCGAAGTCCATCTATCTAGTCCACCACGGCCAGCAAGAGGAAAAAAAAGTTTTATAGTTTTGTGTTTCTGTTGATTTTTTTGTGTGAAGTCTTCATAACCTAAAGCTGGGAGGGACCCAAAAAAGCCAAATTGTGAGCCCTTGTATGCGTCAATTTGAAAGTTGGCTCAGGGTCTCTAGACAGAATAACCATACTAAAGGTTGAGAAAATTTTGTTCCTTTCGCATTTAGTTTGTAGGTTTCTTTTTTTAATGACTTAAAATTGTTTGCTTCCTGCTTCCTGGTCTCAGAGCCGGGTCTGGGCCTCAGGGACATAAATCTCGATGCTGTCCGCGCTCTCCGTGGCTGAGTTCTGCCGCACGGAAGCTGCCCGCTTGGCCGCCAGGAGCCTCTTGCGGGCCTCCTGACGCTGCTTGTCCCCAGCATCAGAGGCCTTGTCGCGGCTCACTGCCGGCTTGGATTTGGCTGGCTTCTTTGGGACCGGAGGGGGTAGTTTCTTCTCTTCCTTTAGTGAGACAGTGAGGAGAGAAGAAAAATAAAATAGAGGTGCCACCTTTTGTGTGGCGCTACCACCCACCGTATGCTGGCAGCTGGAGCCTCCACCCCAGCTTCCCCGCATCAGGCACAAAGCAACACACATTTGGAATCAGAAAGCCACAAGAAGCGATGATGGTGGGAATAGCACAAGGCATAGGAGCAAAAAGCAAGCTTACAATCCTAGGATGTTCTAGAAGGAAGGGACAGACAGATCACCTCTTCCCACCCCTGCTTTGAACCACTGAGGGCCTGAAATTCACACAGGAATCATATAGCCAGAGATGGGATTTAAATTCAGGGCCTCCGACTCCCAGGTCACATTTCACATGCTATTCTAGGGGATCAGAACTCACAAGGGCCACAGTCCGGTAACCAATAACCAAAGGGGTCACTGGGTGCCACTGTTTTACAGATGGAAGCCTGAGCCTCAGGGAAGAGGCTGGCCCAGGAGGCAGAATCGGGTCCAGACCCCTGTACTCCTGGCAGCATGGTCCTAGGAGAAGGACCATTTTTCTACCTCCAGGGTTCCAACGGCCGTGTCTACGCTAGTGCTCTGGGCTGTGGGCATGTGTCTCCCACTTTCTGAACATGCAGGGCAGGAAGGCATGCTTCGGGGGGGGGTGGCAGCCTCAACTACACAGAGCGAGTGGCATGCTGGACGAGCGCCAAGCATGGACCCCGCACACTGATGGACGTGAGCCCCCAGCTCAAAGACGACACACAGAGAAGGGAGCCAAGCAGCACTGACCGATGTGGCCAGCGTTATTGCCGACCAGGAATTTGTCCCTGGACTTCCCCTCCGCACTGCTCCATGCTCACCTTCCTCTTCTCGGGGGTCTCCGCCAGCTGCCAGCTGTTGGCCTTGAGGTGGTAGAGCTCATCGAACTTCATGCTGATGTCCTCAATGGACAGCTGCAGCAGGTCCCAGAACCCTGCCAGGTCCTGGGCTGTTGGACGTGGGTTGGCATCAGGGTTCTGTGGGACAGATGGGGATCAGTGGGGCAAGCAAGGCAGAGGCTTGTCCTGCACCCCATCCCAAGTACTGTCTCCTAGCTCTGCCAGCCCTGGCTGGGTTCTCTTGAGGCCTGGTCTTACTCTCCTGTTCCCAGGGTCGGGTCAGTATCTGTATGAGCGAATGAACCCAGTTCCTGATCACTGCTGGCCCTGATGGTGGAGAGCTTTGGGAGGGAGAGACAGTCCTATCACGAGAGTGGGTCCTGCACACACATGGGGACTGAGGCCTTTGCCACCACTGTAGGGCTACAGTGAGGAAGGCCCTCATGGCCTCAGCGTGTGCCAGGCAGGCAACTCGTCTCATTTTACAGGGAGGAGGCAGGATCACTCCCAGGTGGGTGTGATTCCAGAATCTGTGTGGTTTCTAGCCCATCATTCTGTTCTCTGACAGCACATTCCTCATCAGGACTTCCCCAGTGAACGCCCAAACCCCTGTGGGTCCGAGAGACAAACACTCGCCACTGTCCTCCACCCCTGGGGGTACACCACCCCTGCCAGATGGAGAGAGGCTTCCACAGGAAAAGCTGCTGCCTAGCGGCGAGGGTAAAGGAGAGGGAAACCCACCAAGCCTCATGGTGGTTATTTCTTTAGTTCTTACCTTGACTGTCTTCTTAGATATAGCGTATGTTGTATATAAATAAATCAGTGGTAACTGATTTTTAACTTTCATGTGGCTGTTTTTACATAGAGTTCACTTTTCTATTTCAGAAGGTAGTAGAGATCTGAAAGGACCATTCCTGGCCCTTTTCCTGTGCTAGGCACTGACATGCACCACTGTCATCTTTCCAATGCCATGAGGAAGCAGCACCTTCTCCATGTTAGAGAGGAGGTCACAGAGGCTTAGAGGCTAATCCAGCTGGGGGATCTGGCTAGAAGACCCACTGTGGAGGAAGAAGAATCACACTCACCAAGTTTTGCTCACAGAGGCCCCGGAACTGCTGGAATTTCTGCGACATCAGTAGCTGGGCACTGCCCACAGCACTGAGGACTTTCCCTAAGACTGAGAAAGAGAAGGTGGAAAAAGACTGAGCAGAGCACAAGGTCTGCTGGGGTGGAACACAGGATCAGGGTCATGGCTTTCACCTCGCCTCCCCGCCTTAGGATACCAATCATTACTTGGTGATGGCAGTCAGTCTTCATTTTATTTACACATTAACCCACTCTCATTGTGAAAAATGCAAACCAGACACATAAAGTAAGCCCCATCCCCTAGTTGCTAAGGACATTTTATGGCAATAAATTTAAAAACTAAGTTTAAATGGAAAAAATTTTCAGGAAAACATAAATTACTATCATAGACTCAAGAAGAAATAGAAAATCTGATTAGGCCAATAACTGTTTTAAAAAACTGAAGCAGGAGTTAAAAATCTTCCCCAGAAAAAAGAACCAGGCCTACGTAGTTTTACAGGTGAGGTTTTACAAAACCTTTCGGGAATAGATAATCCCTGTTTTATACATTCAAATTCTTCCTGAGAGTAAATAAACAGAAAATGACAGCAAATTTCAGGAGCCCTGAGAGAACACAGGACATGCCAAGAATAGGGCACTTTCATTATGAACATAAAAGTCTTAAAGCAAAGAGAATCCAACAGAAGAGTTCACCATGAAGTGTCTAGCCCAGGAATACAAGGTTGAAATCTTTTAGTGTGATTTCCAGTTTTAAAGTGGTGGCAGGAAGACGGTACTACCTCCTAACCCCCTTAGAAATCACTGAAAAGCAAAACAGTATAAACAAGAAATCAAAATGCAAACTGTCTCCTGACAGAACTCTCGAACGTAGTATATGAGGAAGGCTGCCACATGCAGTGATAGCCACACAAGGAGGATTCTTGGGGTTGAAAGGCTCAGATAAAGGTGGCAGTTCTGAGTTCTCAAAAGTAGCATAACTTGAGAGGAGAAGCCAATAATCTCTTATTTGAAATAAAAAGGGGGTGTGGACTGCAGCAGGAGCGTTCCTGAACTTGGTTCAGCACCAAAGGTGGGGGGCAGGGGGACGAGGACGACACTGCATGGTAACCGCCCTCTAGTTGCCTGGGGAGAAGACCAGGCTGAAGAACGCACCCTGCACCCATCACCATGCCTGAGGAATTCCTGCCAGCCTGGGACACAGTCCTGGCTCCTCTCCCACAGTGGTCTACTTACAGCAGCTCATGAAGGAGGAATTTCACCTCATTCAGAAATTAGTTATTAAAAAGGAACCAACACAGGAGCTAAACATGTTATAGGAGCAGTAAAGTGGCAGATGAACATTCACCAGAAAGTTGTTGCCAGAGAACAGATGAAAAGTGTGACAGTTAGCCACAAATATTTAAACAATAGTTCAAAGCAGAGAGAAGGTGCTCCGAAAAGAGATGCAAGACATTGGAAGGGGATAAAACATGAGCTCTGGAACTAGTGCAAGAGAAAAATCAGGCATCACAGAAACAAGGGCCATGGTGGACACAGCACTAAGGATAAACCCTGATGAAAACCAATAAGGACAAGGAGGACAGGAGTGAAAAAGCTCCTGGCACAAAACACTTACACTGCTAGATTAACAAGACGTCTTAAATGAATAGCTAAGCTGCTGGGGATAAAATGACCCCCCACCCGCAGAAGGTAGTGGGTATATGTGCCTGGCTTGGTCTAAAGTAGGATGGGAGGGCTTCCCTGGTGGTGCAGTGGTTAAGAATCCACCTGCCAATGCAGGGGATATGGGTTTGAGCCCTGGTCTGGGAGGACCCCACATGCCGCGAAGCAACTAGGCCCGTGTGCCACAACCACTGAGCCTGTGCTCTAGAGCCCGTGAGCCACAACTACTGAAGCCCGTGTGCCACAACTACTGGAACCTGCGCACCTAGAGGCTGTGCTCTGCAACAAGAGAAGCCACAGCAATGAGAAGCCAGCGCATGGCAATCAAGACTAGCCTCTGCTCACTGCAACTAGAGAAAAGCCCACGCACAGCAACAAAGACCCGATGCAGCCAAAAATAAAATAAATTAATTAAAAAAAAAAGTAGGATGGGAATAAAAGGAAAAGTCTCTCCTGAGAATTCCTAACCATAAGACTGCACTTAGGTACCTTATTTTTTAAGAAATAAAAGAAGCAACTAGATGTATTAAAAAGATGAGACTATTTTTAAAAAAGTGACTGAGAGACATGGAGGAGAGAGGGAGACTTAAAATACATCTATCAGAGCTCTAAAAGGACAGAGAGAGAATGAAAGAAAAGAAATTTATTCAGAGAGATGATTCAGAATATGAATAAACGAACCATCCCAAACTCATTTTATGAAGCTAGATAACCTTGATACTAAAACAGGACAAGGATGAGAAAGGAAAATTACCAGCCAAGTAATTCTGCCTTTGAAGAAAGGCAAAATTATTAAAACAGATATTAACAAAAGTACAACACTGTACTAAAATAATATAACTCAGCTGGGTTTATTCTGGTAATACAAGACTGATTCAACATTAGAAAATTCTAATGACTTCTGATTCTGGCTATGAAAAACCAGTTACTATCAGACAAACTGAACCCTCCCCACCAAGAAAAATTAAAAAAAAACCCACCTAAATAAAATACCAAAAACAACAAAAAAATCTCAGGCTATTAAAAAATTACCAAAGCAACCAGAATTTGAGAGGCTAAGATGTCAGTGAGAACAGAAACTATATTCAGCCAAGTCTGATATTCTGTACTGCCTTCTACCCCAAGGCATCTCCCAGTTTATAAGCAGCACAAGGCTGAGGGGCTAAGAAGCCAAGCAGAAAGTGGTGGTTCAGAGTCTGAGAAGCTAAGCAGAACTTGTGGCAGTTCCATGGGGACAGAGAGACCAAAACTGGAATTCGGAGCTACCAGAGCAGACAGGACTTGGGGGAAAGCACATCAAGCTGAGCAGAGCTTCCAGCAGTCTTAAGATGGGGGAGAAACAAAAATTGGAGCTCAGTGTCTGCCAAGGAGGAAGGGCTTGGAAATACTGCAGGCTGTCACAAAACCCAGCTCTGAATCAGCTCAATCCAAAATTAGATTAAGTTAGTCTGGCCCTACTCTAACTGTCTGCAAGAAGCAAAAGTAAATTCGTTCCCAAAGAATAGAAAATTGTCTTCAAAAAAAAGAAGAAAAAAAAATCATCCTGAGCTTCAAGTTCTCTCTGTAGTTTTCGTATACAGTTTCTGGCATTGAATAAAAATTACCAAGCATGCCACGAGGTAGGACCAAATGACTGCACACCAAAAGAGAAAAATCAGCAAAACGTAAAAGAACTATAGGGGATGTAGGTACTAGAGGTATTGGACCAGGGCTTTAAAATGACTGTGAATATGTCCCAGAAAATATATGACATGATGAGGAATTTCAGCAAAGAACCAGAAATCTATCAAAAAGAATCAAATGGAAATTCTAGAACTAAAAAATAGAGTAACTGAAATTAAGACTGCAATAGATAGGTTTAATAGATTGGTTATAGATGAACTATAAAATAATCCAGTAGAAAATATCCAGACTGAGGTCCAGAGGAAGGAAAAAAAAAAAAGGGAAAATACAGAAGAGAGAATGAAGAAGCACAAGATGTGGCAGTCTAAAATATGTGTAATTGGAGTCCACAAGTAGAGAAGAAATAACATGGAGCAGAAATTTGAGGAAATGATGGCCAAGACTTTTCTGAAACTGATGAGAGTTATTAAGGCCACAGATTCAAGAAACCCTGTGAGCATCAAGCTGGAAAAATACAAAGAAAACCATACCTAGGTATCACAGTAAAATGGATAAAACTCAAACACAGGAGAAAAAAATCTTAAAAGAAGACAAAGGGGAGAAACAAATTCTTCTTCAAAGAAGCAGCAGGAAGACTGACAGTTGACTTTTCAATAGAAAGGCTGGAAACCAGGACATAAAGACATATTTATAAAGTATTGAAAGAAGATCAATACGTACTTATTATTCTATACTTAGCAAAAATACTGTTCAGGGACTTCCCTGGCAGTCCAATTGTTAAAGACTCTGCACTTCCACTGCAGGGGGCACACGGGTTTGATCCCTGGTCAGGGAACTAAGATCCCACATGCCACGTGGTGCGGCCAAAAGAGTAAATAAAATAAATTTAAAAATAATAACAAACAAAAGCCTGCCTCCTGGAGGACAGTTTTAAAAAAATACTGTTCAAAAAAAAGAGGGAGGGCTTCCCTGGTGGCGCAGTGGTTGAGAATCTGCCTGCCGATGCATGGGACACGGGTTCATGCCCCGGTCTGGGAAGATCCCACATGCCGCAGAGCGGCTGGGCCCGTGAGCCATGGCTGCTGAGCCTGCGCGTCCGGAGCCTGTGCTCCGCAACGGGAGAGGCCACAACAGTGAGAGGCCCGCATACTGCAAAAAGAAAAAAAAGGAAAAATACAGACATTTTGAGACAAATACTGCATTAAAATAAATATTAAAGGGAGTTCTTCAGGCAGAAGGAAAATGATCCTAACTAGAAGCAAAGAAATAAAGGAGAGAAGAGTACCAGAAAGAGTAAATATGTGGGTAAGTAAATACTGATTGTATAAAACAAAAAATAATGTCTTGTGGCATTTAGAACATATATATAGAACTGAAATACTTAACAGCAATAGTACACAGGTTAGGAGGGGGATAAAAGTGATCTAAGGTCCTTGCATCATCTGTGAAGTGGTAAAGGTACTAATTTAGTCTTTACAAAGTCAGGGATGCAGGTTGTAATCTTTAGAGTAACTGTTAAAAGAATAATAAGCTAACATGAAAAAAGTGGAAATAAATACTTGATTAATCCAAAAAGAAAGCAAGAAAGGAGAAAAAACTATCAATGAAATTTACCACATTACAGATTAAAAATTATCTAAATAGATATACTAAATTTCATTAAATTCAACAATTTTCTTAACCAGAATAAGCGTATCTACAACAGACCTATAGTAAACATCATACTCAATGGTACAAGGTTAAAAGCAAATCCTTATTTACAAATAAAGTAAGAATACAGCAAGATTTCTAGATATAAGATCAATAGAAAGGCCAAGAGCATTTCATCAACAATAAACAGAAAATACAGTAACAAAAAATACCACTTACATCCCTCCAAAATTAAAATACTAATCTAACAAATCTTCAAAAAATATGTAAAACTTTTATGTGGAAAATATAAAATTTAAATGAAAGACACTAAAGAAGACCTAAATAAATGGAGAGACATAATCATGTTTTTGGGTAGAAAAGAATTATTCATAAACATGTCAACTTCCCACCAAACTGATCTACACATTTAATATAATTCCAATCAAAACCTCAATATGGAACTTGAAAAGCTGAGTCTTACAATTTATATGGAAAAGCAAAGAGCGTATGCCAGATACTCCTGAAGAATAGGTTGGGGGAACTTGTCTTTCCAGTTATCAAGATTCATTAGACAGTTGTAACAATGAAGATAGTTAGATTTGGGCCTAGGGATAGACTAATGAACAGACTAGAAAGCTCAGAAATAGATCAACACATATAGGAAACCTGATATTTGTCAGGGCTGTACTGCATATCAACAGGATAAGGATGAACATTTTAATACATTATTATCCAATGAGAAAAAATTAACATAGAGCCTTATCTCACTCCATGCAGACAAATTAATTCCAAGGGATCAAGGACTTAAACGTGGAAGACAACTCGAAAACTGTTACAAGTAAACAGTAAAATATCTTTTTGACTTTGGGAGAAGGGTGGATTTCTTAACATACAAAAAAGTATAAACCATAAAGGAAAAGATTGATAAATTTACATTAAAATTAAAAGTATCCATTCATTCAAAAGATACCATAAAGAAAATGAAAAGATGAGTTGCAAACTGGGAGAAGACATTTACAATACATATAACTGACAAAGGTTCCAGAATCTAGATATGTAATGATCACCGATGAGGCAATAAGAAAAAGACCACTTAATAGAAAAATGAGCAAAACATATGAACAGGCATTTCACAGAGGAGGAAACATAAATGGCTAATATGTGAAAAGATGCTCAATGCCATTAGTAACCAATGAAATGCAAATTATAACCACTATTTTATAACTGTGGATTAGGGGAAAGAAAAAACCTATTACATACTAAGTGTAAGCAAAGATGTAGAGCAATGGGTACTTTCACACAGTGCTGAGGGACTAATAAACTGGTGTAATCACTGTGGAGAACAATTTGGCATTTCTTATAAATCTGAACACAGGCATACTCTGTGACCCAAACGTTTCCCAGTACATACCTTAGACAACTCTTGTAGAGGAGACGTGGTCAAATATGTTCATAATAACCCACAGTTTATATCAACTTAATGGTGTGAGACTGAATAATTTATCCCTGAGATCAGGAATGAGACAAAAACAAGGATGCCCCTGCTCTTGCCACATCTATTCAACTTTGTGTTGGAGCCAGGGCCATTAGGCAAAAAACAAAATAAAAGCAATCCAGGCTGGAAAGAAAAAAGTAAAACAATCTCTATTCTCAGATTAAATGCTCTTGTATATAAAAAATTCTGAAGAATTCCCCAAAAAACAGTGAGGTTGCAGCATACAAGATCAACATACAGAAGTCAATTGTATTTCTATATAGTAACAATAAACATCTAAAAATGAAATTAAGAAAACAATTTCATTTGCAATGCCATCAGACAGAATAAAATACTTAGGAATAAATTTAACAAAAGAAATGTAGGACTTGTCCACTGAAAATTACAAAACATTATTGAAAGAAAATGTCAAAAACCTAAGTAAATGGAAAGATAGCCCATGTTCATGGATCAGAAGACTTTAAAGTAAGATGGCAACACTCATCAAATTGAATTACTGATTTAACACAATCCCTATTAAAATCCCAGCTGCCTTTTTTGTGGAAACCGACAAGCTGATTCTAAAATTCATATGGAAATGCAAGAACGAAATATGAACTTTAGAACTTCCTTTAGTGAGAACCTGAGAGCTGGCAATAAACTTCTTTTATTTTTATTGAAAAAGTAAAGCTGGAGGACTCACACTTTCCAATTTCAAAGCTTATTACAAAGCTACAGTAATTACGACAGTGTGGTACTGGCATAAGTATACACATGTACATCAATACAATGGAATAGAACTGCGTCCAGAAATAAACCCTTAAATAAATCAGTTGACCATAAATAAACCCTTACATTTATGGTCAACTGATTTTTTTTTTTTTTTTTCGCGGTATGCGGGCCTCTCACTGTTGTGGCCTCTCCCGATGCGGAGCACAGGCTCCGGACACGCAGGCTCAGTGGCCATGGCTCACGGGCCCAGTTGCTCCGCGGCATGTGGGATCTTCCCGGACCGGGGCACGAACCCATGTCCCCTGCATCGGCAGGCAGACTCTCAACCACTGTGCCACCAGGGAAGCCCTGGTCAACTGATTTTTGACAAGGGTACCAAGACCATTCAATGGGGAAAGAACAGTCTCCCTAACAAATGGTGCTGGGACGACTGGATATCCAAATGTAAAAGAATGAAGGTGGACCAATACCTCACACCGTATACAAAAATTAACTCAAAATGGATCACAGACCTAAATGTAACAGCTAAAGCTATAAAACTCTTGAAGGCAAACAGGAGTAAATCTTTACAATACTGGATTAGCAATGGCTTCTTAGAATTGACACCAAATGACAAGCAACAAAAGAAAAAAAAACAATTGAACTTCACTAAAATTAAACTGCTGTGTTTCAAAGAATACATAATAGCCAAGAAGTGGAAACAACTGATGAATGGATAAGCAAAATGCAATATATCCATACAACGGAGTATTATTCAGCAATAAAAAGGAGTGAAGTGCTGAAACATGCTACAACATGGATAAACTTCAAAAACATTATGCAAAGTGAAAGAATCCATACATAAAAGACCACATATTGTATGATTCCATGTATATGAAATGTTCAGAATGGGCAAATCTATAGCGAATAAAGCAGATTAGTGTTTTAGACGGATACAGCATGATGGCTAAATGGGTACAAGGTTTCTTTTTGGGGTGACGAAAATGTTCTAAAATTAGGTAGCAAGGATGGTTGCACAACTCTGTGGATGTGCTAAAAACCACTTTAGCTGTTTTGTATACTTTAAAGGGGTGAATTTTATGGTATATAAATTACAGCTCAATACTGTTATAAAAAATTATTCACAACCAAAAACTAGAAACAACTCAAGTGTTCATCAATGGAATGGATAAGCAATGGTATATTCATACAGTGGAATGTGACATATCAATGAAAAGAATGAACTACAGGTACATGCATTAATATGGATGGATCTCAAAAACAAGGCTGAATCAAAAAAGGCAAGCCTCAGAAGAATACATACACTGTGCTTCTATTAATATAAATTTCAAAAACAGGCAAAACTAAACAGCATATTCCTTAGGGTCACACATATATGTGGTACAAGTATAAAAAAAGGCAAGGGTATAATTAACACAAAATTCAGGATAGTGCATTCTGCCATGGCAGAAAGAAGGTGATGTCTCACTGGGTTCAAAGACACTGGTAATATTCCATTTTGTAAACTAGTTGGTGGGTACAGGAGTGTTCTTTTATTATTTTTCTTTACTCTGTTGACTCTTTGCATGTATATTTCACAATGAAAATAAAGGTTAAGAAGAAGAATGAGAGCAAAATAAAGATTTTCAGATAAATAAAAACAGAGTTAATCAGGTTCTCACTAAATAAAGTTGTAAAGGATGAACTCAGCAAAGAAGAAAATGATCCAAGAAGGAAGATCTGAGATAAGAAAGGGTGAGCAAAGAAAATGATAAAAATATGATAATTATTATTTATACATGTATTTATTTAGATTTATCTGTAATTATATAATTGAAAATTATATAATAATTTGTGAGCTTTTAAACCATAAGAAAACAATTAGATAAATTATATTTTAAGGTTCTTGTGTTGTTTGGGAGAAAGGTAAAGATGTTGAGTAACTTAAAGTTTTAAGGGTTCAAAGAACAGAAATACAGTGTGCAACTTCTGTGGCAGATATGGCTAGTTGTCCCCAGTGTTTGTTTCTCCTTCTCCCTCAGAAGTAGAACCTTTTATTTTCTTCGTGTCAAATAGCAACTTTTTTCAGATGAAATAAAACACAGAAATTTCTCAGGCATACTGTGAATTTTCCAGGACAAAGTATTGTCAAATGGAAAATATGAGGTATGGTATGCAAAGTATTAGAGTCACAGAACAAGTTAACACTAGCATCAGGACTGGAATAAGGACTTCTGCTGTTAGTGTGATGTCATATCTCTATAATGTGCACACTCTGTCTACCAAGCACTGCACAGGCATCTGAAAACAAGTGATCTGTGGGGACCTGTGGTTTTTAACTTGGGCACATGGCAGCCCGAACTCAGGCATTTCCTAGGCTACCCTTGCAACAAGCTGGGAGTAGCTTGGTCAAAGGGGGGAAAGTGGAAGTGGTGTGCAGGGCCGGCTTGCTCTTTTTTGCAACTGGTTCCTTTGCTGCTGGAATGCACCTGGGGTTCTGGAATCCAGCAGCCACTTGGAAAAATGAAAAGATCTTGTGAATGGAAGCCAATTATGACATCAAACCTCAAGAAGAAAGAAGCCTGGGGCTCCAGCATTACTATCTCAGACATTCTTGAATGTGAGAGAAATAAATAGTCTTATTCAAACCACTTTTTTCTTTTTTTTTTAAATGTTATTTATAGGCAAACCTAATCCCAATTAACACAGCCTCAAAATAGCAAAGGGAATGGAGAGAGAGGTGTGTTAATGCAGAAGAAAGCAAGAAAAGAGAGAGGAAAAATAGAAACCTCAAAGAAGTAGAATGGGTCTTCCCTGGTGGCACAGTGGTTAAGAACCCGCCTGCCAATGCAGGGGACACAGGTTCGAGCCCTGGTCTGGGAAGATCCCACATGCCGCAGAGCAACTAAGCTTGTGCACCACGACTACTGAACCTGCACTCTAGAGCCCACAAGCCACGGCTACTGAGCCTGCGTGCCACAACTACTGAAGCCCACGCACCTAAAGCCCGTGCTCCACAAGAGAAGCCACCACAATGAGGAGCCCGCGCACCGCAACGAAGAATAGCCCCCGCTTGCCGCAACTAGAGGAAGCCTGCGCACAGCAACAAAGACTCAATGCAGCCAAAAAATAATAATAAATTAAACAAAAAAAGTAGAATGAAGAGCACAAAATAACATGGTAGGAATAAATCCAGAGAGTGAAATCCCATTGTAAATGGATGACATTTTCTACTTCTGAAATAAAAATCAACACACTGAACAAAACACAAAATCCAGGTATATGCTGATTATAAGAGACATTATGACGCACATGAAAATTGAAAGTAAAAGGATGGAAAGCGGTATACCAGATGAACACTAACCAAAGGAAAGCTGGTACAGCAATACTTACAACACATAAAATAAGACTTTGAGGCAAAACACAAACAGACATCCAGAAAAATAGGGAGAGTGGATCACTAAACATTCACCAGGAATATTACATTCTAGACTTGATGCGTCTAAGATATCTTCAAAATAATATAAAGCAAAATGTGACAGAATTTTAAGGAGATATGGACAAATTCACCATTTTACAGAAAGTGCTGTGATACACATTCCCTAAATACAACACAATTACATTGACGACAAAATAAAAACAAGCTAATCTTTTGGATTAACACTCCCCTGCCCAGTTCTCCCTCTATAGCCTCATCCCAGTGGCCTCTGCGCTCTCCTAGATGACTGTCTCCTAGACGACCGTTTCAGACACTCCTCAAACCTCCCAATGCTCCCTCCCACTTTCTCACTCTGCGGTGATAACTCTGCTCTCCCGCTAGAGTCCTCCCCAAACACCTTCCTCCTATCACTATGGAGGAACTATGTATTCTCTACTTGGGCATTAATTCGGTTCCTTCTCACCTACCTAAGAATATCACGCAACAGTTATCCCCTTTCTCTACTGCATGATGAATTTCCCCTTCCCTACAAGTTCATTCTCAACAATACAGAAACATGCTTGTATCATTCCATTTAAAAATAAAAAGAACAGGGCTTCCCTGGTGGCGCGGTGGTTGAGAGTCCGCCTGCCGATGCAGGGGACGCGGGTTCGTGCCCCGGTCCGGGAGGATCCCACATGCCGCGGAGCGGCTGGGCCCGTGAGCCATGGCTGCTGGGCCTGCGCGTCCGGAGCCTGTGCTCCGCAGCGGGAGAGGCCACAGCGGTGAGAGGCCCGCGTACCGCAAAAAAAAAAAATAAAAAAATAAAAAAAAATAAAAAAATAAAAAGAACAACAAAAACTCCAGCCCTCCCCCTTTGCCCTGTATATCCCTTCATTTCTGTGCTCCCATACAGAAAAATTCATCAATGGAGTTGTCTATACTTGTGGTCTCCCAGTCACTCCTATTTTCTCTTAACCCTTCTCCAATCAGGCTGTCCCTCCCTCTGCTCCCCACCATCTCCAAAGCAGACCAGCTCTTCAAGTCTGTAATGACCTTGCATGTCTAAGTCTGACCTGCTGTGTCCTTCAGAAAAGCATTTGACACAGCTGATTCTCTCTTCTTGAGAATTCTCATCTCATTTTGGACTGCCTATACTTTGATGACTCCCAAATATGATCTGCAACCTGGACCTCTCCCCAGACTCATATACCAACTGCCTGCTTCACTTCTCCACTCTGATACCTAATAATGTGTATCAAATTAAACATGTCCAAAACTGAACTCCTGACATTTCTCCTAACATCTACACTAGTCTTCCCTATCGCAGTGGCAATGCCATCCTTTCTGTCACTCAGACTCCAAACCATTTTGGACTCCTTTCACTCTTACTCCATATCCAATCCATCAGGAAATCCTGCTCTGCCTTCCAAGTATACCCAGAATCTGACCCCTCCCTTAAATGCTCCATGGCCACCACCATCTTCTCTTTCCCAGATTACGTTACTTCCTCCTAACTCATTTCCCAGCTTCCACTTGTGCCCCTCCCCCCACTCTCTTCTGAACAGAGAAACTAGATTAATCTTGTAAAAAAGAATGTCACATTGCACTCTCCAACACATTCTCTTTTGGGAGTCAAAGCCAAGCCTTTGACACCTCTGAGGCCCCACCACACGGACTCCACCCCCCACCTCTCGCTGCTCACTCCTGCAGCTACACTGGCCACCTTCCCCAGCCCTAGAACACGTCAAGCGCTTGCCCACCACTGGAGTTCTCTGATCTCCAGAGCTCTAAGACTTCTCTCTTCCTTCCTTCAGGTTTCTGCTCCAAGGTCACCTTATCTGGGAGGCCTTCGCTGACCACACTATGTGGGACAGCAACACTGCCCCCAGCCAGGCAGCACTCTTCATCCTGCTCTTACTGTGCTTTGTTTTCTCTGTTGCATGTCTAACCATCTTGCATATTATATGTTTAGTTGGTTATTTTCTGTCTCTCCCCATGAGAATGTAAGCTCCATGAGGGCAGGGACCTTGTGTTGTTCTGCTACATCCCCAGAAGCTAGAATAGTGCCTGTATACGGTAGTCACTCAGTAAATACTCACTGAGCGAATGAAGGTCAGGACCAAGGGAGGGATGCTGCTTTCTTCCCACTATCGCACAGCATCCTGACACTCTTGCAGTTAGATATGCATGAGACACAGTAAGATTAGAAAGAGAAACACAGGGCTTCCCTGGTGGCGCAGTGGTTAAGAATCCACCTGCTAATGCAGGGGACATGGGTTCGAGCCCTGGTTCAGGAAGATCCCACATGCTGCGGAGCAACTAAGCCTGTGTGCCACAACTACTGAGCCTGTGCTCTAGAGCCCGCAAGCCACAACTGCTGAGCCCACGCACCACAACTACTGAAGCCTGCGTGCCTAGAGCCCAAGCTCCACAACGAGAGGCCACCGCAATGAGAAGCCCACGCACCGCAATGAAGAGTAGCCCCCACTTGCTGCAACTAGACAAAGCCTGCGTGCAGCAACAAAGACCCAATGCAGCCAAAAATAAAATAAAATAAATAAATCTTTAAAAAGACATAAAATTGCCACTAGAGCAAATAATATGATCATTTATGATGTGAATCTAAGAGGACTGAGAGTTGTACAAGGTTGCTGGACGCAAGATCAATATAGAAGTCTCAACATAACTAATTAGAGTATGCAAATATAAAAATTCATTTTACTACCAAAACAAAAACTAGAAAGTACCAAGGAATAAATCTAATAAAAATACATAAGGCCTTCCTAGATATATTAATCAAACTTGAATAGAAGGATATAAAATGGAGATCTGAATAAATGGAGAGATAAACTTCATTCATAGCTAAGAAGACTCAATATTTCTCAGGTATCAGTTTTTCCCAAAGTAATCTATAAACTCTATTTCTAGTCAGCGACCCAGGAAAATTCTTCTGAGGAACTTGATATACTAATTCTAAAATTGGTATTGGAAAAATGAAGATATAGACTTTTTCTTTCTGAACAAAAAGAATAAGGAAGGGGATCCGCCCTATCAGATGCCAAGGCATGTTAAAAAGCTATGGCAATTAAAAGTTGTATTAACACAGAGATAGACAAAAGGGCAGCAGAACAGAATAGAACTGAGAAACACAACCCTGTGTGTGTAGTTATCTGGCAGTGGTTATGACTGACTGGCATCACTAATCAGTGAGGAAAGCAGAGACTTCAAAACGTCTCTTCAGTGAGCCCTGGTCCGGGAGCATCCCACATGCCGTGGAGCAACTAGGTCTGTGTGCCACAACTACTGATCCTGCGCTCTTGAGCCCGCAAGCTACAACTACTGAGCCTGCATGCCACAACTACTGAAGCCCACGTGCCGAGAGCCTGTGCTCCACAACAAAGAAAAGCCACCGCAAGGAGAAGCCCGCACACCACAACAAAGAGTAGCCCCTGCTAGCTGTAACTAGAAAAGGCCTGCACGCAGCAATGAAAACGCAATGCAGCTTAAAAAAAAAAAAAAAAAGTCACCACTATGTACCCTTTAAAAAAAAAAAACTTAGGAAAGATCTCAAATCAACAACCTAACTTTACAACCTAAGAAACTGAAAAAGAACAAACTATCCCAATGCTAGCAGAAGGAAGGAAATAATAAAGATTAGAACAGAGCTAAATGAAATAGAGACTAGGGAAACAGAGAAAAATCAAAAAAACAAAAGTTGGTTCTTCAAAAAGATCAACAAAACTGACAAAACTTTAACTAGATAGACTAAGAAAAAAAGAAAAGACTCAAATACTAAAATAAAAAATGAAAGTGGGGACATTACTACCAATTCTACAGAAATAAAAAAGATTATAAGGGAGTACTAGAACAACTGTACACCAACAAATTGGATAACCTAGATGAAATGGACAAATTCATAGAAACACAAAGCCTACCAAGACTAAATCATGAAAAGATAGAAAATCTGAATAGTTTTGAATCAGTAATCAAAAATTTCCCAACAAAGAAAAGCTCTGGACCCAGTGGTTTCACTGCTGAATTCTACCAAACATTTAAAGATGACTAACACCACTCCTTCTCAAATTTTTCCAAAAAACTGAAGAGGAGGAAACACTTCCTAACTCATTCTATGAATCCAGCATTACCTTGATACCAAAGCTAGAAAAAAACACTACAAGAAAACTAGAGACCATTATCCCTTATGTACACTGATGCAAAAATCCTCAACAAAATATTAGCAAACAGGATTCAGCAGTATATTAAAAGGATTATACATATGACCAAGTGGGATTTATTATAAGGATGGTTCAACATATGAAAGCTGATCAGTGTAATATGCCACATCAACAAAATGAAGGGGAAAAACCACACAAAAATCTCAGTTGATGCAGGAAAAGCATCTGACAAAATTCAACACTCTTTCATGAGAAAAACACTCAACAAACCAGGAACAGAATGAAACTACCTCAACAAAATAAAAGCCATACATGAAAAACCCACAGCGAACATCATACTCCAGGGTGTTTTCTCTAAGATCGAGGATAAGCAAGGATGCCCACATTCATCACTTCACCTCAACATAGGACTGGAAGTTCTAGCCAGAGCAGTTAGTCAAGAAAAAGAAATAAAAGGCATCCAAATTGGAAAGGAAGAAGTAAAATTAGCTCTGTAGATGAGACGATCTTATACGTAGAAAACCTAAAAGATTCCACCAAAAAACCCCCGATAGAACTAATAAATGAATTCAGCAAAGTAGGCAGAATACAAAGTCAACACACAAAAATCAGTTGCATTTCTAATACTAACAATAAACAACCTGAAAAGGAAATTACAAAAACGATTCCATTTACAATAGCATCAGAAAGAATAAAATATTTAGGAATTAACTAATTAAGGAGGCGACAGACTTACACAATGAAAACTACAAAACACTGCTGTTTTGTAGTTATTAAGATATGATAAATGGAAACAAGTCCCATGTTCATGAACTGTAAGACTTAATACTGTTAAAAAGTCAATACTGGGGCCTCCCTGGTGGCGCAGTGGTTGAGAGTCCGCCTGCCGATGCAGGGGATACGGGTTCGTGCCCCGATCCGGGAGGATCCCATATGCCGCGGAGCGGCTGGGCCCGTGAGCCATGGCCGCTGAGCCTGTGCGTCCGGAGCCTGTGCTCCGCAACGGGAGAGGCCACAACAGTGAGAGGCCCGCGTACCGCAAAAAAAAAAAAAAAAAAAAAAAAAAAAAAAAGTCAATACTGGGCTTCCCGGGTGGTGCAGTGGTTGAGGGTCCGCCTGCCGATGCAGGGGACATAGGTTTGTGCCCCTGTCTGGGAAGATCCCACATGCCACAGAGCGGCTGGGCCCGTGAGCCATGGCCGCTGAGCCTGCACGTCCGGAGCCTGTGCTCCGCAGTGGGAGAGGCCATAACAGTGAGAGGCCCGCGTACCGCAAAAAAAAAAAAAAAAGTCAATACTACCCAAAGCAATATTCAGATTCAATACAATTCCTATCAAAATTCCAATAATGTTTTTTGCAGAAATAGAAAAATCCATCTCAAAATTCATATGGAATCTCAGGGCATCCCAAACATTAAAAACAATCTTAAAAAAGAATAAAACAGGAGGATTCACACATCCTCATTTCAGAACTTACTACAAAGCCACAATAATCAAATCAGCATGGTACTGGCCTTGGCCTAAAGACAGACATATAGATCAATGGAATAAAATAGCCGCCCTGAAGTAAACCTTTGCAAACATGATCAAATGATTTTTGACAAGGGTACCAAGCCCATTCAATGGGGAAAGAACAATATTTTCAACAAATGGTGTGGAGAAAACTGGATATCCACATGCAAAAAAGTGAAGTTAGATTGTTATGTGATATCATAACTCAAAATGGATCAAGAACCTAAATTTAAAACCTAAAACAACAAAATTCTTGTAAGAAAATATAGGACAAAAGCTTCAGGACATTGGATTTGGGAACAATTTCTTAGCTCTAACACCAAAGGCACAGGGAAACAATGAAAAAATAGAAAAACTGGACTTCTTGAAAATTTAAAAATTTTGTTCATTAAAAGTCATTATGTACAGAGTAAAAGGGTAACTCACAGAACAGAAGAAAATATTTGCAAGTCATATATCTGGATGAGGGATTAATATTCAGAATATATAGAGAACTCCTAAAACTTAAACAACAACCAAAAAACCCCCAACCTGATTCAAAAATGGACAAATGACTTCAACACACATTTCTCCAAAAAAAAAAAATCAAATGGCCAACAAACATATGACAAGATGCTCAACGTGAATAATTATTAGAGAAATGCAAATCAAAACTACAATGAGGTATCACCTCACACCGGTCAGAATGGCTATCATCAAAAATTCTACAAACAATAAATGCTGGAGAGGGTGTGGACAAAAGGCAACCCTCCTACACTGTTGGTGGGAATGTAAATTTTTTCCTTAAAAAACTATAAATAGAGTTGCCCTTTGATTCAGCAATCCCACTCCTTGGGCATATATTGGAGAAAACCATAATGCAGATACATGCACCCCAATGTTCATTACAGTGCTATTTACAATAGTCAAGACATGGAAACAACATAAATGTCCACTGACAGAGGAGTGGATAAAGAAGATGTGGTATATATATACAATGGAATATTACTCAGCCATAAAAAAGAATGAAATAATGCCGTTTGCAGCAACATGGATGGACCTAGAGATTGTCACACTGAGTGAAGTAGTCAGACAAAGACAAATATCATACGGTATCCCTTATATGTGGAATCTAAAAAAATGGTACAAATGAGCTTATTTACGAAACAGAAATAGAGTCACAGATGTAGAAAACAAACCTATGGTTACCAGGGGGGAAGGGGGGAAGGGATAAATTGGGAGATTGGGATTGACATACACTACTGTATATAAAATAGCTAACTAATAGGACCTACTGTATAGCACAGGGAACTCTACCCAATACTCTGTAATGACCTATATGGGAAAAGAATATTAAAAAAGTGGATATATGTATATGTAAAACTGATTCACGTTGCTGTACACCTGAAACACAACATTGTAAATAAACTATACTCCAATAAAAATTAAAAATAAAACTACGATGAGATACCACCTCATACGCATTAGGAAGGCCACTATCAAAAAAAAAAAAAAAAAACAGCAAGTGTTGGCAGGGATGTGGAGAAACTGGAATTCTTGTGCACTATTGGCAGGAATGTAAAATAGCACAGCTGCTGTGGAAAACAGTATGGTGGTTCCTCAAAAAACTAAAAATAGAATTACCATATGATCCAGCAATTCCACTTCTGGGTACATACCCAAAAGAATTAAAAGCAGGGACCCAAAGAGATATTTGTGGACCATGTTCATTATTCACAGTAGTAGCTGAAATGTGGAAGCAACCCAAATGCCCACTGATGGATGAAGGATAAGCAAAATGTGGTATATACATGCAATGGAATATTATTCAGCCATAAAAAGGAATGAAGTTCTGATATATGGTATAACATGGAATAACCTTGAGGACATTACGCCAAGTGAAATAAACCAATCACAAAAAGACAAATATGATACTATTTTTATAAGTCGAAATCATAAAGACAAAGTATAATGGTGGTTGTCGGGGGTGGAGGGGAGAATAGGGAGTTATAGTGTAGTGGGTATAGAGTTTCAGTTTTACAAGATGAAAAGAGTTATGGAGATGGATAGTGGTGATGGCTGTCCAACAATGTGAATGCACTTAATACCACTGAACTGGACACTTAAAAATGGTTAAGATGATAAATTTTACGACAAAAAAAATCAAAAGTGCAGAAGATTTAAAGATATGAACTTAAAATTAAAAATAATAGTGATAAAAACATCATTAATTTCGGGAATTTACTGGTGGTCCACTGCAGGGGGCCAGGTTTTGATCCCTGGTCAGGGAACTAAGATCCCGCAAGCTGCGTGGCATGGCCAAAAAAACAAGTAAAAAAAAGTGATAAAGACATCATTAATTTTAGGAATTCCCTGATGGTCCAGTGGTTAGGACTCGGTGCTTTCACTGCAGGGGGCCCAGGTTCAGTCCATGGTTGGGGAACTAAGATTCCACAAGCATGCATATACATATATATGTAAATATATAAAATAAAACAATATATATATGACATAGTATTAAGTATCCACATATATAAAGAACTACAAATCAATTTTAAAAACACTGACAATGCAATAATAGAAAAATGAACTATCTGGGCAATTCACAGGAGAAAAAGTTGAAAGAGCCAATAAATTAATGAAAATATGCATAGCTTCTCTAATAACAAAGTAAATACAAAATAAATCAACCAGATATACTTTTCCACTTACCAAATACTTAATTTAGAGTCTGACAGGATCAAGCATCAGTGAGGATCAGAGAAATGGAAATTTTCCAACACTGTTGGTGTAAGGATACACTGGTATAACCTCTTTGGAGAGCGATCAGGCCGAACTGATTAAAATACAAAATGTGTTTCCATCCATCCAGCAATTCTGTCCAAGGTAAGTATCCTAGAGAGATTCTCTCACATATGATGCCAAGAAAGACGTGTGCCAAGATGCTGATAAAACCCTGAAAACACCTAAACACCCATCATCAGGAACGTGGGCAAAGAAAATGCAGTACTTCATGTGTCTCACTGAACACTTCACAGAATTTAACCAAACTGAAGCAGATCTGTATGTGTCAAACTAGACAGAACTTCACAACATACTGTTCAGCAGTAAAAGCGCTCTTTGTAACTGCTGCATATTAGATTGAACTGGTTCTGTGTTGTGGCAGACTGTACTTTCCAAAGATGACCCCAGCAGTGTCTCCTGTCTCTCGAGTTCTTCTAGAACCCTGACACTCCCCTATCAAGAGGCGGGGTCTAATTCTCCCCATCCTTGAATCTGGGTGGGCTTGTGACTTCTTGTAGCCAGTAAAATACAGTGGTAGAGATCCCAGGTGACTTCTGAGGCGAGGTCATCAAAGGCAAGGCAGCCTTGTTAGCCTGGAGCCCGGAGCCAACAGGTAAGAAGTCTGACTGCCCCGAGGCTGCCTGTGAGGGAGCAAAGTCCCGTGGAGAAGACATACACAGGGGCCCCGGCAAGCAGTCCTGGTCTTTAGGTCACTCTGGTCTAGGCACCAGGCATGTGAGTGAACTACCTTCAGGTAATTCCTTCCCTCGGATATCAGGCCCTGAGTCATCCCAGCTGAGGCCCCAGACATCTTGGAGTAGAGATGAGATGTTCTTGCCATGCTTCTGCTGAATTGCTGACCTACTGTTATAGCCATAACCATAATAAAATGCTGGTTGTTTTACGTCACTAAGTTTGAGATCACTTTTTATGCAACAAAGGTAACTGAACGCTTAGTGATAGGCAGTGAGGGGCCTGCTTTATTACAAATAATACAGCAAAGACATCCTTGTATACGCCTCTACACACAAACTAGTTCTTTAGGGGAGGTCCTAAAAAGGAGACCTGCACTCAGAACTGCCCACTGGTGAAAGTGGAGGAGGCTACAATGCCTGCTTCTAGTAATACTAATATCAACATTAACGACAACAACTGTAATAAATGCTACCACCTCTTGGGTTCTTGCCAAGGGCTTTGCGTTTCTAATCTTACATTAATACACAGTCCTGTGGGGTTGGTATTGGTCCACCCAATTCACAGGTGAGGAAGTGGAGGCCTGGAGAACTGAGGTGACTCACCCAAGGTCTCTTAGTTTCCTTCCTCGCCAGAGCTGGGGAAATAGGATGGCAGGCCCCTTCCCTCAGGCTGCTAGCTCTATGTCTACCCTTGTTCACCTCTCATCTCCCAGCAGTGAGGCTAGAGGTGTGGCCTTTTCAGCTCCTGGCCTGGGCTGCGTCTATCCACAAGTTAGGATGATGGTGACAGCAGGTGCAGCAGGCACGGCTGCTGCCATTCACCACCAAGCACTCTGCATACACAGGGTCTCATCTTACCCCCACCATAGGCTGAGGGTGGGGTCATTATTGCCACTGAACAATGGGGGGAAGCAGGCTCAGATGTGCCCAAGGTCACACAGCTGTTGAGTGGCAGAGCCCTTCACCTCCATTTGTTTGTTTCTTCTTCAAGGCACGATTCTAATAGCTCCAACCTCACTGGATAGCCGGGAGTAAACAAGACATGAATGCCGAGTGCTGGCTCATGGTAGGCCGCCCAGCGTTCAAGGCTCTCTGATTCTCCACTCCCTCTGGAACGATCCTGACCACCCCCCTGGCCACAGGAGTTCCCACAGACTACGTTGAAGCGTTCATTTCATCTGCATCTCCTTCAACAGCAAGAAAGACAGCTGCACAACTTGACCTCTGTAATCTTGCTTCCCCAAGAGCCCCTCCTTATCCAGCCAAGCACGCCCTGCCTCTTGCCTCCCTCTTTCAAGTTAATGACCTCTCCATCCACCTGTGGCCCAAACCAGGGAAGCTGGAGGACCCTGTGCCCCTTTAGCCTGTCCATTTAGAACATTCAGAAAATTTGTTTATCCATTCCTTCCTCTTCCACCCCACCGCCCTGGTCTCCCTGTTTCCAAAGCTTTTTCCGCACAGCAATCAAGGGTGATCTTTCTAAAAAGAAAATCTGACCACCTCACTGTTGCTTCAGATCCCCTTGCTGCTCTCCCCTGCCTGGAGGGTAAGGCCCAATACTTTGATCTGATATTTGAGGCCCTTCTCAGTCAGCTTCCTCCTCTTGTGACCCACCATCCCCCTCTTCACACCCCTTTCTTTTTTTTTTTTTTTTTTTTTTGTGGTGTGTGGGCCTCTCACTGTTGTGGCCTCTCCCGTTGCGGAGCACAGGCTCCGGACGCACAGGCCCAGCGGCCATGGCTCACGGGCCCAGCCGCTCCGCGGCATGTGGGATCTTCCCAGACCAGGGCACGAACCCGTTTCCCCTGCATCGGCAGGCGGACTCTCAACCACTGCGCCACCAGGGAAGCCCCACACCCCTTTCTTTTCAGTTGTAATCCCTGGACCTGCCCTGCCCTTCCTGCTTCTGTGCCTTTGCACGTGCTACTCCCTCCATCTGGAATTCCTGTCCTCTCCCCCTGCCTGTAAATATCCTCCAAGCTTCTGCACAATATGAAGGTATCATGGTCTCCTTGAGGCACCTCCTTGGTGAAGCTCTTCCACATATGTAAGAACAGTGACATTAGAACTTGTGGCCATAAGTCAGACAGGGCCTTGAGTGGACGTACACAATTTGATCAGAAAGCATGGTGGTGTCAATGAAGAACTGTGGTCCTAAGAGGTAGGAAATGTCATTATTCACAAATGACAAAAGATGGAAGCAATCCAAGCATCCACGGACACATGAATGGATAAGCAAAATGTGGTCTCTCCATACGATAGAATATTACTCAGCCTTAAAAAGGAACGGAATTCTGATACAAGCTGTAACATGAATGAATCTTGAGGATATTATGCTAAGTGAAACAAGTCAGTCACAGAAGGACAAAGACCGTATGATTCCACTTATATGAGGGACCCAGAGTAGTCAAATTCAGAGACAGAAAGTAGAATGGTGGTTGCCAGGGGCTGGGAGAGGGAGAATGGGGAGTTAGCATTTAATAGGTACAGAGTGTCAGTCTGGGAAGATGAAAAGTTCTGGAGATGGATGGTGGTATAACACAAAATCCACTCAAGAGACGCAGCCACCTGCATGGGCGTTACTGATTCACCTGAGCAGTCAGAGTATTTATCTTGAATCTAAGGGACAGAGCAACGTGACTACATCTATAAGTTATAGTCACTGATGTAGGGCTGTGGAAAGGGCTCCATCCAGAGGTTGGGTTCAACAGCAGGGGCTGAGGGCTGCTTATTAAGAAATGTCATCATTTGAAAGAGCACCCCTCCCCCCATAATATTACAGGAAGGTAACACCAATACTGTTTGGCGTGACATATGCTTAGCAGGTAAGCATCTTCTCAATCCAGAAAGAATTAGAATTAAGTGTAGTCCAGGAAAGTTTAACCTGCTGCACCAACACTGAATCACTAAGGTATCCGCGCACGCCCACCCAGGCTTATTCTCCTCATCTGTGCCGTCCAATACAACGGCCCCCGGCCATTTGCAGCAAGCGAGCACTGGCAATGTTGTTTGTCTGGATTGAGATGTACGATAAAGTAAAATATACACTGAATTTTAAGTACTTAGCATGAAAAGGAATGTAACACCTCAATAATTCTGTATGTTGAAACACTACTATTTTGGACATACTGTGTAAGATAACTTACAAAAATTAATTTCACCTATTTCTTTTTGCTTTTTAAATGCAGCTCCTAGAACATTTAAAGCACATGGCTTGCATTATATTTTTACCAAATAGCGCTGCTCTAGATGCTCTGACCCTAGGCCACCAGGCAGGGTCAATGGCAGACTGCATAGAGTGAATGATAGTCTGCGAGCTCCCTCCCTGTACCCTGCACCTGGAATGCCAGCAACCAGACACATGCCCCCAAAGAAACTAGAGGATTCTTTTCTGAAGAAGATTCTGAAGGATTCTAGAGAAAAGATACTGACATTTCAAGATCTTCTAAGGCAAAGGCCAGTTTGTCACCCAATCACCCTAAAGCAGGACAGCCTTAAACTTAGATGGGCAACAAACCACTTCAGTTCAATGTCAGCAGAGTAATTTTAGACTGACTGCTAGACTGTATTACTTAATGCCTTAACAAAGAAGTATATATAGTATTACCATATCACAAATTTATTCACTATTTTAGAAACTGTATATTAATGTAATTGGTTCCCTTTGTTATCTTGATATAATTTTTTAAAATTAATTAATTAATTAATTTTTGGCTGCATTGGGTCTTCATTGCGGTGCGTGGGCTTCTCATTGTGGTGACTTCTCTTGTTGAGGAGCACAGGGCTCTAGGCGGGCGGGCTTCAGCAGCTGTGGCACATGGGTTCTAGAGCTCAGGCTCAGTAGTGTGGTACATGGGCTTAGTTGCCCCGTGGCATGTGGGATCCTCCCGGCCCAGGGCTCGAACCCGTGTCCCCTGCATTGGCAGGCGGATTCTTAACCACTGCGCCACCAGGGAATCCCTGATATAATTTTTTTTAATTAATTATTTTTATTTTTGGCTGTGTTGGGTCTTTGTTGCTGCACGCGGGCTTTTCTCTAGTTGTGGCAAGTGGGGGCTACTCTTCGTTACGATGCGTGGGCTTCTCGTTGGGTGGCTTCTCTTGTTGCAGAGCACAGGCTCTAGGCGTGTGGGCTTCAGTAGTTGTGGTGCGTGGGCTCAGTAGTTGTGGCTTGTGGGCTCTAGAGCACAGGCTCAGTAGTTGTGGTGCACGGGCTTAGTTGCTCTGCGGCATGTGGGATCTGCCCGGACCAGGGCTCGAACCTGTGTCCCCTGCATTGGCAGGCAGATTCTTAACCACTGCGCCACCAGAGAAGCCCTGGGTATAATTTTTACTGTATGTTATTTAAAACCAGTATTCTGAAAAGGTGTCTACAGAAGCCTACCTTTCAACGGGCCCTGCCCACAGAGCTGCCAGTTAGTCTCTCATTGCTTCAACTGTTTTTTTGTCCTAATTTTAATTTTTATTAAATTAATATATACTCATAGTTTTAAAAATAAATGGAAGCACAGCAATAAATGAAAAATAGATAAATTGGACTTTATCGAAATTAAAGACTTGCACATCAAAGGACACTATGAAGAAAGTAAAAAGACAACCTACAGAATGGGAGAAAATATTTACAAATCATATATCTGACAAGGGCCTATTATCAAGAATATGTAAAGAACTCCTAAACTCCACAACAAAAAGACAAACAACTCAGTTAAATAGACTGAATAGATATTTCTCCGAAGATATACAAATGACCAATAAGAACATGAAAAGAGGCTCAGCATCAGTCATTAGGGAAATGCAAATCAAAATGACAATGGGGACTTCCCTGGTGGTCCAGTGGTTAAGAATCCACCTTCCAATGCAGGGGATGTGGGTTCAATCCCTGGTCGGGGAACTAAGATCCCACACGCTGAAGGGCAACTAATCCCGTGCCACAACTACTGAGCTCCAGCACCTCAACTAGAGCCCACACGCCGCAAACTACAGAGCCCACACATCACAACTAGAGAAGAAAAAACCCGCAAGAAACAACTAGAGAGAAGCCCGCACACTGCAACGAACAGCCCGTGTGCTGCAATGAAAGATCCCGCATGCCACAACTAAGACCCGACGCAGCCGTAAAAAAATAATAATTTAAAAATAAATAAAATATTTTTTAAAAATGACAATGAGATACCATTTTATACCTACTAGGATGGCTATAATTTTTTTTAAAAGACAGAAAATAACAAGTGTTAGCAAAGATATACAGAAATGGGAACCCTTATGCATTGCCGGTGGGAATGTAAAATGGTGCATCTGCTGTGGAAAACATTGGCAATTCCTCAAAAAGCTAGACATAGAATTAATTACCATGTGACCCAGCAATTCCATTCTTAGGTTTAAACCCAAAATAACTGAAAATAGGACTGAAACAGATTCTCATATCGTGTTCACTGTAGCATTATTCACAGTAGCTGAAAGGTGGAAATAACCCAAGTGTCCATCAACAGATGAATGGACCAAACAAATGTGGTATTTACATACAATGGAATATTATTCAGCTATGAAAAGGAATAAAGTTCTGATATGCTACAACATGGATGTACCTTGAAAACATGCCAGACACAAAAGGACAAACACTGTATCTTCCCACTTACATGAAAGATCTACAATAGGGAAATTCATAGAGACAGAAAGTAGATTAGAGGTTACCAGGGACTGGGTGGAGAAGGGAATGGGGAATTATTGCTTAACGGGTACAGAATCTCAATTTGGGGTGATAAAAAAAGTTTTGGAAATAGATGCTGGTAACATACAACATTGTGAATATAAGTAATGCCACTGAATTATGCACTTAAAAGTGATTAGAATGGCAAATTTTATGTTATATATATTTTACCACAATAAAAAAATGGAAAAAAGTTAAACATAGAATTACCACATGATCCAGCAATTCCACTCCTACGTATATACTCGAAAGACTTGAACAGAGGTATTCAAACAAAATCTTGTACATTATGAGTTTTATTCTGCTATTAAAGGTTTTTTTTAAAATAATGCTATTCTTTTTTTCCTTATAAATTTTATTTATTTATTTATTTATTTATTTATTTATTTATTTTTGGCTGCATTGGGTCTTCGTTGCTCTGCGCAGGCTTCCTCTAGTTGAGGTGAGCGGGGGCTGCTCTTCGTTGAGGTGCGCGGACTTCTCATTGTGGTGGCTTCTCTTGTTACGGAGCACAGACTCTAGGCGTGTGGGCTTCAGTAGTTGTGGCTCACAGCCTGTAGAGCGCAGGCTCAGTAGTTGTGGCACACGGGCTTAGTTGCTCCACAGCATGTGGGATCTTCCCGGACCAGGGCTCGAACCCGTGTCCCCTGCATTAGCAGGCAGGTTCTTCACCACTGCGCCACCAGGGAAGTCCCAAAAAGTTTTTATCATGATAGCTAAATAATTATTTCTTCATCTTTGATGTTATTACCATATATTATCAACATACCAGTATATTACCATGACTTTTGCTATTTTTATATTATACAGTTTGCTTTTGCTAACTCTAAAATTAAGTTTTATTTTATTATATTTAATTTTTTTCAAAAGAACATAACATGCAATTTATAAATTTATTTTATTTATTTATTTTTGGCTGCTTTGGGTCTTTGCTGCTGCACGTGGGCTTTCTCTAGTTGCGGTGAGTGGGGGTTACTCTTCGTTGTGGTGCGTGGGCTTCTCATTGCAGTGGCTTCTCTTGTTGCACAGCACGGGCTGTAGTAGCTGTGGCATGTGGGCTCAGTAGTTGTGGCACACGGGCTTAGCTGCTCCACAGCATGTGGGATCTTCCCAGACTAGGGCTCGAACCCATGTCCCCTGCATTGGCAGGCGGATTCTTAACCACTGCACCACCAGGTAAGTCCTTTATTTAATTTTAATTTTAATTTTTTGGCTGTGCCGCACAGCTTGCGGGATCTTAGTTCCCCAACCAGGGATTGAACCTGCGCCATAGCAGCGAAAGCGCCAAGTCCTAACCACTGGACTGCCAGGGAATTCCAAAGTTTTATTTTAAATTAAATCATAAAATTAAAAAACAGAAAGTGGGACTACTAGGCTTACAACAAAACCAGAAACCTTCTACTCCATCCCTTCCTACCCCTGAGTTAGTTCCTCACTTTTAATATGAATAAATAACTAAAGATCACTGGACATTCCAGGAAAGACTCCAACCCAAAAAGACACATCGAAAAACGGAGCCTAAAGGAAATAGAGACAACACAGAGACACATGAAAACTTAAATATATATGTAAATCTTAGAAAGGTAGGAGAAGATACTCTATCCATAAAACAAGGACAAAATATTATGAAAGAAGGAACAGAGTAAGAAAGAGCTCTTATACGAATAGCTGTAGTAAACATTTGATGTACAGTGTTTAGAGGTAAAGTCAAGAAAACCTCTCAAACTCAACAGATTTCTCCAAAAAAAAAAGATACACAAATAGCACTTGCAAAGATGCTATACTTTATTAGCCACCATGGAAACTCAAATCAAAACCACAGTGAGGGGCTTCCCTGGTGGCGCAGTGGTTGAGAGTCCGCCTGCCGATGCAGGGCAGGCGGGTTTGTGCCCCGGTCCAGGAGGACCCCACATGCCGCGGAGCCCCTGGGCCCGTGAGCCACGGCCGCTGAGCCTGCGCGTCTGGAGCCTGTGCTCCGCAACAGGAGAGGCAACAACGGTGAGGCCCGCGTACCGCAAAAAACAAACAAACAAAAAAAAACCACAGTGAGGTACTACTATACCCACCATGATGGCTATAATCAAAAAGAGCAATAATTACAAGTGTTGGTGAGGATGTGGAGAAATCAGAACCCTTGTGTGCTGCTGGTGGGAATGTTAAATGGTGCAGCCACTGTGGAAGAGTTTAGCAGGTTCCTCAAAAAGTTAAACACAGAATTATCACATGACCCAGCAATTCCACTCCTACTTATATACCCAAAGGAAATGAACATAGATCCACACAAAAACTTGTACACAAATGTGCACAGCAGCATTATTCATACTAGCCCCAAAGTGGAAACAATTCAAATGTCCATCAACAGATAAATGTATAAATAAAATGTAGTATTATCCATAAAATGGAATATTACTCCACAATAAGGAATGAAGAACTGATACATGCTACAATATGGATGAACCTTAAAAACATGCAGCAAAAGAAGCCAGACACAAAAGACCTGTCATACAATCACACTGTATGACTCCATTTACATAAATGTCCAGAATAGGCAAATCCACGGAGACAGAATTAGTGGTTGCTAAGAGCTAGTGGGGAGGAGGGGATGAGGAGTGACTGCTTATGGTCATGGGGTTTCTTTTTGGAGTGATGAAAATGTTCTGAATTTAGATAACAGTGATGGCTGCACAACATTATGAGTGTATGAACTGCCACGGAACTGTACACTTTAAAAGGGTAAATTTTATGGCATGTGAATTATATCTCAATAAAGTTGTTATAGCGTGGAAAAAAAAGAAAAGAAAAAAAAAAAAAGAAAGAAAGAAAGCCTTCCAGAAAGAGAGACAACAAAAAGATAAGAGAAAGAAAAGATCAGAGACAGGATCAAAAAAAAAAAAAAAAAAAAAAAGAAAGAAAGCCTTCCAGAAAGAGAGACAACAAAAAGATAAGAGAAAGAAAAGATCAGAGACAGGATTAACTCAGCAGATCCAACATGTGAGTGACAGGAATTTCAGAGAGAGAAAACAGAACAAGTGGCAGTGAGGAAATTATTTTTAAAAATTAATGCAAGACTATTTCTGCAAGAAACAAAAGACCTGAGTCTCCACATAAAAGTGGCCTATTAACTACTGGCACAAAGACCCATTCCAGGGCACATCACTGAGAAATTTCGTAAGAGAGGTAAAGTGAAGATCCTAACAGATCCTAACAGCTTCCAGAGATAAAATAATACAAAGGACTGAGACCTAGAATGGCCTCAAACTTTTCAGCACAAGTAATGGAAGCTAAACATAATACGGCCTCTTTAAGATTCTGAGGGAAAGTTACTTTCAACTTTATTTTAATATTTATATATAAATTATATCTATATTTATATAGAAAAATAATTTGTATTTACTATTTTCAACTTTACACCCAGCCAAACTATATGAGGTCTGAATAAAGACATACAGTTTCCAAAAATTTATCTCCAACTGAAGGTGTGCTCCCGTAAAGTGAGGGGCTAAAACCAGGAAAGCGGAAGACCATGTTGTCCAAAAAAGCAGGGTGTCCATCACAGTAAAGTAGCCAAGGGCAGTCCCAGGTGACGAAAAGGGAAGTCTCTGGACAGCAGCCTGGCAGCAGGCCCAGAAAGCAAGCTGGCCAGATCAGGGCAGAGGACAGAGGGCACCAGGAAAAATAGGAGATCATGAGATTATCTGATACGTTTGCACACCTGGAAAATAATATTGATGAGGGGCTGGCCGATCTGGTGGAGCATGTGAAAAAAATTACAAATAAGGGCTTAGAAAATAAAGTGTATAAAAAAAATGAGGCAACCATTCATTCTAGGAAAAACAAAATGTATAAGAAAATGAAATCATTAATATACTACAAGGCTCTGCAGTGAACATCATTTACATACTCATAGCAAACAGAAATGTTGGTTGTTTTTTAACCCCAAACTGATGTAATATACGGAGGGTGGGGCACAGGAAGTGGAGGTGACAGAGCTAAATACTGAGCTATTATAGTAGAGATCAATACATAGTGATGATTAATTTGAGAGGAAATAAAAGGTAATCCCATTTAAAAATGAAAAAGAAACATGAAGGTAAATACCAGAATACACAGTTGATGAGAGCTGCAAGTGGGGAAGGCTGAAGAAAGGCAGAGGGCTGGATGGTTTCTGTTAGAAGCCATTTAGTGCTCTCTCTGATCCTTGCCTCTGTTCTGATTTTGTAAATACTAGTATTGTAAAAGGTTATTAGGTATATACCTCACAACAGTGCCCTGCACACCAGTGGGTGTGACATCAAAGCTGGGGACTGGCCTAGAGAGAGTGAAAACAGGGCCTCTGAGTCATCAAGGGGTGGTTTCCTCAGGCCCTGCCCCACCAGGGGTCGGTGGGATGCTGGCTCCATCCCTTCTGGATACTCCGGAGACCTGTCCTTCCTGCACGGTCTGTGAAGGGGAGCCATCTAGGGGCCGGAGCTTCCCAGGGGCCTGCCTCCAAACCACCCCTCCCCTGTATCAAACACCTGTGAATCTAGGCTCCCTACATATTTCTAGCTCTTTCTAGAACTATTCTCTAATTTCTTGGGGGAATTTTTGGAAACAGGGAGCCTAAGTGGGAAAGTAGATGACTTCTAACCCATTCATAGTTCTTCACACCCTGCTGAGGTTCACAGTTAAGATCCCTGGTGCTTGGCACACAGTAGATGCTCAATAAGGAGCCGCCAAAGGCATAATTATGGTGCCAACTTTGTGTGTCTGGCACTTCGTCGGGCCCTGAACATGCACCGCCGCATCAGAGGGTAGGATTGTCTCCACGTTACAGGTAAGGAAACTGAGGCTCAAGGAACCTGCCCAAGGTCACTTCACTAGTAAGGGAAGAGCTGGGATTCAAACCCGGGGGCTGCTGACCCCACAGCCAGTGCAACTAGCAGCTGCTGCCGTAAATCCTTTCTGGAAAAAGGTTTGGTTAGGTCGGTGCATGGATGGAAGAAAGGAAAGAATGAGAGTAAGGGGTGGAATCACAACCGACCCAGGAAGAGAACCTAAGAACCCCCCACCCCCACCTCGGGGGCTGGGGCTGGCACCCGCGCCCCTCCCGCCCTGCCCCCGGGGCCGGCCTCACAGTGCCCACCTTCTTCAGAGAGGCTATTCTCTTTGGTCTCCTTGTCCATCTGGCAGCACCAGCCTTCCAGCCGCTCCGTTTCTGCCTGAAGCAGCTTCAAGAACCAGTAGCCATCCCGGCGGCAGGCCCCTGGCTGTGCTGGCTCCGCGGGGGAGCTGGAGGACGTCTCCAGCCAGGGGTCGGGCGGGGGCAGCGAGGATGCCTCTAAGGCAGGGTCGCTGTCGTCTCCATAGGAGAGGTTGCGCTTGATCTGGGCAATCCTGGGGGTCTGCCGGGGGCCGGCATCGATGCTGATGGAGTCGGGGTGTGGGGTGCAGTCCGGGAGGCTCCTCTCAGATGACTTACAGCTCGAGTCGTTGGCATCCTGGGTATCTGAGTCGGTGTCCCGTCGGGAGGACATGCTGTGAGAGGGGGCGCTGCTTCTGTGGGTGCGGGGTGGAGTGGGGTGGGGACAGTAAGGGGTGAGTCACCCAGAGGGCCAGAGACCAGAAGCCACCCCGACCCGGACACACGGGAGACAGAGAAACGGATGCATCATCTGCTCACCATGCGCCTGAAGCGGGTCCCACAGCCCCCGTCTCATTCTCTGCTCAGCCCCCGCCCCGCCCACACGCACACGCACACACAGACAAGGTCATAAGGTTGCCTGTTTACTGCACTGGGGCCAGGACGCCCACCAACGTCGGGGTGCCAGGCCATGTCTCCACCCGGCCTCGGCCCCCGCGGCTGATTAATCTCACAGAGCAAGCGCTCGTTGAGCACGCCCGCCCGCCCAGCCTCCCACACCTGGGCCAGTGCCCGCACCCCAAACCCAGCTCGGTTACTAGAAATCCAGCAAGGAGAAGTGGGTTAGGGAGAGCAGGAGGAGAAGGCGCAGGAGAGGGGAGAGCAGAGGGAGGGAGAGGAGAGGGGAGAGGCAGCCAACACCTCGGTGCCACTTACCGCCAGTCGTCCTCTACCTGAACCCCGATGGACTGGAATTTGGTAGCGGGACTGGGCTCCTCTTTTGGCACTGGCTGAATGCAGTCAACCTTATTGAAGGACAACGACAGCAACGGCACGGAGACAAAGACAAAAATAAAGAACAAACACCACACTTGCTGCTGAAATTCACATTAGTGGGACGACGCAAACGGACGTGTGGACAGACACACACGAGGCATGCGGACACTGCACGTGGGCCCGAGGCCGGACCAGGTTAAGCCGGGCACTGCTCATTCGCGCGGAGGCGGGCGGGCAGGTGGGTGGGAGGTGGGATGGGGTGGAGATGACTGGCTTTCCCTACTCTGAGGAGGGTGCCATCACATCGATCGCTTTGGGTCCGTTGTCCTCCGAGAGGTGGGAATCGTTCCTTCTAGTCCTCTCCTTCACACGCATCAGAGAGAAGAAAAAAAAAAAGGACAACGAAAGAGAAAGAAAACACACACACACAAAGCCACAGCCGTTATCTGGTGTAGTTGAAGCGGGGCTGTCTCGAGGCAAAGGTCACTCCCCCAACCCTGCAGGTGAAGGGCAGGCTGGAGGCGCCTGCACTACGGGCAAACCTTGGACAGCAGTTCTGGATGTGAAAGCTGCAACCAAGGCAAGAGCCGGCCAAGTCCCTGGGCCCTATGGGATGCCAGCCCTGGGCCTCGATCACACTTGGCTGAGGTTACCTTCAGCGCTGGGTGGGCCAGGGGAGCCACGTGCAAAGCTGGCACTCTTTCTCTATACCAGTGATGCCCTGGGCCTATCTTCCTTTTCCGGGACAGAGGTACGTGGCCACGGAGCAGCCAGGTCAGCCCCTCCGCCACCACTCATGAATGAGGGAGAACACACACTTGACCCAGGGCTCGAGGCACCAAGGGGTGGGACGAGAGTTGTAGGGGTGTCCTTGGAAATAGGAGACTCTCGTCTCTTGGCTTCACAGAGGCCAGGGAGGCTTTCCCCGGTAGGAACTCAGCACCAGGCTCCTCCTTGCCATGGGGGTGCAGCTGCATCTGTCCTTCAGCAAGACCCAGCTCAGAGGATATAGCATCACCGGATCTCAAGAAGCTGCCTGGAGAGCATGGAGTGGGGGTGGGGTGAACCCGGGGGAGAAGCCTGGATGGGCCCAAGAGCCAGAGTACTCAGCCCCGTGTGAACTTCTGAGTGAAAGGATCAGGGTGAGTCTAACTCTCTCTCAGGTCTTCTGGAAAGATAAGAACATCTGGTTTGGCCAAGGAGAGGGTGGGGCTGCCCAAACAAAGACCTTGAGACTAGACTATTTTCTGTATTCCTTAGAATCTCTCCTGAGAGCTGTACAGGACAGGGGCTGGACCCCTTATGAAGGAGCCCAGAAAACAGAATAGTCTCCTGGCCGACTTTCTTCTTGTATATGTGCCAAAATTTTTCCTCTCCAAGAGGCAAGTGCAAGAAATCGGCCAGTGAGCCATCTCTGGTCCATTCTGCCCCCCTTTGAGTCCCATGTTCCTTCTGTAATTTTGGTGTTTTGTCATGTACTCAGCCATGCCCAACTGCGCAGGGGTGGCTGGGGAAACGGAGATCCTGTCCGATCTAAGCCACAATGCACACCACCTGGACCTCCTTGATCGCCCTCTGGGTTTGGAGGGGCTCTGCCTCCCCCAAGCTCTTAGCTCACTGTAGCTGCCCTCCCTCCCTGCCCTGAGTATGCTCCACTTTAGTCTGGATTTAGAGCAACTCCTGAAAGCTGCAAGGCAGGGCCCAAGTTCTCCCCGCTCAGCTAACAGCAGACAGATTACTGAGGGTAAGGGCATGCAGGAGGTGCAGTGAAGCAGTGGAGGGGAAGCTGGCGCACCCTGCCCTGCTGTGTGCCCCGGCCATGGGCGCACAGTGAGCCTGGCTTCCTGAAGGGTCTGCTGGCTTTGGCCACTTGGTCCCAGGGAATTATCTGCCTGGATCCTTTCTCACAGAGGGATGCATTGGGACCGACATCCCACTTCTCAATTTGACATGGGCCTGGCACCTCAAGCAACCTACCTGTCCCCAAGGCCCGAGAGGGCTCTGGGCAAAGTTCCCCTTGAGCAACCCCCAAGGCTCCAGGGCCCTGAGTCCTGGGCCCCTGGCCCTCGGCGTCTACGCTCCATGCTGCTCCCACCGCCAGGCGGGGCTGTGGCCTCCGCACCGGAGCTGACCTTGGATCAGAGAACTGTTAGGCCAGTCCCGCCTCCCATGCATCGGCTGCCAGGGCAAAGGGTGGAGTGAACAGACAGACAGTGGACAGGCAAACAGTGGACAGGAGATGGCTGGCTGAGTGTAACTACATTCACTGGGACAACCCATCGTTGGAGCAGGGACACCTGCCCGCAGCTGCAGAGCCCACAGCATATTTGGGCAAACGTGAGGAAGACGTGACTACGGGTGGAATTTGGTCTGGCCACTTGGGGCCGACCCCCCAAAATAGACAAACCACCTTTGCCCAAGAGACCTAGTGGGCCTCCACCAGATGTAATTACACGCAGGCAGGTGCACGGCGTGGGCCGAGGACAGAGTGCGAAAGGGGCCCCTACTTGTATTCCTATAGATGACAGTTTCCTTTTGGGAATGGCCTCAGGGTGGGATTCGGAGCTGGTCAGCGTCCCTTGTTCGCTCTTCAAAGCTGCATGTTTTGGGGGTGGCTCAGGGGCCTCGGGGGCTGGGGTGACTCCGCCCCGTGTCACACTGGGCGGTCGGGTACTGCTGTCCAGGCTGTCTGACGAGTTGCTCAGGCCGGACTGGCTCGTCACTTCGCTCTTGTGGTCCTGGCTGTCCAGGTAGGTGTCCTGGGCAGACTCGGTGCTGCTCTGGACCGTGACGGAGATGAACGGCTTCGATGTGGTGCGTGGAGGGACCGGTGGCGGGGTCTTCTTATACGCCACTAGGCATGATGAACCTGCAGATGGGTGAGAGGAGGGCAGGGGAGAAGGTGAGGCCCCAGCCCTCTCGAGCCCCTTTCAGGGCTGAGGCCCTACCTGACCCGACCCTAGCTCTGGCCTAGGTGTCGGTGAGGATTTCTGGAGCAGGAGAATGGGGGTCAGACACAGCAATGACCAAGACAGACAGACACAGGCCCTGCCCACCTTCATGCTGAGCCAAGGCCAAGTCTAGTGGGGGATGCCCACCACCCTCCACCTGAGTCCCACACAAAGGTCTTATCCATCCGGGGCATGGGCTGGATGGTGACAGCAGAGTGATGGTCAGGACAGCTAAGGAATGGTTAACCTCACTTGTCCTCAAGCTCACCGAGAGACCTACCACTCCCCTGCCCAGGTCTTTTCCTCCTACCCTACCTTCCCTCCACCCTTGTTTCCTCTGCCTGGATGCCCTCTCCCTGTCTGGTCAGAGACCAACACATCCTTCAGGGCTCAGCTGTCCTTCCCCACATCTTGCCATTCCCACCCCACCCCTCACCTTGTTATGTGAAAACCCCACACACCAGTCTACCTCCCCCAAGACTCCATCACGCCCAGTCAGACTCTCTGTTCTCCACCACGATTCAGGGAACCAGGACCCGCCACAGGTGGGAGTTGGTGTCTCAGAGTCCCATTCTGAATCTGGCCCAGGGCTGGCTCAAAGCTGGCTTCGTAAACGCTGAACTTTTTGTTCTGAAACAGGAGGTGCTTTTCAAACAGCAGTAGCTACTTGCTGTGAGGGGCTGGGTCACATCCAGCGGCTTTTCTCAGCATCTTAACCCCAACTGCCCTTTCCCCAGTGAGGACTGAAACGAGCCTCTCCCCGGCTGAGGCCCGGGCCTGAAGAGGAGCCAGAGGAGTGGCTTTAAGCCTTGCCTTCAAGGGACTGCCAATCACGGTGACGGTGATGGCTCAATGGAAACCCTCAAAATGAGGCCCAGTGCCACAGGGGCAGTGACAAGGCACAGCAGAATCCATTCATCTGCTCCTGTGAGATATCACTACACAAACATCAGAATGACCAAAATAAAAACCGGTGACAACACCAAATGTTGGCGAGGATGTGGAAAAATGGAATCACTCATTCATGGCTGGTGGGAATATACAATGATACAACCATGGAAAACTAAACGTGCAATTACCATACAACCCAACAAGTGCACCTTGGGCATTTATCCCATAGAAATGATAACACATTCACAAAAAACTTATACAGGAATGTTCATGGCACCTTTATTTGATATAAGCCGAAAGTGGAAACAAGCTCACCGAGAGACCTACCACTCAATGGGTGAATGGCTGTGGTGCGCCCAGACCACTGAACACCACTCAGAAACAAAAAGAAATGAACCACTGATACAAGCAACTACTTGGATGAATCTCAAGTGAATTACGAGGAGGGAAAAAGCAATCTCAAAAAGTTACAAACCACATGATTCTATTTATAAAGCATTCTTGAAATGACCTAATTATAGAGATGGAAACATATTAGTGGTTGGTGGGGAGACTAGGGGAGAGAGTGATGGGGAGGCTGGAGGGACTTGGTTATACAGGGGCGACAGGGAGGACCCCAGTGTGTACAAAGTGATGGGAGTTCTATATCTTGACTGTGGTGGTGGATTCATGAACCTACACATGCAGTGAAACTGCATCAAACTAAAAAACCACAAGGTGATACAAGTGAAAATGGTGAAATCTGAGTAAGATTGGTGGGTTGTACCTATGTCAATATTCGGGTTATGATAATTATACTACAGTTTTGCAAGATTTTACCATTGAGGGAAACTGGGTAAACGGTACACAGGATCCCTCTGTATTACTTCCTACAACTGTATGTAAATTATATACAATTACCTAACAATAAAAAATGTAATATAAAAAGCCCATCCATCTGTCTGTTCACCTGATAGACATGTATTAAGCCAGGCCCTGTACTGGGGTCCAGGAAAGCTAGGAGCCCCCATCAGCAGAGGAACAGCCGTGACACAACTACTTCAACAGCAATAGAGGCCACAGTAGAAAAAGCCCAGGAGCTGGGAGCCGTGTCTTGTGCTTGACCTAGTCTAGGTGACTAACTGCTCTGGGAGCTCAGAGCACTGTTCTTCCTCTGTTCAAAATTTCCCAGTTCTGCTCAGGGATCCCCCCAGACAGACACACCCACAGTCTCTGACTCCCCAACCGAAGAAGGGTGGTGCAGGGGCAGGAGGCGGGGCTTCGGTCTGTGGGAGGACCCTCCAGGGCCCTGCCCCGTGGAAAGGGACAGGCCTGCTCTGGAAGATGAGCTCCTGTGTTCAACTGGTTGTAAGGCACAGGCTGACAGCCGAAAGCTGGGCGGCTTACTGAGCTGTGCTCAGCAGCTTTATGGCTTTGTAATTTACACCCCACGGTGACTCTGTGAGGTGGGGATATGATTGTGCCCATTTTAAAGATGTGGCACGCGAGGCTCAGAAAGTTAGATAACTTGCCCAGAGTTGCTAACAGCAAGTGACAACCACATCTGTTCGGCTGCACAGCCCACCACACTCCACTCCCCAGGCCTCAGGCCCGCTCCCTTGCTGGGCTGGGGCTGCAGGTGTCTGAGGCTTTCACTGACCACTGTGCCCCTCAGCATCCTGCTGGACTCTGGTGCCAGTGTGCAGGGGCACATCCAAGCTGAGGCCTGACTGCTGGAGGAGGAGAGGCCTAGACTAAAGGCAGAGGCCTGGCTTCCAGGCCCCGACAATGCCTCACCGAAGTCCCTGTCCCCCAGTGAACTTTTTAGTACCTTTATCTGTTCAGTGGGGGTGGAGGAGTTCTAACAGCACACTGTATTCACATAGCTCTTGACTAACTCAAAGCATTTTCCCATTTATGCTCTCATTTAAGGATAAGTATGGAGGCTCCCCTCACTGTGACTGAAAGGGAGACTCCTGCTAGGAATCCCTCCTCCCCATTGCTTGAAATTCTACCATTTGAGAGTTATTCCTTTGGTAGTGAGGATCCAAAAGCCAGAAGGCAGCAGAGAACCAGACAAGCCTGAGTTTAGACCCCAGCTCTGTCATATACCAGTTGTGTGGCCACAGGGAGTGATTACATAGGCTACATCACAGAGGTCAAGGCTCAGACAGCCCAGTGCTGGCATGGCTCTGACTAGTTTCTGGTACAGAGGGAGACAGGCCTGGAGAACAGGGGGTGAGCCAAAATTTTACCACTCCCCAGCCACTGGTGGGGAGGCTGGACTGGTTCTCTGACCAGCCAGGGGCAGTCTCCCCCAAGAGCTGGACACGTAGAGCAGCCCATTGAAGCCCATGACCACCAGAGCCCAGCAGAGACACGACTCATTGGGGATTTCAGGATTTGTTTGTTTGGCCTAAATATCCCAAGAAAGCTTCAGTGGAGTCTTCTGCCCCAGATTAGAAAAGTGAAGTCCTAATCTGCTCAAAATGTTTAAGTGGGGGAATATGCCCCTAAAGGGGGTGGCAGTGAGCATGAGGACCCAGAATTGGGCTCTAAGCCTGGTGGAGGCCGTGTGACCCCAGTCAGGGCCCTTGTCCCCACCTGTGGTGGGGCTAACACTGGCCTGGAGGAGTCAGTCTGTGCAGGGACCTGCCCCACCAAGGAGATAATGGGACTGTCCAAGGGCCTGGACAGAGGACTGACCCTCCAGCCTCTCTCTCAGGGTTGTGTAGGCCAGAGTCCTGCTGACGCAGCCACTCATTAGAGAGAAAGTGAACTAGAGGGAGGCCTGGCCAGATGGCCAGATGTGAAAGAAGAAAAAGTGAACTCATCTTGGGTTCTCTATGTCTCCTGGGGCACAGGTGACAGCCAGACAAGTGGTGTGACTAATGGAGAGGATTTCGGGGCATCTCTCAGCTGTAAGCACTGTCCCCCCCAGGGCAGGGGGATGGGGCCCAAATCTACAGGACAGCTCTCATTTCACAGGCATGAAATGCCAAGAAATATAGGCCAACACCTCCCCCAGCCCCTTCCAACGTGGCAATCCAGGCAGTCTGTGTTCCTCACGCCCACCACACTTCCTCCCACCTCGGGGCCTTTACCCAAGCTGTTCTTTCTGCCTGGAAGGCTTCTCTCAGCACCTCACATGTTTCAAGTGTCACTTCCTCTAGGAGGCCTCCCCTGACTGCTCCCTACTCTCCCATCACCCAGGATCTCCATCAGAGCGCCCATCACATTTGTCATCAGCTCAGCGAGGCGTTTACTTGCTGACGGTTACAGGCCTGAGGCGGCTGGGGGCTCTGTCTGTCTTGGCACAGCAGGTCGTGTCCCGGGCCCAGGGTAATATCTCAAGAATAGAAAGCTCTCAATAAATATCTGTTGAATAAGAAGAAGAACCTCATCATTGTTACAAAAACCCCTCGGTTGCCAAAAATCAAGATTTAGCCATAGTGAAGGCTCCCAGCACTTTAGAACCCAAGGTTCTAGTCCCATCTCAAATGTGGAGCCCTTTCTGCTTGGTCCCACCCACCCATCCCTATAGCCTCACCTCCTGCCCTCCCACCCGCTCAGCATGCCCCTTCCAGCTTCACAGAACCCACACACCCTGTGCAAACACACCACACTCTTCAGGCGCCAAAGCCTTTGCACATGCACCGTTCCTGCCAGAACCCCTCTGCGCATCCTTCATGCTTCCCGTCCTCCGGCCAGTCCCTCCACTCTCAGCCCTTTCTGGCCCAGGCAGAGTCTGACCCTCTCCTCTGGAGCACTCAGGGCTGTGGCCAGGTCTCCGACCGAGCGTGTGTCCCATGCAGGTCAGCAGCCGGTCCCCAGTCTGGAGGGTGCACAACCATCATTTTCCAATTAAACCTTAGAGGGAAGCAAGTGCCCCCAAGACCCAAGATTTTGGCCCGGCCAGGATGTAACTGCGGTCCTCCCTGCCCTGGGGAGACATTCTATGTGCCACAATTTACACCAAAATGGCATATGGGTCCAACTCTTTGTCCATTCACTCTTGGAAAACTTTCGGATTTGCCCAGGAAGCTTGGGGGTGACAGTCACTCCAGGGTGACTGCCTCCTCCAGCTGGTCCTTGTGCATATTTTTAAAGATCCTGAGTGAAACATCGCTGAGACAAAGCATTGTCTGCACACTGCACAGCTGTGCCCGGGGGCCGCGTGCTTCCCTGCCCTCACCTTGGCCATGCCGGTCCCTCACGCCAAGGCTCAGACAGAAGCTGGTTGTGTGATGCCACCTGCCCCCAGCCCCAGACATCCAGCCCAGCCTCCCTGCCCCACTGTGCACAAGTCCTTGCTTCTTCTAAGTAGAAGCTCCCTTTGTCTCATTTCCGCCTTCTGCCCTAGATTTTATCCTGCAAACTCTATTTTTCAGGTCAGAATGCATTGGTTTCCACATCTTGTTTTTTTAATGTCAAGGTGTATAAGATGGCCAATCAGAGCTTCAGGTGCTCAGAGTACTGGCTGTGGCTCCACTTCCCCAGCAGCCCCAGCGTGCTAGCCTCCTGCAAGTGCCTTGGAGGCCCAGCCCAGTCCTCATGTCTGCTGGCTCCCAAGGGCCCGAGCTTGGCAGGGGTGCTGAAGGAGAAGCAGCCTAAACAGTGTATGAGCCATGGCTGCAGGCTTTACAAAAGAGGCAGCGGACCCATGCAAGACCCCACGTGAATGGAGCTGGCCTCAGAGCCAGAACCCCCTAAACTCCTTTGCTGGCTCTGCCCGGCTTGTCGGAGGAAGGGCTGAGAGCCTATAAGAGCCCTCCTTCTCTCACCCGACAAGTAACCTGTCAAACCACGCAGCTAAATCGGGGAGCTCACTTGTGTGCTACGGTTAAAGCAGAACTCACGGCTCCCGCCCACCTAGCCTCAAATTCCTCCTTCCTTCCCTGTTTCTTCCCCCAAAGCAGGGGAAGCTGGGAGAGAATTCCAAGCAGCTAAGTCAGGATCGGGGACAGACTGACCTCTCAGAGCCACTTTCCTGCTGACGGCCCATGTGCCCTCTACTTTCCCCCTCTGCCAGCCTGGAACCCACCCCCCTCACTGTACCTTAAGAGTAACAACATCAGGGGGCTTCCCTGGTGGTGCAGTGGTTGAGAATCTGCCTGCCAATGCAGGGGACACGGGTTCGAGCCCTGGTCTGGGAAGATCCCACATGCCGCAGAGCAACTGGGCCCGTGAGCCACAATTACTGAGCCTGCGCGTCTGGAGCCTGTGCTACGCAACAAGAGAGGCCGTGATAGTGAGAGGCCCGCGCACCGCGATGAAGAGTGGCCCCCGCTTGCCACAGCTAGAGAAAGCCCTCACACAGAAACCAAGACCCAACACAGCCATAAATAAAAACAAACAAATAAATAAATAAATAAAAAGAAAATTATGGAAAAAAAGAGTAACAACATCAAACTTCAATTTCAAACGCCAGCAAGAGAGACTGGCAGCACCTCTTACCCCAGCATCCTCCTGGGGCTCCTCCCCACTGCCCACAACCAGGGGCTCCCTACCTGCCTCCCCATCCTTCCCTTCTCCCCTCCTCTAGAGCCAGCCTCCCCTAGACACCCCACACCGCTGCTCCCTGGCCCCTCACTCTCCTATCTTACCTTTCCTGTCCCTCTTCCACCCTGGCCAATGGGCCACTTGAGGAATCCAATCATGCCACTGCACTGAAACCTTCCGATGGTGCCACCACCCACCCAGTGGAAGTGGAACAAGCCCTTCAGTGGGGGCACTCAGGGCTTCCAGAATCTGCACCTGCCTCAGACCCCGAAGTCCATAGGAGCCAAGAGGTTACAAAGGTGTCTGGGAAAGACAGAGCCACAAAGCTCAGGGAGTCCGGCCACACCCTTGGAGCCCTGCCCAGAAGGGGTGCCCTCGGGATGCCCTCCTGTTGGTATCAGTGCCAAAGTTAACAGTGCTACTGAGCAAGCACTCCAGCTACACTCAGCCCTCATTCTTCATGATTCTGTATCTGCGAATTTGCCTACTTACTAAGACTCATACTCATGGGGCTTTTTTTGCGGCCACTTGCAGACATGAGCAGAACCTGAAAATCTGAGTTTCCCAACACACAGGTTCCCAGCTGAGGCTGAACAAGGCAACACTGCCTTCTTGTTTCAGCTCATACTGTAAACAAGCACCCTTTTCCTGGTCTATTTAGTGCTGTGCTTTCACATTTTTGTGTGTTTTTTTGTTGGTGGTGACTTCTCTGCTTGAAATGGCCCCCAAGTATAGTGCTGAAGTGTTGTCCAGTGTTCCTAAGTGCAAGAAGGTTGTGATGTGCCTTATGGAGAAAACACGTGTGTCAGATAAGCTTTGCTCGGGCTTGAGTTACAGTGCCTAGATCAGTGTTAATAAATCAACAATATATTAAATAAGGTATCTTTAACAGAAACCTTGGTGGTTTGTGCTGGTAGCGGGTGGAAACGCAGGGACTCTGCATTTCCCATAGGAGCAATGGTTCAGTATTCACTAATTCAGTGTCTGTGAGACATTATGGATGTAAGCACCATGAATAACGAGAATGGATTGTACTTTGGCCAAATGAACCCTCAGAACAGATATGTGAGGTAGGTTTCTCATTGCCCTGTTTTCCAGATGAGGCTCAGAGAGGTGGGGAGACTCGCCCAAGCTCACCTTCTAGCCAGGCAGTGTTGGGGCCAGGGCTTGAACCCAGGCTGCCTGAAGCCTGACCCCTACCCTATGCCCCACCCACTGTGCCAACTCCATAAGGGTCATGTAGAGGCACCAGCCTTGAACATGTCAACTGTTTCACCCAGAAAATGGGGTGTGACTCCCAATGTGCTCTGAGTAGAATTCAAAGAGATGGCAGACATGAAGATGTTTGTAATCCTGGGGTGGCCCCTATGATTCCATTTACCACGGTTTCTCGATGAAGGAGAGAGTGATCACCTTTTGGGGGACAGCTAGGGACCTTTCTGGAAGACATGAAGGTTGACTGGGTCCAGCAGGATGGACCAGAGTCACTGAGGGGCAAGGAACTGCAGGGCTTTCAAGTGGAGGGACGCTCCGAGCAAAGGAGCAAGGCAGCACAGCCCAAGGCACGGGAGGACAGATTTGAGCAGGGCATGGCTCGGCAAAGTGGCCATTTAGGTAATTTAGCTCGTGAAGGGAAGCCAGGGAGGCCTGAGAGAGGGCTGCCTCCTCTCGGACAGGGTCCGTGGCTTCCTGGGGCCGCTTGGACACCGGGAACGGTGGTATCTTCTTCCTGCCCACAGCATCCCTCACAAAGTCCCTCCAAACTGGCCTGCAGTCAGAGGATTTACAGCGCGCAGACCTGACTGCAGCTGGAAGGGCGTATCGCCTCCTTTCTCAATAGCCCAGCACACCAGGCAGCTCTGCGTGAAGTGCCAAGGCCATCTCAAGCTCAGTGTGTCCAGAATGAATCTGAGCCTCTCCTCCCCGCCGTCGGCCTTGCTCTCCTAGAGAGGGGATCCCCATGCACTCCATTACACACTCCAGAAGCCTGGGGAGTCCTGCCCCCTGCTTCCCAGGCCTCCCCCATCTGTAAGGCTTTGCCCCTCCCCCACAAAAGCGCATGTCACAGAGCCGGGCTTCTCTCTACCCCACCACCCTGGTCTAGGTTTCCACTCTCTACCCTCTGGCCTCCCTGCTTTGTCGGTGACCCAACTCACCCACAATCACTCTCCAGAAAGCAGCCGGAGGAGTTTTTTAAAAGTACAAATTGGATTAATGCTTCCCTTTTCTAAAGCTTTTCAAAGGCTCCCCACTCCATGAAGTTGCCCACCTTGGCCTACTACAGGCACTGCCCCCTTCTCCAGCCTCTCAGTTCCTGCACTTTCCCCTTGTTGATTCCATTCCAGTCACACTGCTATTCCTCAAACACTCCAAGCATGCGCAGACCTCAGGGCCTTTGAACCTGCTGTTTCCCTGTCTGAGATGATCCCCACCCCCACCTCTGACACCTACTCCTTCCCATCCTGCTCTCATCTCTGCTTCCCACTCAGGTCTCGGCTCAGGGGTCATGTCCTCAATGAGGGCCTCCCAGACCACCCTGTCTAAAGTTGCTGTTCTTCCTTTGAGGATCCTGTTTATTTCATCGAGCACTGATCAACTTACTGGTTCACTTGTCTTTTGTCTCTCTCCCCTACCAGACAGAGATCCTGAGTATCTAATATAGATTCCTGAGGGTGGGGATCCTGAATACCTTATAGAATTAAGATGCTTTCCCAGCACCAGGCCCGATACATGGCTGGGCTCAGTAAGTATTTATTGAATTAATGAACAACCCCCTATTTGACAGTTGGGTAGACTGAAGCTCAGGAAAGAATGATTTACTCCTGACTCTGAGTCGGAATCTAATGGCGCTTTGAAAAGCTCCCTCAGGACACACACACACACACACACACACACACACACACCACACACACACACACACACACACACACACACACACACACTCTATAGGAGCATAATCCGGTAGGAGGTAGAGCTTGGAGCAGCTCTGCTTGAAGTTCAGCAATGAAGCTGTGGGAACGAGAGCTCAATAAACCCTAAGCACTGGGCATCAGAAACAATTTGAAAAATAACCATTTCTGAAAGGTGGCCGAGAAAGAAAGTAAGCAGTGCTTCCGGCAACATCTTCCAGGCAAGGCATATCATATGTACAGATTTAAAGGAATCATGACTGAGTGAGTCCTGGGCCAGGTACTACTTTATTCCAGACACAGGCCTGGGAGGGGAGATAATCATCACTGATGTTTTATAGATGAGAGAACAGGCTTTTAGCTTTTAACAGTGGCCGTGCTCTGTGAGGCTGTGGTCGACTGTGTACCTTGCACAGGGTCTAATCCTTTCTGGGTCTTAGTTTCCCCAGCTAAGTGGGTTGGCCTTGAATGGGCGTCACGAGTTTAAATGTCTACAGGAGACCACGCATCTAACTCCTCTGGCCCGCAGCTGTCATGTGGAGACCTGGGTGAGAGAAGCCAGAAATCTGGCCCCTTAAAAATAAATAAATAAAACCTCTAAATTTAAAAGTGGAGTTAGTTAATTCTAAGTTTTAAAAAACACTGGGCAGGTACGTGCCTGCCTGTTAACGTGGCCCATGGCACACAGGTTTGTGACTGCTGGAACAGCTGTCCTCAGACCTCCTTGCTCCTTCTGAAGCTCCAGACCCTCTCCCCCTGCTCCCCAGGAAGCCGGTCCACAAGAACCTCCCCCTTGGAAAGGCAGGAGACCCTTGGGAACCTTGAAATCGAGGTAGCAGGAGGCCCTTCTGGTGGTGTCTCAGGTCTGTTGGGCAAAAGCAGAGAAGCCCCTTCTGGTCGGCAGGCCAGTTCTGCTTGCAGGCTCTTGGCACCAGGGCGCAGGTGGTGGGAGAGCCCCATCCAGAGCACAGATGGCCGCCCCCCTTCATGGGCCTGGAGCAGCTGCCTGAGAGGGACCAGCTTGGCTGCTGGGACAACACCCTTCACCCCCTCCAGAGACAGCTGCTCCTTAGAAGCCCTGTTCACACACCAGTTGGGGTCAAAGGTATGAGGTGGCTCTGTCCTGACACGTTCAGGCCAGAGGTGCTGGGACGGGGTTAAGCAATGCCCTCCAGACCCACAGTTCAGGTCAGCTGATTCTCTGAGGACAGGAAGCTGCTGGTCAGGAGACTTCACAAGCTCCCGGGCATCTCCCCTGACTGAGGGCTGGCCGTGAAATGGCCTACCATGAAAAGCTTGAACTGTGTTGGCTCATCAACTCTTCACCAGGCCTATCACTCCCACTTCAAAGAGGAAAAAAGTGAGGCCCAGAGAGAAGTGAACAGCCCCAGGTCACACAGCCAGGATTTGAGCTCAGGCTTTCTGATTCCAGGGCCAGCACTTGTAGCTGCTGCTTCACCACACTGACCAGGGCTGGAGTTAGATGCACTTAGCAGGGCCTGGCTGAGATTCTGGCCAGGCCAGTTCCCCAGTCAGGACCCTAATCTTGGGTCCTCATGCAGGGTTTGGCGATATCCTCTGAGTGGGTTAGATGGTGGCTGCCTCTGGCTCTGCTGGCCATGGGGTCAGAGGCCTGGTGCCCTTGGACCAGAACCCCAGCACGTGGAAGAAAAAGGCGGCCCGCCCTGCCTGTGATCACTGCCACCCACCGCCCTTCCTCAGGCCCTTCTCTTCTGGATGTGCAGTCCTGGACACTCTGACCCTCCACCAGAAACACCAGAACCCCTACGTGGTTTCCCAGTAACTCAGGACTTCCCCAGTTTGGCTAAATCTCACTGCAGCCTCAAGGCAGAGCCCAAAGAGGTGAGGCCACTTGTCCCAGGTCACACAGCTGGCTGATGGCATACTGGGACTGGAACGAGGATGTGAAAACCTCCGAATTCTAGGGTCCGAGGAGATAGTAATTCCAGTGACTTTCAAACCAGGTTTGGGGGGCCCTCAAGAGGGCCTGGGGAGGCTTTTTGACTCCTACTCCCCGCCAGGGCCCTCAGAGCACCTCCATTTTCTTTTTTTCCCTCCATATGGTATTTTGGGATCCACCAGACTAATTCAACCTCCTCATAGTACAAATGAGGAAACTGAGGATCAGAAAGGCAAATGTACTCCCTGAGGATCAGGTGGCAGAGCAGGGACCTTGCCTGGGGCTCTGAGTGTGGGTGTGTTCCCTCTGCCCCCCTGACTCCCAGCCTGGAGACCACCAGCTCCAGGCGTTCAGGGAGGCACCCACCTGTGGCTGAGCCCCACCTCCTCCAGCCCCTGACCGGGGACCCCAGACGGCATGCTGTTTCTCAAAAAACATTTCCACGAATACTGCAACCATATCCAGTAAGCAACCTGTCAGACAACATTCACCCCTCGCCGCCCGTCCTGTGCTGGAATCTGCTGCAAATGTCCTTTTACTTATCCCCAGAGACTTGCCGGCAGAGTTGGCTCTGCAGGCAGCTCTGCTGAGGCCCCTACCCTACCCCTCAGGATACCTTAGTACCACAACCCCTGGGAGTCCAAGCTTGAAAGAGACGCCAGCTTCCAAGCAGCAGTTCCTGAATCATGATTTTCTCGTACATTAAAGCTATAAACACTACTAAGGAGAGCTGATGAGGAGAAGATGGCCAGAGTTACAGGGTTGTTACGGTGGTTCCAATCCAGCACAAAAACTTGACGTGTACAGCCCCTGTCTGGCCTGGTGGAGGAGTGGGGGGCGGGGGTGGAGAATCCAAGATTTGGCTTTTCAAATACTGGCTCTAGCATGTGGACCTTGTTGTGGTCTTTCCAAAGCCCTAAGGTGCCAGGAGCCCAGCCTGGGAAGCACTACTTCGAAGAAAGAGCCTCAAAAACCACCCTCACTTCTGGAGGGCTGATGTCAAACCCTAGTAATGGGTCACAAAAGCCTGGCTTTTTACAAGCTGTCACAGGGGCCCACATCCAGACACTGCCAGGCCCTGTGCACCTCGATTGCTGGCCTCTTTCATTGTTGTGAATGACCAAGCGGATCCCAGAATAGAAAGACGGTGTTAACAGGCTCATTCACTGTGCCTGCAGTGACAGGTGGCATATCAGGTGTCAGAACCCAGAGCCAAGAACCCTGCGCGGCCAAGAGATGGTTTGAAATGAACAGAGCAGAAGTGAATGGGGAAAGCCGTGAGTTCAGCTCAGGTCAGCCCAGGACAGGCCGCCTTCCCTGGTGCCAGGCCTGGGGACAGGGACAAGGGCCCCGTCCTCAGAGATTATATTAAGATTTTGAGTTCAGGATCCCAACTTGGACAACTACACAGAAAACAGACACGTGGGAAAATGTCTTAGCGACTCTAGTTGATCACAGACACGGTCTGAGGCTACACTGACAGAGAAGGTGCAGGACCAGGGACGGGGCAGCCCCGCTGAACTCTGGACAATGATGTGGGTACTGTTGGCGATTCTGGACAAGGGACACTGCCAAACTGGAGCCCGATGACAAGGGGCAGTCGCACAGGGAGAAGTCTCTAATCCATCCTCCCACTACGACAAGTAGGCCACACACTGGGCTCTGGGTGGGCACTAGGGACCCACCCAGTGTTCGTAGTCCTCAGACCTCAAGAAACTCACAATAAAGTAAAACTCCACCGACTGGGCATAGCCGCATAGACTACTGCAGGAGAAAGCCTGGGACTGACTGAACAAGAGTGCTGCGACTGATTGGTGACGTCTGTCACAGATTTGCCACAGATGGGGTGTGACACGCATGCGCCATGAGCCGTGCCTAGTCTAACACAAGGGAGGAGGTGCTTAGAGAGACTGGAGTAGTAGCCTGGAAAAGAGGGGATTCAGAAGGGCATGGCTACTGTCTTCAAATACCTAGGAGACTGTCACATACATTGTCCATGTGGTCCAGGTCATTACAGCACAACCAGAGGGGGGACAGGAAAGTGGGGGTTAAGGGGGAGCAGGTTTTGCCTCATTATAAGGAGGCAGTTTCTAAGGGGCAGAGCTGCCTAGGAGGCGATCAGCTAGGCTAGACACAGGCACAGCGGATGCAGGGAGGGACTCAAGCCCCCGCGGGTGACCTTTAAGATTCCTTCCAGGCCTGAGATGTTTGCTCTTTCTCTGCCTTCCTACTTCACACTCAGTAATGGAGGTGACATCAGACATCATTTTTGTGTGTGTGACATTCACAGTTCAATTTCTTTCTTTTTTTTTTTTTTTTTTGCCTCCAGAGAATCGTTACCAACTAGCAGAGGAGAGGGAGGAGGAGGTTCAAACGGCCTAGCTACCGGGGAAATGACGGGAGGACTAACTCTAAGGTCGAAGGCAGCACGGTCAGGGCTTGACACACCTTCCTCTGGACAGTCAGGCAGCACAGAGCTCCCACCTGAGATGATAAACCCATCCTGAGAACAAGAGACCAGCCGACACTGGCTTCCCTTCTGCCCCGCCCCCCGCCGTACCTGCTGCTGAGTTACACAAGTGGCCTGTAGGTCAGGAGGCCCTGAGAGTGAGCACTGTTCCTGCACTCACTCACTGTATGACTAAGGCTCCCTGGGCCTCACTCTCACCCATCTGTAAGATGGGAACAATACTGACTCACCCTGTTCACTGCCCTAGGGCTGCTGTGAGACTCTCTTGGGAAGACAGGCGGGAAAGGGCTTGGCAGGTGAGGAACTATCATTACAATCACTTGAGGGGCCCAAATATCTGAGCAAGGGGTGCACAGAGCAGCTGCCTAATTCTAGGCCTTCCAAGGACTCCACGCGCCAGAAGCTGGGGGTTTCTGGCCTGGGGCAGGTCAGGAAAGTTCAGTGCCCTGAGGACCGCAGCTGACCCCCACCCCATGCCGCATCTGTATCACTATTCTAATATTTTAGGGTAGTGACCTCTGGTGTCCCTGCCTTGCCAAGCACCCCTCTAACTTCTCTGTGCCACCCTATCTATGGCAACGCCCCATGTTCCCAGCGCCCGGGTCTTTGCAAGGCTGCTCCCTGCCTGCAATGCCCCTCCTCCTCCCTAATCCCACCGCCTCTCCCGGGTCTCCGTTCCAGCATTACTCCCTCCAAGCCTTCCCTGACTGTCCTTCCGCACCTGCCAGGCACCCCTCACTGGGTCACGCCCCAGGTTTAGAGGTACCACAGGCCCCTGCCGTCACACTGTTTTACAGGTCTGTTTACTCTTCTCCTTCTCCGTTTAGACCCTGAGTCCCCTGAAGGCAGTGACTGCAAGGTTCCCATGCCTGTGGCACCCAGAAGGGGTGCCCAGGCAAATGCCTCCTGCCACTTACGACGTGGGACCCTGTCTCTGACTTCACCCCAAAAGTGAGACAGGTCTGCAGGGCCTTCCCCTGGAAGACTTGAGAATGCAGCAGTAGGGAAGTCTGTGAGGGGCGACCTGGCAAGCAAAAGACAGAGGTGCAGGGACAAGCGGGGACTATAGGCCTACCCCTCACCCCTCCATACCCTCCATACTCGAGTTTTCTCCCAACCACCTCTAAAAGCACAACATGGTGACATTTGGGAAGATCTTTTTAAAAGAAGACCTCCCCAAGGGAAAGTCACCAGCACCCTGCAACTGTAAGGACTCGCTGAATATTAGCGACTAATCGTCATAGTTACCGGTGTTTATTGCCTGCTCAGGCATCGCTGGCTACTGACCTGGCCCAGTCACTGTCCGAGGTCCTTATATTTGATCCCCACAAGGAGATGTTTTCACCATCGCCCCTTGTGCTGCTGAGGAAATGGAGGCTCAGAGAGTTTGAGGGATTTGTTCAGCGTCACACAGCAAGTGTTCTATCTGCTAAGTGAGTGCAAACCTTCCAGGTTTCAGTCTCCAGAACCCAACCTTCACAGCATCCGGTCTCACAACAAAAATACAAGTTGGCTGACAAGGAGGCTGACACACACATTCCTACAAAGCTTAGAAATCACCATAGAAAGACAAATTTGGTCTCTCCCTTCTGCTGGCAGACTCTGACTAGAATACACTTTTTTTTTTTTTTTTTTTGCGGTACGCGGGCCTCTCACTGTTGTGGCCTCTCCCGTTGCGGAGCACAGGCTCCGGATGTGCAGGCTCAGCGGCCATGGCTCACGGGCCCAGCCGCTCCGTGGCATGTGGGATCTTCCCGGACTGGGGCACGAACCCGTGTCCCCTGCATCGGCAGGCGGACTCTCAACCACTGCGCCACCAGGGAAGCCCTAGAATACACTTTTACAAAGACCTCAAGCCCAAGCCAGCATCCCAAAGAGCATCTGAAGAAAGCGGACTTTACCTTGACAACTTCTACTCCTCTGGGAGCTGCTCTGCCCTGATGTTTTTTTTTTTGTTTTTTTTTTTTTGCGGTATGTGGGCCTCGCGCTGTTGTGGCCTCTCCCGTTGTGGAGCACAGGCTCTGGACGCGCAGGCCCAACGGCCATGGCTCACGGGCCCAGCCGCTCCGCGGCACGCGGGATCCTCCCGGACTGGGGCATGAACCCGTGTCCCTTGCATCGGCAGGCGGGCTCTCAACCACTGCGCCACCAGGGAAGCCCTGCCCTGATGTTTTTATAAGCATACTAATCACCTCCCCAGGCTTCGGGCTGTCCTACCAGGCCCTTTTCCTCTCTCACAAAGAGACCTGTGACATCACTTGCCCCTCAAATGGTCCCTTCCCCTCCTAGGACTGATACCCATCTGTAAAAGTTGGGCACTGCACTAGGTTGTGGACGGCACAGGTTCCAACAGGTGTGCTACTTCCGGTTAATTGGTAGTACCTGCCTGTGTTAAGAAGGATCCTGAAAAAAAAGAAAAAAAAAAAAAGAAGGATCCTGAAGCTGTGTCCAGGCTCCACGCAGCCACCACGGGTGCTGGAACCAACACTGCCCCTGTGGGAAAAGCCCTCCTGGGAGATGAGCAGCCTTTTAAAAACTGCTGGAACACAGCCACATAAAGCTGAGAGTTGCAGTGTGCATTAACTTGGAGAGTTAACCAAGAGTTCATTATTTACAGATGAAACCTACTCTCCCTTTCAAATATACCTCCTTAAAATGGACTAATGAATGAGTTACCTGGAGTAGTTACATTCATACAGACAGAAAGTAGAAGGGTGGTTTCCAGGGGGTGGGGGAGGAGGGAATGGGAAGTTGTTTAATAGATACAGAGTTTCAGTTTTGCAAGATGAAAAGAGTTCTGGAGATGGAGGGTGGTGATAGTTGTAAAACAATGTGAGTGTACTTAATACCACTGAACTGCACACTTAAAAATAGTATAAGTGGTAATTTTTTGGGGGGCCATGCCATGCAACATGCGGGATCTTACTTCCCCAACCAGGGATCGAACCCTGCAGTGGAAAGCGGATCCTTTACTACTGGACAACCAGGGAAGTCCATGTGGTAAATTTTTATGTGCACTTTAACACGGTGTTTTAAAAAATGGGCTAGTGCGGAGTCTACTGAGGAACTCTCTACAAACGAGCCCCAGCTATTAAACTGATTTTTCACCCCAAATCCAGAAGTCACAAAATAAAATATTGAAAGCTACTTTAAGCATGAATTTTTTGATTTCTGGTTTGACTTAAATGTATTTGTGAGCAGGGGCTGATTCATAATCTGCTACAATCTCTTTCCTGAGATTCAGGGAATAGAAATAAAAGAAAAAGAAAGAATTCAAATAGAAAATCAAAAAGACTGGAGGTCTACAAGGGTAGAAATGGATGTGTTAGAACCTTGGAAAGGAGTTGGATGGGAGATTGTGTGGAGGTTAAAAAAATTAAAACTTGAAAAAGAACTATAAATATATTGTATAACATTATAGAAAACAGTTAAAAAGTGATTTTAATCCCACTGCCCTAACACAATTACTGTTACATCATTCTATACCCAAACTTTTAAACTGTCATCATTTTGGAATGGCAATCTGGCTAAAAAGAAATAGCAACTTCTGCATTGGCGTTCTTAAACAAAAGCAGTTGGTATAACAGAAAGAGTAGTGAATCAGGACTTCAAATCTTGATTAAGCTGTGTGACTCTGGACAAGTCACTTTACCTCTCTGTTCCATCATTTCTAAAAACAGCAGTAATAACTGCAACTCGCCTCCCTCAGCAACAGAAGCAACAGGGCTTTGTGAATTGTGAAGTAGTATGTGAAAGGGCATTAGCAATAAGTAGGGAGTGCGAATAAGCCTTTTCTTGATGACTAATGATCAGTATGAAAACCTGATGATGATGATGATGATAATAATAATAATGATGATGATGTTAAGTATCCAGAAGCTCTGATGTTAATTTTAAAACAAAAATCACTTGTAACACTTTCGTTATCACACCTCTGGGTGAGCAAAGCTGTTGGCCTCAGACCTACCCAGGCTCGCCAAGCCCAGCCAGGCCCTGCCTGACCTTGCAGACCCTTCCAGACATAACCCGAACCTCTCCCAGTTCCCTAAATACACCAAACACTTTATACCTCAGGGTCTTGCCCCCTGCTGTTCCCAGTCTGCCTTAACTGCCTCCTTCCCATCCCCCACCCCACCTTCCCTGAGATGCCTTCCCCATCTTCTCCGAATAAAGTCCCTCTCGGCAACTACGTTTCCTCCAGGACTCATCCCAATTAGACAGTATGCTGTGCGTCTGTACCTGCTTGAATGGGGTCTCCAAGCTGGATGAAGTCTCCAAGCTCCATGAGGAAAGAGACCAGGTTTGTCTTGTTCCCTCTCCTTCCCCTGGCTCAGCACCGGGGATGAATGGCTGATTGTTTGGGAAGAAAGTGGAGGCGGGGTGGGGATGAGCTGGCTGATGAACCCAAGTCCTCTTCCCCTGGGCTGTTCCCACGCACTGCTGCGTGCACCCCCTTTGAGAAGACTGCTGGGGCAGCAGTAGCAGTGGCAGCCCTGCCTTTATAGGTGCTGTCAGACAAGCCCCGCTCCCCCTACCCCACAGGCAAACACCTCCTGACTGCTACCATGCTCTGTGCAGGGCCAACAGGCACGTCATGAAGCTTGGGAAGGCAAGAAAGTTCCAGGAGAGCCTTGAACTATTACTGTATTCACAACACACTCAAGAGCGGACTCTTCACTGCAGTCCCCAGCAGGATACTGCCCAAGGTAGTGATGACCCTGCCGAGATAAACCCTGACTCTGAGTGCCTGGTGGACTCTGACGGCCCTGGGCAGGCTTCTCTAGCCTGATCTCAGCTCCCCAGGCCCCTGGACAACCAGCCCCTGCCTCCCCTCCTGTCTCCAGGGAAGCCTCCCCTAAAAATCTCCATCCACTTGGAGCCTACCCAGCTTTTGAGGTCCTGAAGGTCACCTCCTCTCTAAAGCCTGCCTTGATTCGCTGCATCTTCCCCATCAGAGCCCCACACTCAACAAAGAGCCAGCGAATGATTAACTCCTCTCCAAATACCAAGTGCACCTGCATCTTGCCAGACATGGGACATGCACAGTCTTTAAATATTTCAAGTCTTCTGTCTCCCCTTGGATATCAAGAAGAGCAGGGGCAAACATTTCTTAAGTGCTTCCTCTGTGCCTGGCACTGTCCTGAGTGCTTTACACACACACATTCTCTCTCTTGTCCTCGCACAGTGACTCAGGTAATATCATCACCTCTATTTTGCAGGTGAAGAAACGGAGGCCCAGAGAGGTTAAGCAACTTGCTAAAGCCTCACAGCTCCAGGTGGCAGCTCAGGATCTGAACCCCGGCAGCATGACTGCAGGGCTATACTCTTAACTACGGGGCTGCCTGACCATTGGTGTGTGGGCTTTCGTACACAGTCGGGCTTTGTAAGTGCCAGGTTCTGCCCCCCAGGGGAGCAGCATGGCTAGGTGTGGATCATCAGTGCAGTCACTCAGCCACAACTTCCAGATCACCTACTGTGTGTTCAGCATGTGCCGTCAGGGAGTGGACTTGAACGAACACAGCTCTGCGCCTGGGGACCTTGGGATTATGCAGAGCAGAGGAGAGATAGACGAAAATCCTATTCATTGAAGCAACAAAATTGCTACCATTATCTGCTTTGGCAAGGCTGAGAATTTCCTTAGAAAAAGCACAGAGAAACAGGAACTTGAGACTCCCGCTAGTTAGGCAACGGCTAGTCTTTGAAGTACACAGGCGAACCAAACGTGTGTTATGATTTTGGTCTCACTGGGGGACCAAAGTCTATTCGGCTGAACAGCAGAGCTAGAAGGAGCTAGAGCTCCTGCCAAGAAACAAATGGGGATTGAGGTCCAGAGCCGGGAAGGGGCTTGTCGGAGGCCACCTATCAACTGGAGAAGCACGGCTCCGGTTCCCTTACGCCCTGTGCTCTCCAAGTCCCTGGGACTGCAACCAGGACAGAAGACTTTCAGGCCATCTGCGTCCTTAAGAAGAAACTGCCAGGGGGTGAGGTAAGTGCCTACAGTGACAGAAAGTTTAAAAGTTTTCTCAGTGGAGACAGGACGTTAGCTCTTACCTTCAGGGAGAGTGGAACTGTTCTCTGAAAGCTGGATTCGGGAAGCCAGGGTTGATGTCCCAGGCCAACACAGGTCCACCTCCAGCCCAGCCCTGCCCCAGAAGGACAGGAATTTCAAAGGCAGTAGCTCCCCACCTGGGGCCACACCCAGGTGAGGCTGACTTTACCGGGGAACCCGTGGAACTGGCTGTCTCCCACACAGGGGCAGGCCGAGCCAGAAGGCCACCGCCGGTCTGCAGCCTGGCGCCTCTCCCTGCGGGGTCCCACCCGGCCCCGACCCCAGCCAGGCCTCCAGAACAAGGGTGGGAGCCGGTGGGGAAGAGGCCTGCTCCTCTCCTAGTGAGGCCTAGTGAGGTCCCCGGGGCCCACCCCAGCCTGGGCTGGGTCTGAAGCGGCTGCTTCCTGCTTTACCTTTTTCTTTCACTTTGGTTTTTAACCCCAAAGTGAAACTAAAGACTGGGACGATGTGGGAAAGATGGTGAGAGTTAAGGCCTGAACACCTGGCTTCTCATCCCAGTGAGGCTGTTGATTCGCTGGGAAACGTGGGAGGAGGCCCTCAACCCCCTGCCTCGGTCTCTCCATTGATAAAATAGGAGGGAGGAATTCGGCTAGTGCTTTAAAGTGTCATTTTAAATTAGAAAAATGATGGAACGTCCCCTTCCTCATCCCTGCCACCACTGAGGACTAAAAAGGAGCTGCAGAAATGACCAGAGGGGGACCCAAAAGGGCCTTCCTGTTGGCTTGGAGGACGAGGCAAACTCTGGCCGCTGTGTGGAGACCTTCCTGGTCTCTCTGACTACCTCTCCCCAGCCTGTCAACTCAACTCCTTTATCCTGAGCAGCCCCTGGGGCAGAGCAAATTCAGGAAGACCCCAGGGATGAGCTTGACCTGGTCTTAGCACAGCAAGAGGAGCCACCAACAGCTGCCTGAAAACTCCCCGCCTGAGGGCCGACCAGGCCATCTGCTAAGACCCAGGACTAAGGCAGCATCCCACCTGGGACTGGTCCAAACTTCACTCTCTGCTGACCCCAGGGTGCCTGGCACAGTCTAGCTAAGACCACTGTAATCTGTTTTATGGTGTTTTCCCACTGGCTGGTTTACCAAATCTCTCCTCTAGGCTGGTGACATGAGAGAGGCAGGGATGAGCCTCCCCACCTCTCAGATGAGGAAAACTGAGGCTCGGAAAGGCACAGGGACATTGTGGCCAAGCCAGCACTGGGTTCAGGAGCTCAGTAAATATTTGCTGGATGAATAAGCTCAATGGCCCAGCCGTTGCCAAGCAGGTGCGGCACACCTGAGAAGCACAGGAAGGAGGACACAGTGTATGTGTGTGTGTGTGTGGGGGGGCATCCCTCCCTGGAGACCAAGTCACAAACAGGTCCCCAGGTACCTGTAACAGAATCCCCTCCCCCCAGTCCTGGCTCCACTCCTGATGTCCCTCCAGCCCATTTCTTCCCTTCATCCCTCACTTCCTCCCATCTGCACCTTACTCTGGAGAGATCTCATTGGCTGAGGGCTTCTGAGCGAAGACTGGCCAGCCTCCTTCCCCTCTCTCAGCTGGGCTGTATTAGTACTGTCAGTACTTAACCAAGGAAAGGAATTTGAATCCAGGGGTGGGGGCAAGGTGCTTTTAAAAATATATACACCTTGGGCTTCCCTGGTGGAACAGTGGTTAAGAGTCCACCTGCCAATGCAGGGGACATGGGTTCCAGCCCTGGTCGGGGAAGATCCCACATGCCACGGAGCAACTAAGCCCGTGTGCCACACCTACTGAGCCTGCACTCTAGAGCCCGTGAGCCACAACTACTGAGCCCGTGTGCCACAACTACTGAAGCCCGTGTGCCTAGAGCCTGTGCTCTGCAACAAGAGGAGCCACCGCGGTGAGAAGCCCACGCACTGCAACGAAGAGTAGTCCCCGCTCGTCGCAACTAGAGAAAAGCCCTTGTGCAGCAATGAAGACCCAACACAGCCAAAAATGAATAAATAAAATTTTTTAAAAATTAAAAAAAAAATCAGTAGCCCTGAAAAAAAAATATACACCTTTTTTTTTTTTTTTTTTTTTTTTTTTGTGGTACGCGGGCCTCTCACCATTGTGGCCTCTCCCGTTGCAGAGCACAGGCTCCGGACGCGCAAGCTCAGCGGCCATGGCTCACAGGCCCAGCCGCTCCGCGGCATGTGGGATCTTCCCAGACCGGGGCACGAACCCGTGTCCCTGCATCAGCAGGCGGACTCTCAACCACTGTGCCACCAGGGAAGCCCTACACCTTATTTCTGATAAAGGAGGCAAGAATATACAATGGAGAAAACACAGCCTCTTCAATAAGTGGTGCTGGGAAAACTGGACAGCTACATGTAAAAGAATGAAATTAGAACAGTCCCTAACACCATACACAAAAATAAACTCAAAATGGATTAAAGACCTAAATGTAAGGCCAGACACTATCAAACTCTTAGAGGAAAACATAGGCAGAACACTCTATGACATAAATCACAGCAAGATCCTTTTGGACCCACCTCCTAGAGAAATGGAAATAAGAACAAAAATAAACAAATGGGACCTAATGAAACTTAAAAGCTTTTGCACAGCAAAGGAAACCACAAACAAGACAAAAAGACAACCTTCAGAATCGGAGAAAATATTTGCAAGTGAAGCAACTGACAAAGGATTAATCTCCAAAATTTACAAGCAGCTCATGCAGCTCAATATCAAAAGAAAAAACAACCCAATCCAAAAATGGGCAGAAGACCTAAATAGACATTTCTCCAAAGAAGATATAGAGATTGTCAACAAACACATGAAAGGATGCTCAACATCGCTAATCATTAGAGAAATGCAAATCAAAACTACAATGAGATATCACCTCACACCAGTCACAATGGCCATCATCAAAAAATCTAGAAACAGTAAATGCTGGAGAGGGTGTGGAGAAAAGGGAACCCTCTTGCACTGCTGGTGGGAATGTAAATTGATACAGCCACTACGGAGAACAGTATGGGGGTTCCTTAAAAAACTAAAAATACAACTACCATACGACCCAGCAATCCCACTACTGGGCATATACCCTGAGAAAACCATAATTCAAAAAGAGTCATGTACCACAATGTTCACTGCAGCTCTATTTACAATAGCCAGGACATGGAAGCAACCTAAGTGTCCATCGACAGATGAATGAATAAAGAAGATGTGGCACATATATACAATGGAATATTACTCAGCCATAAAAAGAAATGAAATTGAGTTATTTGTAGTGAGGTGAATGGATCTAGAGTCTGTCAATACAGAGTGAAGTCAGAAAGAGAAAAACAAATACCGTACGCTAACACATATATATGGAATCTGAAAAAAAAAAAAAGGTTCTTCAGAACCTAGGGGCAGGACAGGAATAAAGACGCAGACGTAGAGAATGGACTTGAGGACATGGGGAGGAGGAAGGGTAAGCTGGGACGAAGTGAGAGAGTGGCGTGGACATGTATACACTACCAAATGTAAAATGGATGGCTAGTGGGAAGCAGCTGCATAGCACAGGGAGATCAGCTCGGTGCTTTGTGACCACCTAGAGGGGTGGGGTAGGGAGGGAGGGTGGGAGGGAGGGAGATGCGAGAAGGAAGAGATATGGGGATATATGTATATGCATAGCTGATTCACTTTGTTATAAAGCAGAAACTAACATACCATTGTAAAGCAATTATACTCCAATAAAGATGTTAAAATATATATATATAGATTTTCAGAATGCAAAAGAAGGTAACAAACTTTTAGGTGCACAGATTCTTCAAAAGAGCAATTTCACTTGCAGAAAGGAATGGCTCCTACAGTGATGCTTGCCCACATGTATACAGCCAGGTGGGAAGGGTGCTGGCTACAGCGCTGCTCGTAGCAGCAAGGCTGGGAACGACCTAAATGTCCCTGAGCAGAGGACTGGACAAACAACGGGTGGTCCATCTGTCAGTGGACTGCCACACAGTCATGTGTGTGCCCACAGGGAATACCGACAACAGAGACATCCTTGTATGAAGAAGACAAGGTACAGAACAACAGGCAGTAGGTAATAAAAAGGGATGTACTGACACAGCTGCCCGTGTATGCAGAGTATTTCTGGAAGGAAACATCAAGACTGTTCACAGTCATTATCTAGGAGCCTAGGTGGGAGAGAGACTAATTTTTCACTGGACCCCTTTTTTCTCCTACAAAGTTTGAAATGTTTAACCACATACATGTATTGCTTTCTCAATAAAAGCATAATTTCTGCACATAAAAAAATAACTCCAGCAAAATGTACCCAAAGAAGCTTCCCTCTAGGTCTCAGGCATCAGACTCCCTGGAGGCAAGGCCCAGACACCTGGATTTTGAAGTCTCCTCAAGGGCTGCTGGTCTAGTCTTGCAGAACAGGTGGTCAGCCTCTGACAGTAGATGGAGGCAGCCTGGACAGCACAGGCCTCTGGGCAGGGCAGAAAGTAGCAGGGAAGACTCAGAAAAACTTGGCCTTAAGGCATAAGAAGGATTTCAAGAGGGCTTTGAATGCTCAGTAGGTACAGCTGAGCAGGGAGGGTTCCTACAGGAAGGACTGGGGAAATTAAGTCAGGCTGGTAAGACAGGGGAAGGGAAAGAATAATGTCTCTCTCAGTATGGGATCCCGTCCCCTCCAATACTTGGTTCCCACTCATGGGAAGTGAGGGGGCTGGGAGAGTCCTTTCCAGACTGATATCCTAAGATATGCCTTTATTTCATCTCATTTAATATTAAAGGAAGCAAGGAGGGTCCCCAGCTTAGCACATGGCCACAGGGCTCCACACCTGTGCAGACTGTAATCAAATATTTGGAGGCTGCAGAAAATTCAGGCCCGGATCTTAGGTACAGCAGCCCTTGCGCGACTTCCTCCCCCCTGGGGAGGAGCAGATGGCCTTCTGTAGAGATGCCCTTCCTCACCTTCTCGTTAATAATTAAGTCATTACCGAAGACCTCTTCTGTCACTTTTGAAGTTCAGTTTGCAGACACTTGCTGCCTTGGCTTGCTTTACCGTGATGCTCCAGGCTGAAGACTCACAGGCTACAACAGTCTAGATCTAAGCCTCAGGCCCAAACTCCAGGGGTCTGCAGTGGAAAGAGCCCAAGATGGGGGTCAGGAGAGCTAGGGTGGATCCTGGCTAGACCTTGATGATTCTGTGGACTCTGGGAGGTCAGAAGCTAAGTCTCTAAGACAGCTCTGCTTGCCACTGTATCCCCAGGGCCAGCTCATCGCCTGGCACACAGCAGGCACTTAATAAATATTTGTTGAATAAGTGAACAACAGCTCAGCCAGTGAATCCCAGAGTGACCCTGGGCGAGTCACTTTCTGGAAAATGATGATGACAAGAATAGCAATCCTCTTAGGGTTGTATAAGAACCTACTGAGATAAAGTAGATGTAAGTGCTTTGAAATTAAAAAACAGGCTACACAAATATTAAGGATCCAGAAACAATGTGCTAAAAACGAAATGAAAAGAATGAATACATATGAGAATGATCACATTTACAAGAAAGCACCTGGCAAACGGTAAAGCATTAATCAAGTGAATAGCTACAATTGAAAGGCACAGCACAGGTCAGTCTAGTTCACTGTTCCAATAGCCGAACATTTCTCAGGCTGTGTCTGTTCCAAAGGAGCACAAAAATCCCTCATCAAAACCTTTGTCCTGATTTTGGTATGAATTTGCCAAAGCAGACTGGCAGAAGGATCCTGGGGGTGTTTATTGGAGACAAGGGAGGAGTGGGGTGAGTGGAACACAGAGGCTGTGCCTGTCATGTGGCCTCACGACCCCAGGACAAGGCCCTGCTCAGGGCGGCACACCGAGAATGACTGGCCACCAGTTTCCTAGCTGCACACCGCCGCCAACCATTGCTGCCTCCCCCGCTAGCCGCTCTTAAGCACCAGTCCCCTTCCCCTTCCCTCTGCCCAGTGGCTATCCCTGGCTGCAGCCTGGGAAATAGGCTTCATCACCTGGCTCTCCTGTGCTGAGAGTACCTCAGACAAGTCCCTCCCTGCCTCTGTGGCTGGGCCAGGGCCCACCCTCTCCGGTGGGGGCTGGCTGAGAATCCCAGTGGGCCCAGTCATGGACATGCCCACTGTTGCACTAGACACACACGAGGCCCAGCTCTGGAGGCTGCTCACAGCCTGGTGAGTAAAACTGCTGATGTGAAGGCCCCTCAATTCCCTGACTCTCCCACCTTGAAGAAATTCTGAGCTGGTACCCAGCCCCAATCTTCCAGGTCTTTAGAAAGTAGGGGGTTCTGGCCTTTAGGGGATGTATTAGGTGCCCCCAATCCAAGGGGCAAGAAGGCTCAGATTCCTGGGATCCTAACAGTAGGAGGTTCCTTTCCAAGAAGCAGAGCTGAACTGTGGGAAGAGCCAGCATTTGCAGACAGTCAGCTTTGGGTCTGAGCCACATGTTCCTTATCTGTAAAATGGGGACGGTTAAGTCCACCTGCCTCGGGCTCGCTGTAAGGATTTCATGAGAGCATCCATGGAGGCCCTGGCACAGAGCCTGGCATAGAGCAGGTGTGCGAGCAGTGTGCTCAGACTGTTACTTCCTGCTCCAAGTAGCAACACCCAACATCTTTCCCGATGGCCCATCAGGCCCCCTAGTCAGGCTCTCCTCAGGGAACACAACATCCTCTGCTACCCCAACTGGCCCTTCCCACTCGCACGGGCCCCACCCGAACCCTGCCCTCTCCCTTCTCCGAGTTGCCTACAAAGCTCCTCCCTGTTGTCACTTTCATTCATTCCAATTCACCCAGCCTGACTCATCTTGAAAAAATCCTCCAGCTGTGCCATCCCGGCTCTAAAACCTTCCATGGCTCTCCAAAGCCTCTGCTCTTCAGCTCACGTTCTATGCTGCCTACAATCTCCTGGCTCCTCCCCGAGCCCTGATGCATCAGCAAAACTAGTCTACTCAGCTTCCATAATATGCACTTACCCTGTCAAGCCCCCACACCTGTGCCTCTGCAGAAACCATTCCCAGGAACATCAGCCCCAATGTCGGCCTCTGTGAATCCAGCCCCCCTCAAAAGGGCTCTTGTTTCCTCTGGCTCATGCTCACTTCTTCCTTCTCAGACGATGCTTTCCTTCAGCAGATGCTTAATTACAGACTGTCACACAGTCTCTCATAATTGTAGGCCTTGTCTCCCTTGTCAGATCCTAAGTTCCCAGGGGCAGAGGCCCTGTCTGTCTGATCTCTCCCATCCTCTCGGAGCCTGGCCCAGGGCTGGGAGGGCAGGCCCCTGGACAGAAAGTGTTTTCCAAGCCCAGTTCAGCTCCAAGCTGAGCCAAGTCCAGCTCCAACCACTTGGGACCACTTTTCTTGCTTTTGTCCTATTCACTGGCCAAACCAGACCTCCATGCACCAGCTCTCCCCAGGGTGACCCAGGCCCGGGACAGAGAAATGAGGGAGACCTGGGTGGGGAGACAGCGCTATGGCTCTCACCTGGCCCTGACATGGTCTTCTTCTGGGATCCGAGGCACATCCCTGTCCCTTTTCCTCCCTTAGCACGCTTCTTACAGTGAGACAAGAAACAATAACCTTTTAGCTCTAGAATATGGATTTTATTTGTCTTTAAGGTAGCCCTGGTTCCCAGGAGTGGGTGGGTGAGGAATCAGCTGATTCCAACACAGGCTGAGGGAGGTGAGGCAGCCACAGCCAGGACGAGGAAACCTGGGAACCTGAGAGGCACTCACACAGCACACCTCGATAGCCTCATTAAATTCCTGTTGACGACTGGATTGCATTCCTGCCCAGATGTTCAATTCCACAGCCCTCACCCTGGCCAGGTCTGACAGTGTCTGCTGCTGGGACTGCGCAGGGGAAGGGTAATCTGCTTCTGGAAACAACCAATCCTGCCTGAAACAAAGACCATGATGAGGGGCCAGTCTCCTCACCTGTAAAATGGGGATAATATTGGGACCTGTATCATAGGATTGTTGCAATAATGCAGTAGGATAATGCCAGAAAGTGCTTAGCACAGTCCCCGACACCCAGTGAATGGCAGTGTAGCAGACAGGTTCCCAATTCTTGAGGGGCCTTTACGACACGAGTCTGCATCCTCAGAGCAATCTGTGAGGAAGGCATTTCCATCCCAGTCTGACAGGGAAAAAAACTGAGGCGCAGAAAGTCGATCAATCCAAGGTCACACAGCAGGGACAAGCCAAACTGTGACACCAACCCAAGAAACTCTCAGTTCAGCTTTACCCAGAGTGCGGCCCACAGGCTTTCAGCATCAGACTCCTCCAGAGGGCTGGTTTAAAAAGCTGATTCCTGCCCCCAGACCTGCCAAATGAGAATCTTTGGGGATAGAGCTCAGGAACCTGAACTTTGTAAAGATGAGGAGCCTAATTTTTATACATGAGGAAACTGAGGCACAGAGAGGTAAAGTGATCTCCAACCAAGGTCACACTTGCAGCAAGTATGGACCTGGGACCGAATTCACAGTCTGACTCCAGAGGCAGCAATCAGAGACTTCCTGGAAGAGGTGGCATTTGACAATGTGGGCCTCAAAGGGACGAGACGGCACCATGGGGGAGAGTACAGCACAAATAAAGGCTTGGAGCAGGAGAGGCCAGGCAACAACAGCTCAGTGTGGCTTGTGCTTCCAGATCCCTGAGGTGAAGAAATACATATGGAGCCACCACTGCCGCCTTCCCCTGAGAGCCCAGAGGGAGACATTCCTGAGCCATCCGAGCTTCTGGGAGGAAAGCCTGTTGTGTGCAGGGTCTACAACCTGCAGGTCTACGGCAGTGGCCCTCTGGGTGTGTCTGGCTGCTGCTCAGGATGAGAAAGCCAGGGAAGGTGGTGACTCAGTCCCCACCCAACCTCAAGCTAGTCCCATTTAAATTTGAGATGAGCTCAGAGGCTGGGGAAATGCCAAACAAACCCTCCTTGCAGAACAGACGCCGGATCCAGAGAAGGCAGCCCGAGCGGTAGGCTACCGGGCAGCAGCAATAAATGTGGAGCAACACTGTGGGTTGCAGGGGGAGCCAAGTCAAGAGGCCTGGGCGCAAGCCCTCCCTGGGCCCCTATTCTTCATTCACCCGTGAAACAGGGAGAACTCCACAGGCTTCTGACTTCCTCCCAAGGCTGTTGGGAGGAACAATGGAAAGGAAAGAGCCTGGCAGATTATGAAAGGAAAGAGCCTGGCAGATTACACAATGTCCCACACAGCAAGCGAGAGGTTAGAGGATCACTGCTGTTACATATTAGAACAGCCAGGAGGTGCTTTTCTTGCTACCTGAACCCCAGCCACAGCGGGTAGAGGGAGAGGCTGGGCCTCTGCCTTGTTCCCACAAAGCAAAAAGGGATCCAGATATTATCTGGAGGTGAAAGTTCACATTTATTAAACGCCTACTGTGTACCAGTTATTTTTTAATGTAGAATCTCACTTAATCCTCACCACAGCCCTGCAGTGTAATTATGATTATCTTGCGTCCAGACGAGGAAACTGAAGCTCAAAGAAAGTAACTAGCCCAAGATTACACAGGCAGCGAGTGATGCAGACCAACCAAGACCAGGTGTCTGCGGCCCGAAAACCCGAACTCTTTCTCTGGAACAGTTTGTATAAGAGGCAGAACATGTCTGGTATAGGGGCCCAGCTCAAGCACTGCCTCCTTCTGGAAGCCTTTTTGATCCCTTTGCCCGGACAAGATATGTCTCCGATGAAACCCCACAGCACATTATCAGCACACATCTGGCAGCACTCAACACATTCTGCCTCTTATTTTGTGATCAAGCACACTTTTAACAGGTGAGATGAGATGTAGGTGCAAATAGGTGGCATTTCAGTTACCTTAAAATCCTCAAATGTCAGGGCCGGAAGCACCTAAGAGAGCACAACAACCAGCTTCCTCATTTTTTTGAAGGAAAAATACAGACAGAGGAAGACACTTGTCTGAAGCCACACAGCATCTTAGCATCAGAGCCGAGAATAGAACCTTGGCATTCTGCCTCACAGAATTTCTTTAGGGATTCCATGATTTCAGAATCAGCCTTAGGACAAGGATTATCATTCCCACTTTACAGATAAGGAAGCTGAAGCCCAGGCGAAAGCAGCCTCCCTGAGAGGTAAGATGTGGGGACCACAACCCTGATTCCCTCCACTTTCAGGCCAGAGACCAAGCCCTTTCTCCTCCCTGCTGCAAGTAGTCTGTGTAGCGTGTCAAGCTCAGGGCCCACAGTAAAAGGTCAACGGATGTTGGAAATTGTCATTATACACCAGTGGGCAGGTGACACCAGCCAGAGAGCAACCTCCTCAGAGGCAGTGCTACGGCAGAGGACACAGGAGTCCTGGCTGAAATCCTCTGTGGGTCCCTGGTCTCTCTGGACCCTGTCTGTAAGACGAGGGGGCTACAATAGCTGATCTTATCTCCTGCTCCAAAGTTCTGGGACATCTGAGGCTCCTTGACAGCAGACCCCAGCTGTCTGTGGAGCATCTCTCAGCTGGAGCCTTTGTTCCCCCACTCTACAGGAAGCTGGAAAAGCAGGTGGGGCTCACAACTACGAACTGACAGACTTTATTCCCAAGTGCCACTGGCCAAGCAGGGCCCACCCTTAAACAACAATGGGATGGAACATGGAAAATCCAACTGTCTCCCGCACAGACATCCAGCTGGGCACACCCACCTATCTTTACAAACTGGCAAAGATCAACCAGGAATGGGGGCATAAAAAGGGGCAGCCTGCCCCCTGCCCTATTGGAAGGGCAGGTGCATTGCTGAACAACCAGGTGGCAATGGAGTGGGGGGGAGGGTAAAGAACTCTGGGCTGGGGAGTCCCAGGCCTGAATCCCTGTCCCAACTCTGCCATGAACTAGCCTGTGTGCCCCGGGCAAGCTGCTTTCCCTCTGTGGGGCTCAGTTTAAGGACAGGCTGACAGTTCCCGAAGTGTCTTAACAGATATTTCATTTGATTGTCACGACAACCTTGTGAGGCTGCCATAATTATTCCCTTTTTACAGATGGAGAAACTGAGACTTGGAAAGGTTGAAGGTCTCATTCAAGGTCACACAGCTTGAGGCTGGCCGCAGAGGTCTTAGACCACCAAACCCAATCCTCAAGGGTGGTCAGGTTAAAAACAACCCCCCTCTCCGCTCACCCTGATTGACAGCCTCAGCAAGACCAAGGCAGCACACACCCTGGTTCACCTGCCCAGTCTGGTGGCTGGCAAAGTTCTGGCCACAAACCTTACAGCCCAGCTGCCTAGGAGGCCGCACCCCCCCCCCTGCAAAATTTGATTACTCAAGTTGGCAAGAACGCAGTCCCCACCCCCAATCGGGTCTAAATAAACGCCCAAGTGATATCACATCCTGCTGGCTCCAAAATAGCCCAGGCCTGCCCACAAGCAATCACAAAATGCCAGGCCATGCAGGGCCAAGCGGGCAGGGATGCCCAGCCCGTGGCACCGTCCACACACACAAGCAACTAAAGCAGAAGCCTCAGAGCAGGAAGGCTCCCCACTCCCACCTCTGCCAGACAGCCTGGCCCCTCCCTCCTTGCCCCCTTTGTGGGGAGGCCCCAGAGCCTCCTGCCCCAGCGCCAGCCCTCGCCCCAGCGCCAACCCCATGGAGCCTCGGCCGCGGCCAGCCTGCGGGCGGACTCCAGCCAGACCCGGACACCCCACCACTCACATTGCTTCAAGAGCTCCAGACACAAAGCCATGAGGGCCGGATGGGGGTCAGAGACCCAGAGACCGGCAAAGACAGAAAAGGGGAGAGGGAGAGACACAGGAGCAGAGAGAAGGGGAGACAGGGGACCGGGGCAGAGAAAGCAAGGGGGAGCGGCAAGAGCCCTGGCAAAGGAGTCGCCTTAAAAGGGGGTCTGCAGCGCAAGAGACATCGAGTGGTGACACCAGCAAGACAGATGCGGGGGCAGAGTGAGGCAGGGAGAGCAAAGCAGGGGCCCCCGACCCAGAGGAATGAGGAGCGCGGAGGCCCGAGAGAGAACAAGGAGAGACAGCGACAGGGGACAAACCAAGGGAAGGCAGGGAGGGGCGCTGAAGTCTGGGAGCTGGGGAGCTTTGGGGGTCCCAAGGAGAGACCCCAAGGGATCTAGGAGGTATCAGCGTATACGGGGGACACCAAAAGAGGGAAAACCCTGAAGAAATGAGGGCTAAGAGGAGGCAAGACCCCTGGGATTTGGGGGGACAGATGCAAGGGAGGACCCTCAAGGGATGTGCGGGAAGCTCAGAGGAGAGCCTTGGGGGAGTGTGGAAGGTGTTCTGATAAAAAGGTCCCCAAAGATGAGGGGCGCTCAGAGGGGGGGAGGCTCTGAGGGATGAGACGAGCGCCTTGAGGGGGACCCAAGATCGGAGAGCGAGGGAGGGGCTGGGAGGCAGCGCGAGGGCAGAGACAAAGAGACAGCGAGCCAGGGAGAGACAAAGCGGGCGGAGCGGGGCTACGGGCCCGAGGGCTGGTGGCCGGACAGAAGGACGGAAGCGCGAGCGGGCGGGGGAACGGACGGACGGACGGACGGACAGAAGGGGAGGAGGGCGGGGGCAGGGCAGGGCCGGGCGGGGGCGGCGCCCGTCTCCTCGCGGGGCCGCGGCTGCTCCGGGCGGCGCTGGGCGGGCCCCAGGCGTCCGGGCTGAGGAGGCGGCGGCGACGACGTGGACCGGACAGACCGACGAAGTGACGGACGGGCTGGCGGCAGCTGCGGCCAGCGGCGGGCACTCACCCTCCTCCCTCACGCGGCCCGGCCCGAGGCTCCGGTTTTGTAAGCCCGAGGGGCGGGGCCTCTGGGTTAAAGCCCCACGCCGGCCCCGCCCCTCCCCGCCCCTCACGTCACGCGCGCGCTCGTCGCTCGGGACTCCCGGGACGAGCGGGGGCGCGCGCAGCCCTCTCGGCACGTGGCCGTAGCGCGCGCGCGGAGGGGCGGGTGCGTAAGCGCGCGGGGCGCTCAGTCCAGCCTACGCCCAGGCCGCCCGACCCCGAGAGGGAGCGCGCGCCCACGTCAGCACGCGCATGCCTAGGCACGGGGGACTCCGCCCCTCTAGCCGCCCCCACCAAACCGGTTCCAGCTGGAACCAGACGCATGCTCCCTGACGAGAGAGGGACCAGGAGAATCTGCACCAGTTTACCGTGGCGTCACCTCGCTGTTCCCGGGAGAAACTGAGGCTCAGAACAAGCAGTCTGAGGTGGTCTTCTCATCTCTGTGTGGTCAAATTAGCCCCCCGGGTACTATCGACTGTGCGTCCTAAGTGTTTCTGGTTGTCCCCTCTACTCCATCCTCGCTTTGCTGTGCTCACCTGAGGTCCTCCGGGTTGGGTTAGAATCCCTGCTCAGCCTCCGGAGGGCTGTGTGACCTTGGACAAGATACTCATTCAACCTCCTAAGCCTTCGTTTCCTCCGTAGTAAAAACCATCACATCCAGGATGCCTTGGAGAGCCAAGTGCAGTAGGAGCTGCCTAAATTCATAAGTCACTCCCTTCACGGCTCATGGCCTTCCCAGTTCCCCACTTCTCCCCTGCGAGTCCCCTTACTCACAGTCCTGGTCCTTGGGGTCTCATCCCTCATCTGCGCCTACCTGCAGATCCAGCTTCTGCTCCCCCACCTGCCTTGCTGGGTGACCTAGGCAAGTCCCTTCCCTTCTCTGTGCAGCTCTTTTCCAAATGTAAAGTGGAGAAAAGAATCTTACTCAAGGGACTTCCCTGGTGGCGCAGTGGTTAACGATCTGCCTGCCAGTGCAGGGAACACGGGTTCAATCCCTGGTTGGGGAAGATCCCACATGCCGCGGAGCAACTAAGCCCATGTGCAACAACTACTGAGCCCGCGTGCCCCATCTACTGAAGCCCATGCTCCTAGAGCCCGTGCTCCACAACAAGAGAAGCCGCCACAATGAGAAGCCCGCACACCGCAACGAAGAGTAGCCCCCACTCGCCACAATTAGTTTCTCTAGCCCACGTGCAGCAACGAAGACCCAACGCAACCAAAAATATAAATTACAAAATTAATTTTTTTAAAAAAGCATCTTACTCAAGAAGATGATACAGTCTTTCCAATGCCACTGTCTTGCATAAAGGTATAATAGTAACAAAAGCAACTGAGGGCTATTGAGCCTTTTTTTGATGCCAGGCACTGTACTAAGCACTTTGAAAATATTAGCTTACTTTGCCCTTCTCACAGTCACTATGCTACACCTATACCATTCACTTAGTCTTTATCTTTAGATTGATTACTTAGGAAAATTCAGGAAGCCCCAAAGCACATGCCTGACTCTGTCTTGCTCCATCCCAACCACACCAGCCCTGCTCCTCCTCCAAAGCACTAGGCACCCTCCTGCCTCAGGGCCTTTGTACCACTCTTCTCCCTGCCTGAAGTACCTCCCCAGCCTACTCCTTCCCTCACTTCCTTCAAGTGCTTGCTCAAACATCTGTCTCAATGAGTTCTATCGTGGTACCCTGTTGATGCTGCAGCACCCTTCTCCTGCTGCTGGCACTCCCAGTACTCCTTGCCCTACACTACTTGCCAATAAACCATACACTTATTTGAGTTATTTATGCTTATTGTTTTGTCTGCCTCCCCCCATATGCCCCCCCCAAAAGTATGTAGTCTCTATGAAGGCAGAGGTTTCCCTTTTGTTCACTGATGTGTCCCTGGTGCCTAGAGCAGAGCCTGGCCCACTGAAGTGATCAGTAAGCATCTATTCAATGAAAGGGCTGCCTCACTGCAAGGCTCTTGCCCTTAACCATGGCCTCAGGGCCTCCGAGATTCAACTTAAGCACCTTAGTCTCTCCTCCTTTGGCCTGACCTCTCTACCCCTAAGGGAGTAAGGAATTATTCTTGTTCAAGAATCTCAAAGCTGGGGTTCCCAGCCTGCCCACCAGTTCTTAAGCCCAATCACTATTTCCCCCAGAAGGCTCAGTGGGTCTGCCTAAAAATGGGACTTAGGAGAGTAACTCAGTTAACCAGGAACTTCCTGGTCCACGGCTGGGTGGGGCTGTGGGAGGAAGCCCACCTTCTGCCCAGTGCCCTCTGTGGAGAGGTGCCTATTTCAGGAGGTGGGAATTCTGGCTCCTCATCACTCACTCTAGGAAGGCCTCCTGGACCCTCCCATTACTCTCTGACTCTATGGCCCCTGCCCAGGCCTCACTGTGCCTTGCCTGGACCACTGCACAGCTTCCAATCCATCTTGCCCATGTGGCCAGATAATTCTCCCTGAAACTCCTGTGACCACACTGCATCTCTTTACCAGGACCTTGGATGGCCTCCCCAACACAGGATAATGGGGAACTCAAGCCAGGCAGACCGAGGTGGGAAACAGCTCCTTGACCTTCTAACTGGGTGACCCTGACTTGACACTCACCTCCTCTAGGCTACAGTTTCTTTGTAAAATATCTGTAAACGGGTGTGTGTGTGTGTGTGTGTGTGTGGTTAACTGGGCTAAATAAGGAACGTCAGATAAGTGCAACATTCCTGGACAAAGCAGCCATCACTAATCGATGGTGGCACATTTCTCTCTGCTTAACCCAATCTCAGTCCTGAGCTCCAGGGATCAGAGATGACATGTGAGTTGAAGTCTATTTGCATCTCTGGACATGATAGTCTTTCAGGTTCCTCTCAGCCCTGATATTCTGGGGATTGGAGTGTCCAACCTGAAAGGAACCTGTAGTGTAATAACCGGAGACTGTGGAGGGTTAGGCCTGGGAAAGGGCTTGGGGGACAAGGCTGCCTGGAAGGTTGGCTGCTTACTGGAATTTTGTCAGCCTCCCTTCCTGTGTCTATGGAGGAGAGAGTAAATCAGAGAAGAAACTGGGAGAGTTCTGGGGGAGGGGAGAGGGGACAAAGAAGGGAGAACAGAGCATTCTGTGACTCAGATAGGAGGTGTTTGGGGGTCCCCAAACCCAAGCCTCACAACATAGATGGAGAATTTGAGGCGCAGGGAGGGGTCAGGACCCACCCAGAGTGACACAGCGCAGCTGAATCTAGAACTCAGGGCCCCTGAGCAAGGAGCAAGGGTGTTTCCCAGTCCAGAAACCTATCCCAAGCACTGCCAGAGAGTGACTCCAGGTGTGTGCACATGTGCGTGTGTGCACATGTGCACGTTTGCACATGTGCGCGTGTACACACGTGTACCCATGTGCAGCTGCGGGGAATGCAGTTGGTGCGGGGCAGGGGTAGGTGGCAGGTACCACCCAGCAGCCACCGCTCCTAGGTGTTGTCACAGCCTCCCTTGTGAGTCAGAGTGAGTGGGAGAGACACAGAAAGGGAGGCTGGGGAGGGAGAAGGGCCAGAAATTGAGAAGAAAGGGAGAGAGGCTGGGGGGGGGAGAAACGGGGCTGAGGGTGACAGGCAGACAGAAGGCTAAGATGATGGAGGGGAGGGGAAGCTGGAAGGAAGGGATGGAGGAAGGGAGGGAGAAGAGGAGAATGAGCGCTAATGGGGGATGGGCAGCGTCGGAGAAGGGAGGAGTGGGACGAGCGCGTTCTCTGTTCTTTCTTTTCTTTCTCAGAAGTGGAGAGAGAGGGGGCAGGATGGGGCAGACTGAGGGGGTAATGACACCCCCGTGGGCCCTCCCAGGTAGGTCCTTTGGCTGGGGAGGGGCATGTGTATGTAGCGAAGCTTCTGTTTCCCCCACCATCCCGGCTGGGGCCGACCCTGCCTGCCAGTCACCTGCCAGAGCTATTTCTGGAATGTGGAATCTGGGTCAGAGAAGGGGAGGGACAGAGGGGGTGCTGACAGCTGGGAAGCTGGCCAGCCCCCAGCAAGCGGGGGGTGGGGGTGGGGGGTGGGCAAGCTCCGTGCCCTGCCCAGGGCCACTCCGGAGGGGCCCGCCCCTCCCAGGCTCTCACCATCTCAGTAAGTGGCCTCCGCATCCACCCACCTGCTGGCATATGGCCTGAGAGCATATGTGCCCGTGTGAGGGTGACAAAGAGCTTTCATGCCCCTCAGCGACTGGGGGCTCAGAACAGCCCTAGGTGGGGGACAGGCCCCGGACTGCTCACTTCTTGGAGACATATGCTGAGGACAGGGGGCAGCCTTCTGAGCAGGGGCGACCCCTGCAGGGAGACAGTGTCTGAGGGAGGGTGTACCTGTGGGTGGTGGGGTGTATCCGTGAGGAGGGAGGTGGTTACAGGCCAGAATGCCATGGATGGTGGCACAAGCTTTACACTGATGAAGGGTGCCACGTATAAGGGGGGTGCTGTTCACAACACAGACATAATCGAATTGTATATTTATTATGACACATCTGCGGCAGATGGCAGTAAAGGACATTATTCTAATAAAAATTGTGCATCATGATAATTTTCCAATAGATGACAGTTAAGTGTCTTTCCTAACCCAGCACTAAGGTACTGTAGGGACCAACTGCAGCTCTGGGCACAGGTCTGAAAAATCTGGTGGCTTTGGTTTTCCCTGCAAGGCAGGTGAGTTTACCTGCTGAGCATGAGGGGATCAGGGGTTGGAGGAGAGAGCAGCACGTATGTAGTGGTCACTATGGAGACCTGGAGGGAGGGCTGAGTGGGGAAACACGGGGTAGGGGGGATTGTTTTGGTGGCTCCAATCTGTTAGGGGCATGATTTCCTCACAGGTGTGGAGGTGGCATGAGCCTTGAAGGAGACACACACATACATGAGAGCATGTGCAACTGTATGTAGAGATTAGGTGTATGTTTGTGCATGTGAGAATATCAGTGTGCATGTGTTTTTATATGTTTTCAGAGAGAAAGGTCTAAGGGTACAGAACCTTATATATGTCCATAAGTAGGTATATATGTGCACACATGTCTGGGTAGGTGTCAGATGTTGCTACCAGTACTTTCTTGAGTATCCTGATTTGGGCTTAAGCCCCCAAACTGAGAATAATTGGAGCCCCACATCCCTACATTTAAAGCCAGAAATGCTGGATTATTCATACAGGATGTGCTGAAGGGGCCGTGATCGAATTTTTGGCCTCAATTCTCAACCCTTCCCTGTGTTCATGCCCTTTGAAATGTAACTGCAGTTTCTCCCACAAAAGGCTGAGTGTATTTCCCTGGACCTTGGCTTTGGGTTCATGTGACTTGCTTTGACCAACCAGATGTTCACAGGTGTGACACAGAGACTTGAAATGAGCTTGTACCATGGGATTTGCCCTCTTATACTTCTGCCACCACCATGAGAAGTACATGCCTTGGCTAGGGCACTGATTCCAGGAGTGCGCTTTGGTTCCAGGAGGAGAATATAGGACATGCAGAGCAGAACCAGCCAACGAAAAAACTCATGAATGGGAACAAATGCGCATTATTGTGTGCCTCTGAAATTAGATGTGCTTGTTTGTTACACGGCATTATTGTGATAATAGTTGATAGATACAGAAATTGGTACCAAGAGTGGCGTGTATAAGCAACAAAAACAAAAATATGTAGCATTGGCTCTGGGACCAAGTGCTGAGCAGTGAGCAAACTGTTAGAGGAGGCTTGAAAAAAGGTTACCCATACTCTGCAGAGACAAAGTGCTTGGTAAAACTGTCAATCTACAGTAACTTGAAGAGAACCAATGGATTTGGGCAAGAGAGTTTCCAGGTAAAATGTTGAAAGCAAGAGCTGGCTCCTTTGGGCTGAATTTGATAAGGACTTAGAAGAAAGAGGAATTCATAAAAGAAACAGGGAGTGTCACAGGGAGTGTTTAGAGGGAATACAGAGAGCCCAGAACTCGCTGACATGGACAAGAGATCAGTCAACTCCAGCTTCTCCAGCCAGTAAATCAGTTTCAAATTAATATACAGCCTGGGGACAAAGATCAGACCAAGGTCATGGCCTTAAGATACAGCGTGTGGGTCAGATCAACTCGAGGATGTGGTTACAGCATCTTTTATTAATACTCTAAAATAATAAGGTACCATTCAGTAGATGCTCTCAGCTGCTCAAAAGAGCTTCTAGAAAGCTTAAGAGCATGGCCCCACAGAAGCCTGATGCACCCAAAGTCATCATAATTGAGTTGAGAGAGACTGACGTGACTCAAAAATAATTGTGGGTGTGCTTTTTGGTACATGGGGTTAAGTGGAATCAAATACATAGAAAACCCATAAAGTGTTTGAGGGAGGTGTGTGGCCAAAACTATGATCAGCTTAGGCTCAAGGGACTGAGACCACTCAAGATGTAAAAAGACCACTGGGTCCCTAACTTTCTTCAGGCAGGAAGCAGACAAAGAAGGCTCTTTGGCTGCCCAAAGGCCTATTCTCCAATGCTTTCTTTAGACGTGGCCAACAAGGCTAATGGAAAAGGAAGGGCTTTCAGAGAGCAGAGCCAAGAGCTACGGAAAACCATGGCTTAGGGAATCGACCCCAGAGCGTAGAGCTTGGGCCTAGTCAAGAGACATTCCCTTTCCCAGAGTATTTGCCCAACATCTGCCCAGAAGGACTTCAGAATGGCCATGGATCAGTAAGTCTCTGAACCCCTTCTCCCTCTTTCTGAACTGGAGTGTGGACTGCAGTCATCCTGTCCCTATTTTACCAATGTATGCTGGGTGTGTGGGGGGGGGTTGGGAGGTGGGAGGTAGATATCTTTTTTTTTTTAATTTTAGATTTTAGGTTGCTTGATCAAGAGGAGCCACATCCCTATCTGACACAGATCATGAGATATTTTTTTCCTTTTTAAAAAATGTATGTATGTATGTATGTATGCATGTATTTATTTATTACTCAAGGAGAGTTGACTTACAATATTATATTCGTTTCAGGTGTACCATGAGATCCTGATGTTATGATTGATGAGTCTTTTCATGATCTTTGGGATAAGGGTATTTTCTGTGAGAGGGACACGAATCAATGTGGCCAAGAACGTGGACCACAGTAAACTGAATTACTGACCCTGATTCTTCACCCCTTCCTCTGTCCACACGGTGGGAGGAGAGTTCTCCATCCCTTGTTTTTGAGCTATGACTTCCTCTAACTAATAGGATTTTAGCAGATATTATGCAAGCAGGGACCTTGAAATGTGCCTGTGTAGTTAGGCTTGCTCTCTGTGCTTCTGCCATCAACGTGAGAAGAACATGCCCTGCTAAAGCCACGGCTCCCAGGAGGACACTTTGGTCCCAGGAGGAGGGTGAGAAACACGTAGAGCAGAGCCATTCCAGCTGATCCACAAACTTGGGAGCAAGAAATAAACGTTACTTGTTGTATTACATTGATTTTGTTGTTGTTTGCTTTGTAGCACTATTGTAGCAATAGCTGACCAATACAGGGACCCAGACAGTTCTGGGACGTGTAGCCCATCACCCATCTTCAGTCCATTCATGAGTGATTGGGGTCGGGGGAGATTGGTGAGTGAAGGTTTATTTGAAGAAAATTGTTGATGTGCTATCTGATTCCCCAGGTCCACCTCCTGCTTAGAGAACTTTCCTTGGGCCTGATGATGTGGGGAATCTGATCCTTTACCTGAGACTCTTATAAGACTGTAACAGAGTGCCTGGGAGAGCCTGGCAGGGATACCCTGGATTTGGAGGCCAAAGAAACTGGATCCCGACACCTGCTTTGGAGACTTCTAATGTGGAGAGGCTGGCAGGCTTAGCTGTGACAGCAGGTCTAGAAGGAAGACTGTAGCAGACCAGCCTATACTTTCAGAGTTCTGCAAGGCACAGGCCTCATTTTCACATGGGTGAAGCGGGAGCTGAGGGAGACAGTAGGGCTGGAGTCGTCATCAGAGGAGTCTGCCCAAGATGCCTGCCTGGCAGGGCCAGGTCCCCTGGCAAACAGAGGCTGAGTGCGGAGGAGGGGGACCACTGGTTGGAGAAGCTGAGGCAGAATAAGCAGCAGTGGCCTGGAGGGGGATTGCCCATGCTAGGAAAGAAGACACCACAAGGGCCCTGCAAGATAGGAGAAACTCTGAAAGCACCACCTAAGAGAAAGAGCTAGCAAGTGGCATCTGTCACACAGATACTCCTGATGCCAGACAACATAGCGACCTTCCCCTCCCACGTGAGGAACCAGAAATGGCCACTGATGAACAAGGGACAGAGAAGACACTGACCACCACGCCCAGCTCCCCACTGTGGGCTTCTGAGCCCAGTCAGGCCCTAGCTGCAGGTGCGTGAGGTCTGAAGTAGATGAGACTGATGTTTTGAAATGAGACCAGACTCTCAATACCTGAAAATGAGACTGTTCCTTAAGGTCTCAAAATGACTGGAAAAGCTCGGGGATCTGCCCAGATATCAGCCACGATTTGAAAGGCAATAGTGAAACAAAGTGGTTTCTTCCTCTGCCCCCTGCCTCTGCAGTTCATTCAGTCAACAAGCTGGTTTCTTGTGTATAGAATATCCATAAGATTCAGGCTCATTTATTTATATCAAACACCAACTGAGCGCTTGAAACACGTGGTTTTCCTACAATAATCCAACCTCAATGCCTTTGATTGTCAGGAGGCTCAGAGTCAAGTCTGAGAACCAGTAATAACAGCTACACTTGTCAGCTCCTACCATGTGCAAGGGCCCACCTAAACCTCTCCAGGCACAGCCTTATTTCATCTCCCCCAAGAGCTCTCTGGGGTCTGGCTTATGCCTCAATTTACACATGGGGAAACTGAGGCTCAGGGAGGAAAACTCTTTAGTCAGAGTGAGATCAAGGTTCTATTAAGCCAGAAATTGTGCTATGATCTTCCTGGGTCTTGATGGTCATGGCTTGCTCTGGGACACAGGGTCCCCTTTTTCTCTCATCATGCCTGGGTTATTGTCAGAGAACTTAGAACAAGTATCAGAAAGGATAGGTTGTCCCTGACTGTGAATATGAGAGAAACCTGCAAACCCACCCCTTTGAGAAGGCTCAATGCAGATCCCATCCTCTTCCCTGCAGGGGCCCACCCTCCCCACAGGTTTGCCTACCTGAACTAATCCTAACAGGTAAGTAGGGCTTCAGTAAGAGCCAGGGTCTAGAGAGTCAGGGGCAACCAAGTATCTCACAAGCTCCAGCCCTCACGACCCCCTCACCTCACCCCTAGTGTTGACATCTGCCTCTGTGACAGCCCCCACCCCACCCCACTGCTGCCATTTGAGCTCCAGTTCACCAGTTGGTGGGAAGTCCAGCCCCAAGGCCTCCTACTTTTGCTAGCCACCCCTCCAATCCTGGCTCACCAACCATGGATTCCTCCCCACCTCCGGTCCACCAGGAACGGTCCCAGGGGTCCCCCATCTCGGTACTCACTCGGAAGCGTGCGACTATTGCTGAGGCTGCCGGTGCTGGGAGGGGGGGAAAGGGACTGCAGGGAAACACTGTCCTCCTCCTGTGAGCAGCCCGCCTGGATGGCGCGCAGGTAGCTGTGGCTGCGGGAGCGGAAGTAGCTGGGCAGCGGCAAGTCTAGAGCCTCCGCCGCGGTCGACTCTGCTTCACTGCAGGCCGACTCGCAGGCTGCCTCATACTGGTCGCTCAGATCTGCCTCCCGTACCTGTCAGGGCAAAAGCAGGCATCAGGGGCCGGCTGTGCCCACTGGGGAGGGATGGGGTGCTTGGTGGTCGGCTCAGCTGCAGAGCTGGAGTCTGTGGGGCCTCACCTCGGCCCACCCTCCTGCTCCCGTCTCACTCAGGACACGGGATGGGCAGATGGAGCCCTTAAGAAATATACAGACTCTCTCACCTCTTTGGGCCTCAATTTTCCCATCTCTACAATGGAGGAGAAACTAGTAAACATACTTTCTAGGATGTTAGCTAGGTTATATCTTGTGTGTCCAGAATGATTAACTAATAGATTTTGAGGTCATATCTGAATTCAGCCAGAAAGAAGGCTATAATCAGTAACGTCTGCCCTGAAGGTTGGAATGGGGAGGTGGCAGTAGGTGTGTTACATATTTACCATCTTATGGTCCAATTCCTTCATTTTTACAAGCAAAGAAACTGAGGGCTACTGAGGGGAAGATACTTGCCAGTTGTACCCAGTGAGGAAGTAGCAGAATCAATACTCCAAATGTATATTTAAGGAAGATTAATCTAGCCCTGGTGTACAGAATGGATGTGGGATATAGGGTCTGGAATGGAGGCAGAGGCCAGAGATGAAGCTGATGCAATAGTCTGGTGAGAGAAAATAATACTGGAATGAGGGTAGTGGCTGTGAGGATTGATTACTCACATCTGCCATGGACAGTATGGAGAATGGAGGTATATATGCTATTTGCCATCTCACGTCTAGTTCAACCTCATCTGGATGGTTTCTAAGTGTCCCTCTAGAAACAAGATCCTACAAATCTGCAGCTGGGGGTGTGAGTGTAGAGGGGGCTCACCATACATACACTCTCCAATGGTTCTGGAAGGGTCTGTCTGACCCATGTCTCAGGCCATCTTGGTACCTGGGGATCACAGAGTATAAGCTGAGGAGTCAGCTGGCTAAAGATGGACACTGGGTGGGGGTCCGGGAAGACACCTGGGCTACACGGGATGGGGCAAAAGTTGACTGAGCACCATGTGGAGGAAAAGATGAAGCTGGATATGGGGCCACTGTGCCCTGGACCTGGCTGTGTGACCTCAGGCAGGCAAGCACTATCCCCTGGATCAGTGTTTCCCTATCTAAATGGAATAGAATGCCTGTGGACTCGTCTGGCACTGCATCAGGTAAAATGACTGAATGGATCATCACCCAATTTTTTTTCTGGCTGCACCGCACAGCTTGTGGTATCTTAGTTCTCCGAGCAGGGATTGAACCCCGGGCCCTCGGCAGTGAGAGCGCAGAGTTCTGAACACTGGACTGCCAGGGAATTCCTGATCATCACCCAATTTGGAGTATATGTTTGGAAAGGTCTAAATTTGCTCTGTTCAATATGGTAGCAACTAACCATGTGTGGCTATTTAGGTTTAAATTAATTAAAATAAAACAAAATTCAGTTCCTTAGTCACACTAGCCACATTTCACTTGCTCATGTTACCTTATTGGACAGCATGGATTATAGAACACTTCCAATCATCACAGAAAATTCTATCAGACAGCACTGATAAATTAAAACGTAGGCCATGTGACATACCCAAAATTCACTTGGAGAGGGTATTAAAAAGATAGGTGTTTATCCTCCAAAGCTGCAACCTGAGGTATATTGAGAGGCCCCTGTGATTGCCAAGGGCGATGAGGCCTTGATTAGGGACTGCACGGTAATGGCCCACCTCTGGAGCTACACTGCCAGAGTTTCATTTCCAGCTCCATCATTTTCTCACAAGAGGAATATGGGCAAGTCACTTAACTGCTCTGTGCCTCAGTTTCCCTATCTGTAAAATGGGGGCTAATTAGAGACCAGATTTCACAGGACTGTGATCAAGATGAAATGAGATCATTCATAATCACATGCTTAATCACTAAGCACCTGATAACCTGTACCTGTTATTACAGGCAACTTTATGGGGCAAGTGCAAAGATTTGTCAGTGTCAGTTAATATGCTCCCAAGCTCCCAGGGAGAGGCCAGCTGGTTAGTGCTGTTGGTATGTATATCATTGAGGACGTACTATGCGCAGGGAACTGCCCTGGGGGTTTTACATGTGAACATATCACACCCTTATCATGAGGCTGCTGAAGGAAGGAAGAGGTCACCAGGCCCACTGTGGGCTCCCCAAAGACCCTCTGCAACAATGTGCTCAAGAAAAATTATGATATGAAGGTGGGAGGCACATGAGGCATCCGTGGCTGGAATCAGGAGATGTGGAGCCAGTCACAGTTCTGCCCTGTAGGCCGTGTGGCCTTGGATCAGTCCCTTGCCACTCCTGGCCACAATGAGGACTTGGGCCCAGAGCACCTTCCCTGCCTCTCTATCTGGCCTCGGGGCTGGGGCCTGGGGGGGAGGAGAGGACCACCTCCAGGGGCAGGATGGGTGTGCGTGGGATGGGGCACCCTTAGGACAGGCAGACAGTGCCAGGACTGGCGTCATCTTCACCACCTTTGGTAAGCTTGAAAAGTCTCTGCATTCATTCCAGAACCCTAACATCCTTAAAGGTCTTATTGGAACCCAAGAAAGGAGATAAGTCAGGGGATCTGGGGGCTGGGATGTGAAGGCCAATGCCCCCAGCCCCTGATCTGTCCAAATGGAACAGTCTCCCCAGGCCTTTCCCAGGCTTTGGGGGATGAGAGGAAGGAGGGAGCTAGAAGCTCTCAGGGTACACCTTCCTTTATCTTGGGGTTATTATTTAAAAAAACATTTTTTTAATTCAAGTATAGTTGATTTACAATGTTATGCCAATATCCTGGGGTTATTCTTGCCCCATCCCTAGATCCTAGCCCATTCTTTTCCATTTTTGAGAAGAGGAAACTGAGGCACAGAGAAGTGAAGCGATAGGGCCAAAGAGTGGAAGGTCCAGGCACCAACGTGATCCCTGACACCATCTTCACTGCAGGGGGCTTTCCTGGTGCTGGCTCTGCTTGCACCTGCCCAGCTCAGGGGCCAGCACCACTGAGGTGCCTGAGACACAGCCCTGGCCTCTGGGATTGGGGGACAAGAGAATGGCAAACATACTGACCTGCTGCTCGTGGCCAAACAACTGGGGGATCAGGGAGGCCTGTCCAAAAATCTGCAGGAAAGAGATGGGGGAGGGTTATGGGGAGACCGAGGCTGGGGGCTAGGGTTGGGTATTCAGGCCCGGCTGCAAGAGAACTTGTGGCTGTCTGGTCTAACCTCCTCCCCAGACTGGCTGAGGCCCAGTTGCTGGGAGGTCTTGGCTTCCTCCAGGGGTGGGAGGCTCACTCCTTCTGGGGCTGGGTGTTCTTGCAGACTTATAATCTGCTGTTTATAAGTCTTTCTCCTGGGTTGGCTTCTGGGACCATGGATGTCCTGTCTGCTGCCTCTCACCTGGGCAGGCAGCTCCCAGGATGTACAGATTAGGGACAGAGCCCAGAGACTTCTCTTCCCTGGTCAGGGCTTACACAGTCCAGTGCCTGGTGGGAGCGGGGTTTCTTCTGGCAGGAGTTGAGGCCTCAGAGACACAGACAGAGCTGGACATCTCTGACTTTGGGGCGACATATGTGGCTCAGGTCACTCAAGCTTCATGGGATGAGGGTTTGGGGGTTCAGAGGACCCTGGGCTAGGGGAGAGCTGGGGCTGGGCAGGGGGTAGTGGGAGAGACCTGCTGGGGTCCCCAGCCTGGCTGATTCCGTGTACCTTTTCGTGTAGCCAAAGGACAAAATTATTCCAGGTGCCAGGGCCAGGCAGGGGATAGAGACAGTGGGTGTGAGAGAGACAGACAGACCCAGAGAGAAACATGGAAATGAGACACACTGGAGAGAGTCAGAGAAAAATGTGAATGAGGGGAGAGCAAAACAGAGGGAGACAGACACAGACCGACAGGGAGACTGAGGGATGAGAGAACAAGCAGGATGGGAGAGACAGGGAGGGACGCCGTCCATTCAGCAAACCTACGTGCCCTGTGCCATGTGCTGGGGACTCTGTGGGGACAAGACAGCAAGGTCCCCGTCTGTAGGGAACTCCCAGTCTTAAGAGTGAGACAGACATCAACTAACAAGTATAATTCCAGATAGTGAGAAGTGCTGTCAAGAAAATTAAGCAGAGTAAGGAAACAGGGCCCCAGGGACCCCCTGAGGCAAGTGATAGGGCAGGTCCCTCTGAGGTGACATTTGAGCCAAGACCTGGGACATGGAGAAGAACCAGCTGTGCAAAGATCTGAGAGAAGATGCTCCTGGGAGAGGCAGGAGCAAATGCAGGGGGCCTGGGGCAGGAATGAGGTGTGTGAGGGGCAAAAGGGGGCCAGAGTGGCTGGAGCAGAGTGAGTGACAGAGCAAGTCGGGGAGCACATCTGAGAGGGAGGCCGGGCTTCACAGGTCTGGCTTTCACTAGGGTGAGGCGGGAGCCATGGGAGGCTTCGGAGCAGGTGACGTGATTTGACTTCTGTCTTTTACAAGCTCCCTCTGGCCGCTGAGAAGAGATTGGGGGGTGGCAGGCACGGAGGCCAGGACAACGGTACAGGTGAGACTTGGTGGGGCCTGGATGAGGATGGTGGGGCGGAGGGTCCCCTGGCCGGGGGTGGGGGGCTCTCCTTCTCCCCACATCTGAGGTCAATCTCCTTGGAGCGTGGGAACGACAGTGCTGAGGATGGGGGCTGGGGTGTGGGGGCTTGGCCGGGCCAGGAATATGGGGTGGTGAGGAGCTGGGATCCGAAAGTTTTAAGCAGTCCATTAGCCCAGGCCATGGGGCTGCAGACGGTGGGACCTGGGGTCTGTTCCTGCCCAGAGAGGTGGCTGGGTCTGCACCTGGCTGCCTCTACTGCCTCACTGTGCTACTATTGGCAGATGTCTGCCCTCTCTGGGCCTCGTCTCCCCATCCACACTATGGGGGGAGCTCTCAAGCCTTGACTGGTCGTCCCTTTGCAAACTGTAAAGTACTGTGCACAACACGGTAGGGGCTGAGGTCTAGGTCTGGGTCTGACAGCCCTAGATCTCTGCCCAGCTTTGCCTCTTCCTAGCTGTTGCCTAGCTTTGCCTCTTCCTAGCTGTTGTGACCCCACCTATCTGGGCCTCAGTTTCCTCATCTACGAAATGGGGATATGGATGATAAGGCCCCCTCTGGGGGTGGCTGTGAGGGATCAAGGAGCTAGCTGATGGTTGAGAGAATTAATAGTATAGCACAGCAAGTTTACTGCTGTTAGTGGCAGAGCTGGCTGGGCACTGGAAGTCCAACTATCCACTGATCAGGTGGGACATGGAGGTCCAGAGTGGAGAAGCAACTTGCCCGAAGTCACACAGCAAGATGACAATGCTAACCATCAAGGGAGCCACCCTTTGCTGAGCACATTATGTTTATTATCTCATTGATTCCTCACAACCCTTTGAAACAGGAATTATCACCCTCTGGTGGTAAATCAGGAAACTGAGGCTCAGGGAGGGGGTGTTTTGTCCTGGGTTCATACTGTCAGTGATAAGACTGGGGCTCAAACCCAGGTCCCCAGTACCCTATCCTCAGGGCTCCTGGGTCTAAGGCAGTGGTATGGCCCCTTCCTCTGGGCCCACAGCTTAGGCCATCAACGTGAGGCCCTGTGACTGTTCTCCAGCCGCAGGACAGTCAGTGGGGAAGAGACACACACAGGCAGCTTCAGGACCAAAGACCGAACAGAAGCACAGGGCAGATATTCAGGGACCACTCAACAGAGGCTGGACCTGGACGTCTGTCCTTTTCCTGGGTGGGAGTTGCGGCTCTCCCAAGCCCACTGACCTTCTGGCTGCCTGCCACCCTTACCTGGCTGATGCAACTGGAGTCGTTGAGGCTGTCGCTGACGGGGTTGTAGTCCTCCTCCCAGCTCGGACACTTGGAAGGCAGCAGCATGTCCACTGAATCCAGGTGGTCCAGACTCCTGGTGGGGATGGGGAGCAGATGGGGCTCAGCCCACCCTTTGTTCAGCATGGGAAACTGAGGCCCAGAGGGGGAAAAATGGGCCAAGGTTATCCAGCGGCAGAGGGTAAAATGGAAGTCACTGCCATCCCGGGTAGTAGAGGGGGTGATGGGCAAGGGGAGAGCTGCTCCCAGCTTTTGGAGGCCTTGTGAGTCTGGAGGGTGCCAGTGGCCCTCACCTGTTATGTCCACTGCAACCGTGAGGTGGCAGCACAAGCTTGCTATTGACTGTTTCAAACCAGGGGTGGGCCACACCAGCTCAATTCTACAGCCCCCTTCTCTGCAGGCCTGGGGCAATTCCAGGGGCTGGACAGAGGAGATGGGTCAAGGCCCACAGCCTTGACCTCCGGCCAGGGCTGCCCAAAGGTCATCAGTTTTGACACAATGTCCAGGTAGCCTCCACCAGGCCCTTGAAGACTCACCACTTCTCCCCATAGCCCTGGCTCTTCAATCTTTCTCACATCTACCTGACCCTGGGCCTCCCCCTCCCCAACTCCCCCGCTCTGGAAATAAGGTCCAAGCCTCCAATAGCTCAGGGTCTTGACATAGACAAACTTGGATTGGAATCCAGCTTCCTCACTGGGTGACCCTGGGCAAGTCGTCACCCCTTAAGTCTCAGTTTCCTCACCTATAAAGTGGGAGATGTCACTGTGCCTGCCTGCTGGGGCTGTAAGGAGGTTTCAGTGATGCAGATTCAAGGGCACTGGGGCAGGCAGAGAGCCCAGAGTGCAGCAACGGCTAACAGATGGCCCCCATTACTGTTACTACAGGAATACTCCTTTTATTGCACTTCACTTTGCTGCGTTCTGCAGATATTCTTTCAGCAATAAAGCATTTTAAAATTAAGGTATGTACTTTTTAAAAGACATAATGTTATTGCACACTTAGACTATAGTGTAAACATAACTTTTACATGCACTGGAAAACAAAAACATTTCGTGTGACTCACTTTATTGCCATATCCACTTTATTGCGGTGGTCTGAGGTATGCCTGTACTACTATTATCAATTCCCTCTCATTCAAGGCCTGGGCCCTGGTCCTGCCCACCTCTCCCACCTCCATGCCCACAGGTCATTCAAGGAATTGCAGGATCTCAGGAGGAGAAGGGGTCTTAGAGATCATCTAGCTCAGCCCCCTTCACTTAAAGCTAGGGAAACTGAGGCTCAGAGAGGGTGAGACCTAGGAATGGCTGGTGGTGTCCTGAATTCCCACCTGGAGGCCATTCCCTGCCTCTGTCCCAGCCAGTGAGACTCCCTGCCTCAGCCTACTGTCACCTGCCCTGCTCTATTCCCTCTGCTGCAGTCCTCCCAGGCTACCTCCTCCAGTGAAGCTTTGGCTCTTGCCCCCCAGGAGTAGAAGAACTAGGACTAAGCCGGTTTCCTTTAACTCTTCCAAGTCCTTTGTCTGTTTCTGACTTGCTTTTGTTTCTCTTCCTCAGTGGGTTCTGCATCACCTATACCAACTTTCACCTGTTTTACACTCATTCTTTTCTGTTCTAATCCCCACGGTGACTTCTGCATGTGAAAGGCTCACTTCTCTCTCTAACATGTTAATTGTTGCTTCCTGTGTGCATGTGTTTCATTTTCCACACTTTCACTAACTCTTCCCAGTCTTAAAGCAACAGGATGGGGCTCCATTGGTGGAATGCCGGGCCGGGTGATGGGACAGGTGAAGGCTGTCTATCTCCCTTTGACTTCTGGATCCTCCCTCATCCCAACTCAGCTCAACTCAGGGGTCAATTACAGGGGCACTGGCAGAGGGGGCTCTGGCCTTCCCTGGGCAGTGCTGGCACAAGGGGTGGGCTCACTAAGGGCAGGGTTCTCTAACCTGAAGAAGAGGGTCTCCTGGGGCAGTTCCCCTGTACGAGTGGAAATCATCTGGGGATGTAGCTCCCGTGGGCGGGGTTTACCTGGGCCAATCACTCCGGAGAGACTCCCCTTATGATTTACCAAAGGATAAGGCTCACCTGTGGTCAGGACTTAGCTGTGGGGGGCTTATGGGGTGGGTTCACCAAATGGCGGGGCTCTCCGGAGTCAACTCATCAAAGTGCAGGGGCCAACCTAAGTACGAAGATCTCAGGAAGGGGGCTAACCGGAAGGAGGGTTCACCTAGGGGGCCTGGATCATTGGGGGCGGGGCTTCACCTGGGTCTGAGGCTGGAGGGCAGGATTCATCTGTGGGGCTGGGATCTCCGGGCGGGCGGCTGAAGAGGAGGAAGGCGAGGTTCCCAGGGGTGGGACATACCTGTGAGGGGCTCACCTAGAGGGCAAAGCTTGCCTGTGAGCCAGGGCGGTACGAGTGTAAAGAGGCTTTCCCAGAGGAGCGCTCACAAGTGGGCGGGGCCCCAGTGGAGCTGGGTAAGCCTGCGGGCGTGGCTCATTTTAAGGGAGTGGTCCCCTTAGGGAGCACAACTCACAGGTGACCAGGGCTTCTGGTGCGGGGTTCCCAGAGGGCAGGACTCACTGGTGAGCAGAGGCTTCCTGGGGCGGGACTTGGACTTCGGAGAGGCTCTCCCACGGTGGGGCTTCTGGGGGCAGGGCTGGCCTGCGGGCGCGACTCTAGGGGGCGGGACTGTGCGCTCACCTGCGGGGATTGCTCTGCTCTCCCAGCGACTGCTGCGTGGCCCTCAGGTAGCTCTGGCGCCGCGCCGCCGTCTTGGGGGAGGGCTTGGGGCTGCCGGCGGACTCGTCACTGTCCTCGTCGCCCATGGCCTTGATGTAGCTGCCGCTGCGCATTCGCCTGCACGGGATGGGGCCCTCGCCCGTGGAGTCCGCCTCGCGCGGGGACAGCAGCGAGGTGGTCCATTCGCCGCCGCCTCCGGGCACCTGGGGATGGGCGGACAGCTATCAGCAAGGGTGGCTCGGGGGGCAGCGCACACCCCCAGCACGCCGCCGGCCATCCAGCCTCAGGCTCATCACCTGGGGAGTGAGCTGCACGCTAGAACCCCCATCTCCAGGACCCTGAAGCTCCCTCGCTGCCCACTTCAGGGAATTCGGCCTTCGGTGCTGGGTACTGCCACTAAAGGCACCCATCAGCAGGGCAGAGCCGGGGCTGGGAAGGATACCTGGGTTCCAGAGCCAGTTCTGCCACAGCTTCACTATGTGGCCTTCTCCAGCCTCAGATCTCCGTGGATCCCAGGCTGAGTGTGCCCCAGCAAAACCGCCCAGGCAGAATGATCACAATGGCTTCCACTGCAGCTACCCTTCTGAGCAACCCCTGTGTTCCCATTACTTCCCCTGCTATCTCAGTGGATGGCTTATGATCCCACTGCCCAGATAAGAACAGCAGGCTTGAGAGAGGTCCCTGGACCCTAGGATGGTGGGGGAGGATGAGTCAGGGGACCCTAGCACACCAGTACGGAGGTGAGGTCTTTGGGGCCAAACAATATTCCTCATCCTACAGGTGGGTAAACTGAGATACAGAGAGCACTAGGGCTTTGTGGGGTCTGGCAGCCATGTGGTGAGCTGGAAAAAGGGCTCAGTGTTCCCATCTGAACTCCAGGGACCCCATCTGTGGAAGGGGGCTGTGATAAGGGTAAGTAAGGTCACAGCTGTGAGGGCAGCCCTGGTCCTCAGTGGTTACAGTGGCAGAGACCAACGGAGGGGACCTCCCCTGCCCTTCTGAGGCCAGGCTCTGCCAGCTGCTCCGGGGCAACACACACTGTCTACACTCTTGTTCACTTGATACCCACCGATGTGTCCACACAGTGGATATTCACCTCCTTATGGAGTATGCTCATCTCAGCACTCACACGTACCTCAGCCCAAGCACAGGGTGAACACGCTGTGCCATGTACATGCACCTCAGAGAGCAAGCATACCCTTTCCCCGCACACCCCTCTCCCCAAGGACACACCCCTGTCCCCAGGGATGCACCCCAGCCACTTCATCATGTGCCCGCCCCTCAGTGAGTGCACGATGTGAACACAGAGCGTACACACCTCCTCACGTGCACACCAGCCACCACTGCGCCGCGGACACGTCTCAACTTGCCCCTCCTCACCGTGTCCCCGCCTCAACACATACAGAGCACACACCTTCACTGGGTCTATATGTCACCGTGGACACCCAGGCACACGTTTCTCAGTGTACACAGCACACCCATTCTTCGCCATGCACACTACACTCCCCAAATCACCACGCCTGCAGAGAGACCACGTTCTTCTCAGTTCCCACGTTGCCAGTGGCTGATTCTTGGCTGAGGGAGGGTCCCTGCCTGGGATTCCCATCCCAGGTTCCCCCCGCCTGCAGCTTTCCCATTAACACCTTCCTCCCCAACTGACTGCCCAGCCAGTCACCAGGACCTGCACATTCCACCCCAAACCATTTGCTAGTCCATCCTTCCTACCTCCACCTGTCCCTTGGGAAGGTGGCTTTGTATATCCCTGCTCAACATCTGTTGCTTCCCCAGCCCTTACCCACCTACTTCCTGTTGAGCAAGCAGGCAGCACCACTCCAGGGCCTGCAGGGCCACCGTTTCACCGTGTTTCTGAAGCATTTTCACGTGATCAAACCAAACCATATCATTTTTTTTTTTTTTTTTTTTTTTTTGTGGTATGCGGGCCTCTCACCGCTGTGGCCTCTCCCGCTGCGGAGCACAGGCTCCGGACGTGCCCACTCAGCGGCCATGGCTCAGGGGCCCAGCCGCTCCGCGGCATGTGGGATCCTCCCAGACCGGGGCACGAACCCATGTCCCCTGCATCGGCAGGCGGACTCTCAACCACTGCGCCACCAGGGAAGCCCTAAACCATATCATTTGAGAGGGAGCTAGGTCACACCCCACCCGCTCTGATGTTTCTAAGCTAAGGAAGTAGATTGAGAGCCACAAAAGCCTTAAATATATAAAACACTGCCTAGATTTCATTTCCCTCCTATTGAAAAAAACAGCCTTCTCCCCCCATAGTCTCACTGTCTTTGGAATTTTATATGGAATGACAAGAACTCAGGTCAGACTTTGATGTTCATCCGGTTCAAAATGCATCTAATGGGGCTTCTCTGGTGGCGCAGTGGTTGAGAGTCCGCCTGCCGATGCAGGGGACACAGGTTCGTGCCCTGGTCCAGGAAGATCCCACATGCCGCGGAGCGGCTGGGCCCGTGAGCCATGGCCGCTGAGCCTGCGCATCCGGAGCCTGTGCTCCGCAACGGGAGAGGCCACAACAGTGAGAGGCCCGTGTACCAAAAAAAAAAAAAAAAAAAATGCATCTCATGTGTTCCCAAAGGCTGGCCAGGCCTGTGCTGACACGCCCTCCAGGATGAGGGACTCACTACCTACTGAAGCAGCCCCTTCCATCTGCAGGTGAACCGAAATCTACTTCCTGTAACTTTCACCCACAGCTTGGGCTCTGGTCCCGGGAGCCATCCAGTTCTCAGCCACTCACCCTGCCCTTGAGAGACCCAGCACAAGTGTAGCAGCAGAGATGTCTCTGAGCCTTCTGCCACTTTCCAGGAGTGCAGCCTTGGTGCATAATAAGTGCCTCAATAAACATTAGTGTTTGAAAGAAAAAAGCTAGTCCCCCAAACCGATTTAGGGCCTCGGGGCTCCTGCAGTCCCCCTGCTCATCTCCATCACATTCCGCTCATGCTGACAGGAATGTCTGCTCATGTGTCTTTCTCTCCCAGCATCCTGATAATCGGGACTATGTCTTATTTATTTCTCACTCTATTCATTCAAGGGTCCATCTGTTCATCTACCCCTCTCTCCTCTCATGTTTCTTGAGCACTTCCTGTATGACAGACCCTGTCTTGGGCCCTGGGGACACAGAGCTGCACCAGATATGGTCCCTATCCTCAAGGAGCCCCCAGTCTGGGGGCAGTACCAGGCAGGAGGCTGGCAAGCAGAATGCCATGCAATTGGTCCTCGGAGGGAATAGAAGGCACAGCTTCCATATTTTTCTTCTAAAGGGAAGGGACGTGTTTTGGTCCCTACTCAGGGCCGGTCTGCTGAGAGCATGACCAGTGGAAGGAATCCTCTTACTAGCAAGACACCACCAGTCACCCATTTCCTAGGCGAGTCAACAGAGGCCTGAGTGAAACAACTTTCCAAGTTAATCTGTGACAGAGCTGGGCCTCAAACTGCTGCCTTCCCCACCATCCCTCACCCTACCCTGACCCTGGCAGGGACCCACCTGCAGGTAATGGTAGGCAAGACCCTGGTGGCAGGATTTGGACTTTAGCAGGCTCTTATCCAAGGTGGCTGAGGTCTTCTGGCAGACCTCATGGGCGTGGCTGAGGGTCAGAGTGGACCAGGAGCCCCGCTTGACATAGTTGGTGTCAGCGCCCACCCCAAGGCTGGGGCAGGTGACCGGGGGTGCCGGCGGAGGTGGTGGGGCGGTCAGCTCGGCGGTGTTGTTCTTGGTGGCTCTGAGCATGTGCCCACTGATGGTGTTGTAGGCGTGCGTGAAGTAGCGTGGCTGGCTGCGTTCTGTCTGGCGGCCTAGTGTCATCAGTCCAGAGGCTGGGCCACCGCTGCGAAAGGCGCCACCCTCACCATCCAAGTTGTCGTCGGAGCTCCACCAGCCCGAGATGTTGGAACGGCTGCGCCGCTTGGGCTCCCCAGCCTTGGCCCGCTCCTTGCTCTTGGCCCTCCGGCCCTTGCCGTCCTCCAGGCCACCTTTCTTGCCACCATTGCCTCCGACCTTGCCTGCCGTGCCCTCCAGGGAGGGCGCCTTGGTGAAGAAGAGCCGCTGGACTGAGTGGACCAGGTGGCGGATGCGGCCAGGACTCTCGCCCCGGGCCTTGGCCTCCCCGCGGGGGAACTGGAGAGTGCTGAAGCCATCGCGGTGGATAGGCAGCTGCTTCTCAAACTGGTCCAGGAGGTTGGCGGGCAGCCGGTTGATCTTGGTGGCCTGGGCGTGGCTGGGGAAGGGGCTCTCCTCTGGCACCTCGAAGTGGGAGTTGTAGTGGATGCGGGGGAAGGTGCTGCTCGGTGGTGGCAGCTGGTTGTTGAGCGGGAAAAGCCCGTCCCCTGGCAGAGCATTCTGCCCGGGGAAGCGAGCCTCGCGGGCAAAGGCCTCCGTGGGCGATAGCAGGTAGGGGTTGCGATCAGGCCCTGCGAACAGGGGCTCGTGTGGTGGGTCCAGGCTGTCGGACAGGTGGCGGGGGCGGCTGTCACCGAGGCCTTTCATGATCCCGGCCCTCGGGGCAGGGGCCGTCGCCCTAGCGCGTTGCCCGGGTCTCCTCTCCCGGGCAGCAGCTAATCTGGGGAGAGAAGACAGACAGGCGTCAGCTGGATTTGAAAGGGATAGGATGCTGGGAAGGTCAGCCAGACCCCCGCAGATCTCAAGGTTGGAAGGATTTCTGAAGACTCCTGGCCTGCCCTTAACACTGTGGGTCGGGAATCACGAGTACAAATGGAGACCCACGTACCATACGGATAAATAAAAGCAACATTTCAGGCTAGCGAGACTTTAAACAAAGTATGTTCTACTCTCCTACCTTGACGATCATATTTTCACAATAACCTGGAAAGTCAGGTTCGAACTCAGACTTCTTGGTCTCCTCCGAATTCCATGGCAGCACGTGGTCACGGGGAAGCTGCCTGCCCTCCATTTTCCTCCTGTCTCTGTTCCTCACCACGAGAAGCCCCACCCATGTGTGCACCCCCAGCTCACTCCACATGCCCCCCAAACAGCCACCCCTCAGCCCTAGGGCTGGTCCCACTGGCAGTGTAGGCCACCATGGGAGGATCTGTGCTGGCCCTGGAAGCAGGCCTGGGGTCTTTGGGGCAGGGAATTCCAGGCTGGGGTCTGCCCAGGGTGCACAGTGTGGCCGAAAGGGGGATGTAGGCTCTGGGTGGGCATATTCCCTTGGCCTCTGAACATTCCTTGCCTCGTGGGGAACAACAAGGTTGAGAGAGGGCCAGAGAGGCCTTCTAAAGAGTGGGGCCTGGGGCCGGGGCCCCTCTTCCCCAGGTCTGAGGGCAGTACTGTCCAACTCTATTTTAGCAGAAGAATCCTTACGTCAGATGTAAACCCTCTGTAAAAACCCACTCTGTCCTCAACAAAAGTCTACTGAGTGTGACCCCTGGGCTAGAGGCTGGGGGCTGCAGCCATCAGACAGGCCAACAAGCCCATCAGCCCATCCTTTCCCACTGGGATGAATCAATGACACCTGGCCTGCGACAGAGTTCCCAGCAAGTCAATAGCAGGAGCATATCCTCAGGATGGCGTGTAGGTGGAGCCATTGTGCCTCAGTTTCTCTATTGTAAAATGGGCCTTCCAGCCAGAACCATCCTGGAAATGCCAGTCTCAAACTTGGGCAAGTCCCTTTCCTTTCTGGGCCTCAGTCTTTCCATCTGTACCATGGGGCAGAGGGGGAGGTCAGCAAGCTTTCTTAGCCCTGGACCCCACTACTCATGCTTGGAGGAGTCCCAAGGATTGGTCTGGCCTGTGTGCCTGGTGTGCTGAGGATCTGCAAGGAGTTGGTGGTATGGCTGGAACAGAGCAAGTGAGGCCAAGGGCACTGGGGGCAGAGGATATCTCAGAGGGGCTGGGCCAGAGTGGACGGGCTCTGGCTGAAGCCAGGTATGGGAGGCAGAATGATGGCTCCCAAGATGCCCAGTCCTAATCCTCAGAACCTGTGATTATGATACATTACATGTTAAACGGGACACTGCAGATATGGTTAAGGATCTTGAGATGGGGAGATTTCCTAGATTATCTGGAGGGGCACAACCTAATCACATGGGTCCTCGTCAGAGGGAGGCATGAGGGTCAGAGTCAAAGAGGGAGATGTGATGACGGAAGCAGAGGTCAGAGTGATGTGGGGTCATGAGCCAAGGAACGCGGGCAGCCTTTAGAAGCCGCAGAGGCAAGGAGTCAGATTCTCCCCTAGAGCCTCCAGAAGGAATGCAGCCCTGCGACCCATTTTAGACTTCTGATCTCTAGAACTGTAAGATAATAAACCTGTGTGTTTTAAGCCACTAAGTTTGTGGTAATTTGTTACAGCAGCAATAGGAAACTCATACACCAAGCATAAGTTTAGGTGTCCGAGACACCCTCCCACCCCACAGGGCAGCTCTTAAGGCAAAGCCCAGACCCCACCAAACACTGCATAAAAAACACTGGCCTAGGTGAAACCCCCATGTTATAGATGGGGAAACTGAGGCCCTCTGAGGGAATGAACTTACCCAAGATCACATAGTGGGTTCAGTAGCTGAGGCAGGGCTGAGACCCACAGCTCTTCCTATCCCTCTGCACAGCTGCCTTGCAACTGTCACCTGGAGCTTGCTGGCCCTAAGACCCTCAGGGATCTGAGAATTACTTCCTTGGACCTAGACATTTTCATGACCAAATGTGCCCCAAGGCTTCCTAAGCCCTGAGACTTCTGCAGAGTCCACTGGCTGGAATTCTCCCTCTTCTCTGCCAGAGCCTCTCCCTGCCCCTGGGAGCCTGATGGACCCTACTCCTGAAGTCCAGAGCATTTTAGCAATGGTCCTTGTAGCTGAACAGCCACATCGAAAGCATCTCTGCTTCCACCAGGTGACTTGTCAGAGTATTTATCCCCAGCCTGGAGAGGGATTCTGCCGACTCACATTTTTATCTTCATTACAACAGCCACACGTGGTGGGGGACCATTATCTCCATTTTACAGATGGGGAAACTGAGCCTGAGAGAAGCAGTTCTAGCCAAGGTGAAATAGGTAACTCAGACTTCAGCCACCCCGTCAGTGTCCCAGACTGTCAAGTATCCTCCTCCACTCCAGCCCGCAGCAGCTCCCTCTGGGCAAACCTCTTCTTGAAGACAAGTTCAGGCAAATGCAAAACCACCCTCATATCCCTCCTGCTCCTGGCCTTTTCTTGGCCTCCTTGCATCCCCTCAGGGCTGCCATGTCCCTGGACTCAGAGGCCAGCCTCCTTGGCTCTCCAGCTGGAGAACTGTGTGTGCAGCAATATGTCCTTGATGCCCACTCAAGTAAGGCCAATGATACTGAAAACTCAGAAGAGTTTGCAAACACAGCCCTCTGGCTCGCTGACTTGGCAGGGGCCTGACTCCCTAGAAATACCAGAGGTGGAGAGGGCTGGTCCCCAGGAGCAGAAGATAGCTGCAGAGCCCTGCCCCAGAAGTGCACACAACACTTCTCCTCCCAGACCGGGGCACCTTCTCCAGCCCCCCCAGGGAGAAGCTGGCTTCAATTTCATATGCCAGGCACTGCCGACCTCAGGAATCCAGAGCTGACCCAGGAGGACCATGGGAACCTGGGCCCTGAGCCTCAGGCTATGCATCTGCCAACTGGGGCCAAAGGAGGAAGTGAGGAAGGGGGTAGGAAAGTGCTTGGTGAACTGTGAAGTGCTGGCACATCCTCATTCCCTGGGGGACAAACCCTGCCCTCAGTCCTGGTGGTCTTGATGATGAGGTCCCTTGCCTGGCGTGTGGGGGGAAGAGTTAGACAGGCCCCTGCCTTGGAGGTGCCTCTGGGATTAAAGGAGGGCGAGTGGGGGCTGCCAGCCTCAGGGAGACCTCTAGATACCAGCTAGAAACTTTAATGACCTCACACGACCCCGCTTTTCTTCCTGGGACTGGATCCTCATTGTTAAAATAGTCTCTGACTTCTGGGGCCCTGCGTGTCTATCCTTCTACCCCACCTTAAATACCGGTGCGTCCCAGGGCTCTGAGAAGGCCCATAGTATCCCCCTATCAGTAAAATGCTTCAATGTCGCCCAGTAGGGGCTCAAGCCAGACACCTTGGCACCTCCATGAATTCTTCCCTCTCCTGACCTTCCTTGTCTTTCCCCTCGTAACAGCTCCCACTGTGCCTGGAAAATGATTCAGGCTCAGCTCCTGTGGTCCAGGTGGAGCCAGTCCTATGCCAGAGCCCCAGGGGTAGACATATGACCCAGGCCTGGCCAATCAGAGCCCTGCATTCCTGAGTACTGACTGGCTCAGAGGTGGGAACAGGATCCTTGTTAGCCAATGAGGGTCGGCCCTGGGATTATGGCTGAACTCTTGGGAAAAAAGTGCCCTCCTTCCTGTTAGGGCTGCTATCTGCCTCTGTCAAGATCTTGCCTGACGTCTCCGACATGAGAGTTAAGAGACTTTTTGCTTAAGTCTGAGTTCGGTTTCTGTGTCTTTCAACACGAGCGTGATACAGACCTCATGTCCAATTGGTCACGACAGCAGTGGCTGTGGGTACCCCACCCATATCTCCTGTGGCCTCATCACTGCAGGGCCCAACAGGCTGACTTCCAACTGTCACCATCTGCATCCCTGCCGGAGGGAGGGGTGCCTTCTGTAGCAGCTGGAGTGTGCTCTGCTCACACGTGGCTGGCAGGAACTGCCAGAGAATTACCCACCCTACCCACCTGCCCCATGCCATCAGGCTGCAGCTCTCAGCCACTGACTGTTGGGGAGTTTGTGTATAAATACCCCAGATCTTCCCCCCTTGGGTGGGACAACTGAGGAGTGGGCTCTACAGTCCTCAGTGGGATGGAGCCCCAGTTATGCACAGAGATCACTCGCCTGATAATGTTCCCTCCATTGGCCGCCTCCCTTCCCTGCCTTATCTCCCCCCTCCCACACCGTGCTGCCTGTTCCCAAATAAAAGTACTTGCACTTGAATCTTTATCTTGGTCATGCTTCTGAGGAACCCCAACTATGACAGCCACAGCGATTCTGCCTCAGTTATATTTTCTGATGCCATCCCCTCTCTGTACCCTCTGCCTATGTCACTCCCACCGCTCACCTGGAAAATCACACCAGCCTTCTCCCTGGTCTCTCTGCATCCACTCTAAGACCCTTACAGTCCGGCTTGCAAGTTGCAGCTGCAGTGATATTTCTAAAATGCCAAAGCAATAGTGTTCTTTCCCTTCCGTGGCTTTCCGTGGCTCTTGGGACGAACGCTCGACTCTGAGCCTGGCATTCAAGGCCACTGGGGAGCTGGTCTCCGCAGACCTCTAAACTTCAGCTCCAGCCACGTGGCCTACTGGAGCTAAAGGAACTGCGAGACAAAGAGTGTCATCCTGGGGAAGGGACAGCACAAGGCCTCACAGCAAGGTCGCTCCAGCGTGGAACCCAGGGCTCTTAACCCCACTGGCCCTCCTGAACTAGAGGGTGTGCGAAGGAAGGGGACCACGCTGGGGCTGCGTTGCCAGCTGAGGAGTGGAGGGTGAGGAGGGTGGGGCAGCATGAAGAGGTGCCTCAGGGAAGAGTGGAGGTCCAAAAGGCCCAGCGTGCTCTGGTTTCTGCCAGCTTCTCCAGCCTCAGCCTCGCTTCAGGACTGAGGCACTTACGTCTCCAGCTGCCAAGGGCACTGGCTGCTGACAGTTCACAGCCGGGTACCTGTTAAGACTTGCTCTCAGCCAAAGGGAGATGCCTCACCCAAGGTGACGCTTCTTCCCAGGGGCAGCCTGTGTCTAGTAATTGATTGATGTGCAGCCCCAAGGGCTGGCCTCCTTGTCCAGTTCAGAACAAATGGGCCATCCCGGGCTTCCCTGGTGGCACAGTGGTTGGGAGTCCGCCTGCCGATGCGGGGGACACGGGTTCGTGCCCCGGTCCGGGAAGATCCCACATGCCGCGGAGCGGCTGGGCCCGTGAGCCATGGCCACTGAGGCTGTGCGTCCAGAGCCTGTGCTCCGCAACGGGAGAGGCCGCGGCGGTGAGAGGCTCACGTACCGGAAAAATAAATAAATAAATAAAAGGGCCATCCCAGCTCCAGAGCTTCCCCTGGGATTTACTGAGGCCTTTGTTGTAACTGCATTTCCGTTCATCTCCTCCCCCTGCCCGATCCTGCACTCCTCACCTGTCACAGGTGTTCCCAAGAGACTTCCCATGCAAACCTCAGAGTCTGTTTCCTGGGGAATCTGACCCTAAGACAGGGTGTAACTGGGTTCTACTTCTTTCTCTCCTTACTGCGGGACATTCGGTGATTTAATTACTCCTCCTAAGCCTCAGTTTCTTTTTCTATAACATGGGTATGAGGATCTTTACTTTTCAAGATTATGATGAGGATGAATTGTGACATCATACAGAAAGCCTCTAGATAAATATCAGTCATGCTCCAGTCCTCACCTCACTGTGCTTCTTGGGGGCAGACCAAGGTGTCCAGTGTAGGATGCTGCACAGCTTAGTGGAAAGTGCATGCAACTGCACCTGGATTCAAACTCTGGCTCTGCTCTGTACTTGCTGTGACCTTGGACTGGTCCCTCTCTCTGGTCCTTCTCAGTTTCCACCTCTAGGCGGTAGAGGGTCTGCATGAGGGTGGTCTGGGCATCTGGCTACACAGATTCCCTCTGAGCTCTCTTGGTCAGGATTCCTAGAACTCTGGGTGCCAACCCCTAAGTCACCCGACACCCAGCAGTGGCAGGAGCCTCACCTTGGGGAAGTCTTAAAATAGGCAGGCCTCAGCCTTGCAGGGGAAGCAGCTGGCTGCCTTGCACTGCCTTTGTCTCTGAGCTATACTTAGGCCCAGCCGGGTGCCCATAATTACCTCTCATTAATATAGGCCTCATTGCCCTCAGGGAAACGTGGAGGAACCAGCCGAGCAGCTGCCTCCGCAAGAGCCCTCCCAGCTCCACGGAGCCTCTGTGTCTGCAGCCGCGACCCCCATCTGCACAGAGCGGGGCCTCCCTGCCCTACGCCAGCTCATCCTGGAGCCAGAGTTGGCCAGTGAGCATGGGAGAACTAATCAGGGTCAAGGTCAAGAACACAACCCAGCGTGGCCCCTCCTGAAGCAAAACTCACTTGATTGAGCCATTTCCCTAATCTAGAACTTTCTCTGGATCCTCTTCCCTCCTCAGTCCAAACTCCTTGGTGTGGCAATCAAGACCCTTGCTGATCTAAGCTGAAACCCCTTTTCAGACATTACCAATCCCATTTCCCTTCTTCGCAGCCCCTCCCTTTAACCAGCCCAGATCTCTTACTATTTCTTACCTATATCTGAATTTGGTGCTACCCAAAAGGCTGGTTTTGTCTAAGGTCGCATTAACAGAGAAAGAGTCTAAATGAAAGGAGGGGATAGTCCTGTTCCATGCTGAGCCCTGCTGTTAAGAGAGAGAGAGAGAGACAGCTAGAGTGCGACATGGGACAGTGAGTGGAGTGATGAAAGGCTGGCAGTGATGTGGGTGGTATGGCCGAACATTCTGGCCAAACAGAAGTCTGTGGAGGGTAGAGGCACTGCCTTAGGCCTCTGAAGGGATGATGTGTGGAAGGGAAGGACGGGCTCTGTGGGGCCTCCAGGACCTTGACGCTACCTGGGGTAGGGGTGGAGGTAGAGAGAGGCAGGCTGTGTTACACTGTGACTTCACCTCTGGGTAACCCTCCCATTCTCCTCCCACCTCTCTTGCCACACGTGCTCTATCTCTTGCTGGCTTCCCTTCCTCTGACCTCCAAATGCTAGAGGAGCTGGGTGCTCCTTGCTTCTTTCTACACACCCTCTCCTGCTGATTGCATCCAGACTCGTGGCTTTAAACACCACCTATATCTGACAACTCCAAAATTTACAGCTTCTGCCCAATCTCTGTCTCAAACACCAGACTCATATCTCTAACCGCCTCCTTGACATCTCGCGCTGGAGGTCTGATGGGTCCAAAATCGAATGTCTGATCTCCCACCCACCCTGATCTGTTCCTCTGACAGTCTGGCCCAATTCAGCTTGTGACAACTCCATCCTCCTGCTTGCTGAGGTCAAAAACCTTGGAATCGGGACTTCCCTGGTGGTCCAGTGGTTGAGACCCCGTGCTTCCACTGCAGGGGGTACGGGTTCGATCCCAGGTCGGGGAACTAGGATCCCACATGCTGTGTGGCGCGGCCAAAAAAAAAGAGAGAAACCTTGGAATCATACTTGACTCCTCTTTCTCTCACCCCATCCCCTCATCCCATTCAACAGCAAATCCTTCAAAAACAACTCCACCTTCAAGATATCCCGCAATCCCACCACTTCTCCCCACCTCCACTGCCCTGCCCGGGGCCAGGCCCCCATTGGATCTCACCTAGACGATCTAAACTCCCATGGCCCTTAGACTCGAAGCCCATCTTTTTACTCTTCTTACTTTTTCTTGCTTTTCTGACCTCATTTCCTGCCCCAACTCCCTTGGGCCTCCCTTCTGTTCCTTGAACACGGATCATTAACTCCCATCTTGGGGCTTTTGCCCTTACGGGTGCCTCTGCCTGAAATGTTCTGCCTGCCTCTGACCACGTGTCTCCTCCTTCGCTTCATCCAGATCTCAGCAACACAGGCTGCCTCCACAGAGAAGCCGGCCCTGACCACCGTCCAAAGCAGCCCCTTACCTGCCAGCCCTTTCTTCTGTATCACCCAGATTTATGCCAGTGGAACCTGGGATAGCAGGGACAGGATCTGTCTTTGTCACTGCTGTGTCACTAGCACCCAGCAGAGGGCCTGGACTCAGTAGAGACTCATCAAGCTTTTGCTAAATGAAAGAGTGGCAGAAGGTCTTGGGGATGCCCAGAAACGGTGAAGAAAGTGAGGCAGCCACGGGGTGGTTAGTTTTCAGCTCACGCTAATCAAAGTGACCCTTTCTTGAGTGCTTACTGGATACCAGGCACTTCCCATTTGTGAGCTCATTTAATCCTCACTGCAGCTTTTCCTGGTGGAGATGATGAGCCCACTGTGGTAGCCAGCCTCCAACATATAGCCCAGTGATACCACCTCCTGATATTCATGTCATGAACAGCGTTGACTGTATAACCAACAGGATATTGTGGAAATGACCGAGTATAACTTGAGGTAGGTCAGAACAGACGCTGCAGCTTCCTTCTTGCTCTCTTGGATCATCGGCCCTGGGGGCAGTCAGCTGCCATGTTGTGAGGACACTCAAGCAGCCCTAAGGAGAGGTCCATGTGGGGAGGAACTGAGGCAGTCTGCTGACAGCCAGCATTCATTTACCAGCTGCATGAGTGAGCCATGTGGAAGTGGATCCTCCGGCCCCAGTTAGGACTTCAGATGGCTTCAGCCCCAGCTGACAACTTGACTGCAACCTCATGAGAGCCCGTGGGCCAGAACCACACACTGTGGCTGTTCCTGGGTTCCTGCCTCTCAGAAACTGTCTGAGAGAATACATGTTTGTTGTTTTAAGCCACTGCTAAGTTTCGGTATAATTTTTTTTTATGCAGAAATAGGTAACGGATACAACCATGTTAGAGAGAAGCTCAAATAGCTAAAGTCACATGCTCTAGGCCTCACAGCTGGTAGGGGTCAGAGCCTGGTGCAAATCAATCTGACTCCTGAGCCCACATTCCAGGCTGAGGTTCCAGGATCCTTCCCATCTATGACACCTCCATTATCCTGATGGATTCAAGGTCTGAATTGTCTCCAGCCTAAGTCTGTGTCCATAGCAACTGTCTGAAAAGCATGACATTCAATCAACGGGTTGTTTGGTCAACAAGAGAGCAGGCAAGGGCTCCAGCAGACACCCCTGGATCAGGCTGCTCAGGACATGTGGCTGACACTATCCCTACCTTGGGCCCCCTCCTCTGCTCAAAGCTGAATTCCTGGGCTGCCCATCCTGTTGGTGAACTCTGGACACGGGGCCCAGGATGCGGGTGCTGCAGCTCCTCTGAGGTAAGGGGCACAGATTTCGGGCTGAGGGGCTCTGTGGGGCTCTGTGCAGACAGGGCTGCTTCCCAGGCCTCTCTGAGACCACACCCCATTTAAACTGCCTGTCCTCAGCAGGGGCTTTGGAGGTCACAGGCACACCCTCCACTCAGCACTCAGACACAGAAATGGTAGAAGGAAACAGACCCAGACCCTCAGAGCAAAGGGACTACAGGGGCAGAACCACAGAGTCATCCTTTCAGAAACCCAAATAGAATAGAATCGCTTCACCCAGTTCCCTTAAACCCCTTCAAGGTCTCCCCTCGCCGTCAGGCAAAACCCCATCCTCCGCACCCTGACTCAGCCACACTGGCCCCCTCATTCATCGTTTCTCCGGCACCCCCAGCTCTTTCCTGGCACAGGGCCTTACACATGCTGTTCCCTCTGACTGAACATTTTTCCTTTCAATTCTTCACATATCTGGCTACTTCTGTTGATTCGAATCTCTGCTCAAACATCACCTCCTCAGAGGCCTTCCCTGACCCCTGTGTCCAAGACGGTTCCTGTGTCCCACCCTCCTCTCTCTTGACCCTCCTCTTGATTTCCTTCAAAGCACTCACAGGGCTTCCAGTTATCCTGCTTGATGCCTTGTGTACTTGATTAATACCTGTCTCTCCATTCTCTCTGGGCTCTGAGACGTGGGTGGACGACCACGTCTGTTTCATTTTCAACTGTATCCCCAGTACCAAGGGCAGAGTCCTCACATAGCAGGTGCACAATAAGCAGTTGCTAAACGAATGAGGTAGTCGGATAGACAGAGCCTCAGAGGGAGAGCAGCTGGAGAGAGCTGGAGCTGCCCAATGGGAGAGAAGGGAGTCGACTATTGGGCTAACCCATTCCCCTTTCTTGCTTCTTCTCCATGTCTGGGTCCCAGATGGGCTGGCTCATTTCTATTCCCTAGAACCTTCCTGAAAAATGCTCTGTCCCTAGCCTCCTTCCCTAGTTGATATCCTCAAAGCTCAGAAGAGACACCTCTTCCTCCAGGAAGTCCTCCCTGACCTTGCAGGTGGGGGGATAAGATGGGAGCCACCACCCTAAGTAGTCACAGGCCGTCCTGAGTGTTCCTCTGTACCAGAAGCAGGACCCCGCACAGAGCTGGCACTCATAAATGTTCACGCATGAAGAGGATGACATACATCATGGTTTACTCAGATTCTAGCCGTTATCCTAAATCTCTGATGGTCAGTCCTTGTTTCATTCTCGTAAGTGTCACGGTTTAAAGGATGAATCATATGCTCACCCCATGCAAGAGGGAACATGGGGACACAGGCAAAGGAAGAGGTGTCTGTGGCTGAGATGGAGTAAATGAGGTCTGATCTGAGCTTCTGCCCCAAATTTCCAAGCCAGGACCCCCTGAATCCTAGGGGAATTAATAGGTCAGCCCACCCTCACCTAGGAAAATCCTGAGTTGGGGAGAGGAGAGGGTGATGGTCATGACTGTCCCCTCCCCTCCACCTCCAGGCCTCACCGGGGGCTACCACTTGGCACTCCAAGCCTCGCTGCCTTGCTCCAGCCACTCCCTGCAGGGGCCCTAGGGAGGACTGAGTACAGCCCTCCCCCTGCATGCAGTGCAATAAGGAGGCTGAGAATGTGGGCTCCGGAGGCAAGCTCCTTAAGTTTGAATCTTGGTGCTGTGTGACCTTGAGCTGGTTCCTGAACCTCCCTGAGTCCAGCATCCTAAAAGCGTTGTTGGGAGAGATAATTGAGTTAATATAGCCAGATGGCTTGGCACTACAGCTGGCACGGTGAGTGTCCTATATGCATTCACTATTGCTATCCTTATCAACAGGACATACCCACAGGCAGACGGGGCTGGACACCATCCATGTTTAGCTACTTAGAAGCTCAGAGAGGGAATGAGATTTGGCCTGGATCACACAGCATGTTGGTGGCAGCTGTGATTTGAACCCAGGCCTCTGGACTCCTAGGCCAGTGCACTCTGGAGGTCGAGAACCAACAAGGGCTGGGTGTGTTCTGTGCTGTGGGCACTTTCTGAGTAGCCCTCTCCCTTCCTCGTGTCCCCAGAGCCCAAGTGTCTAGACCAGCTCTAGTCGTTTAATTAAACTTAAATAGAATTAAATCAAAACGAAAGCTCAGGGCTTCCCTGGTGGCGCAGTGGTTGAAAGTCCACCTGCCAATGCAGGGGACACAGGTTCGTGCCCCGGTCCGGGAAGATCCCACATGCCGTGGAGTGGCTAGGCCCATGAGCCATGGCCACCGAGCCTGTGCGTCCGGAGCCCGTGCTCCGCAACAGGAGAGGCCACAACAGTGAGAGGCCCGCGTACCGAAAAAAAAAAAAAAAAAAAAAAACGAAAGCTCAGCTTCTCAGTCTCACTAGCTACATTTCCACTGCTCAATGGCCACATTTCGCTGGTGGCTACCATATGCACAGTGCAGATAGAGACCATTTCCACCAGCGCAGAGAGCTGGGACGGCACTGCCTGGAACTGGATCGCTGCATGTGGTTGTTGCCCATGATGCTTACATGGGACTGGAGGGGGATAGGGATGGGGTCTCACCCTCTGCAGTGCCCATGGAAGCCTCTCTAAAGCCTACTAATCGTGGGATGTTCAGCACTGAATCTGTCATATCTGGTCCAACCTCATCATGATACACTTTGCTGACTGGGTTCAGGCAGGGGCTGGGACTCACCCAAGGTCACACAGCAGGTGGAAGCTTCCAGGGGCTCAGGTCTCCTGACTCTGTACTTGCTGTGCCCCAGCATCCTGTTGCTCAGGCGGGACAGTCAGCAGTCTGACTGAGGTGCTGGTCAACAGAAATGGTTTTTTTGCTGATGAACAAAAGCCGAAAAACCACTCAGGGATGGATGGCGGGGGACAGCTGGCCACAGCTGCAGAGAGGGTGCCCATCAGCACCATGGACAGCCCCCAAGGTCACACTGGGATGACTATAGGGCTAAGAAGGGGGCAAAGGCAGGACTTCTCCCCTTCCCATTCCATCAGAGTCTGGAGGGACCTCAATAACTCCCTTGGCTGTCATGTCAAAGCATTACTTGTGCTCATGGGGGCCGGGACCCTCAGTCCTCGCTGACTCACTGTGTGACCTCAGGCAAGTCACCTTCCTTCCCCGCCTCGGTTTTCTCATTTGGAAAATGGAGAGGATTATCCCAACTGTGCGGGGCCCTTGTGAAGGGCCAAATGGGACTAGTTGGATAGGAGAGCGTTTGTCCACCAGGAGGTGCTAAGAGAGGAAGAAAGCAGGTGTCGGAGCCCATCTGCCTTGAGTTTGAATGTGGCTCCACCTCTTCCCAGCAGTGTGACCTTATGCAGGTCAGCTGGCCTCTCCAAGCTTCAGTTTCTTCACCTGGGAAGCATGGATAAGATACTTCACTTGCTATCCAATGGGATATTATTCAGCCATAAAAAGAACAAAGTACTGATACACGTTCCAGCATGGATGAACCTTGAAAACATTACACCAAATGAAAGGAGCAAGACACAAAAGCCCACATACTGTATGAATCCATTTATATGAAATATCCAGAATAGGTAAATTAATAGAGACAGAAAGTAGATTAGTGGGGCTTCCCTGGTGGCGCAGTGGTTGAGAATCTGCCTGCTAATGCAGGGGACACGGGTTCAAGCCCTGGTCTGGGAGGATCCCACATGCCGTGGAGCAACTAGGCCCGTGAGCCACAACTACTGAGCCTGCGCATCTGGAGCCTGTGCTCCGCAACAAGAGAGGCCACGATAATGAGAGGCCCGTGCACCGCGATGAAGAGTGGCTCCCGCTCGCCACAACTAGAGAAAGCCCTCTCACAGAAGTGAAGACCCAACACAGCAAAAATAAATTAATAAACTCCTAAAAAAAAAAAAATTACCACTCTGAAAGTAGATTAGTGGTTGCCAGTGGCTAGGAGGAGGGGGGAGTGAGGAGTGACTGTTAAATGGGTGCAAGATGTTCCTTAGAGGTGATGAAAGAGTTTTAGAAATAGATAGTGGTGATGGCTGTACAACATGGTGGATGGACTTAATGTCACTGAATTGCACACTCTTAAATGGTTAAAATGGTGAATTTTATGCATATCCTACCACAATTCAAAACATTAAGATACTTCACTTGTAGGGTACGTGTGAGCTTCAGCAATAGCGTGCCACAGAGCACCCAGGAAAGTTTTTGGTAGGTGCTTGTTACAGGGACCCCCCCCACCCCCGCCAAAGCCTTTCAAAACCTTTCTGAAGCTTATTTATCAAGTGCTTCCTACATATGCATAAGCACTTTATATGAATTGTCTCATTGGATCCTCAAGTAAGCCCTAGGAAGGGCATCCCATTGTTAGTCCCACTTTACAAAGGGCACGGAAAGAAGTGACTTGTCCAAGGTCACATAGGTAGGATGTGATGGAGCTGGGATCTGAACCCAGGCAGTTTAGCTCCAGAGCCTGTGCCTCCAGTCACCTCCCTGGGCTACCTCTCAGCTTTCAGGTAACAACGTTCTGTCTGCCACCAGCTCATGGAACCCCAAGCTTGGATCAGGGGACACAACCTCTAATTGCCTGCTCACCATGGCCCTCCTGGGAGAGGTCTATTAGGGGAAGGTCATCCAAGGGACACACTGCCCTGTTCTCCAGCCTCAGAGGTCTGACTGTGGGCAGGTGGGCCCCAGAGATCACCTGCCTCAGCCTGTTTCATTTTGGGCCCTGCTGAGGGATCTTCCTTCAACACTTATGGAGCCTGCTCTGTGACTCAGACGGTTCCAGCCCTACAGAGCATGTGGCCAAGGAGGCATAAACACACAGCAATCAGACAACACAAAAATAGATTCCAAGAAGCATCACAGCCAGAGTGTACAGCCCAGTGAAAGGAGGGATTCATACTCACTGGGGCACCAGAAGGCTCCCTGGAAGAGGTGGCATTTCAGCCAGATCTCTGACGACCAGAAAGATTTCAACAGATGAAACTAGGAAAGAGCATTTCATAGAAGGGAAAAGCGTAGGCAAATCTTGGAAACAGCAAGCTGTCCGTGTGGTGGTGAGGCAGATGCCTGGGGCCAGATCATGGGGGGCCTTGGTGAACCCCCGGGACTCTAGATTTAGACTGTAGACCATCCGCCACCAAAACAGAGCAGGTGTGGCACATATATACAATGGAATATTACTCAGCCATAAAAAGGAATGAAACTGAGTTATCTGTAGTGAGGTGGATGGACTTAGAGACTGTCATACAGAGTGAAGTAGGTCAGAAAGAGAAAAACAAATATCGTATATTAACACATATATGTGGAATCTAAAAAAAAAATGGTTCTGAAGAACCTAGGGACAAGACAGGAATAAAGATGCAGACCTACTAGAGAATGGACTTGAGGATACGGGGAGGGGGAAGGGTACGCTGGGACAAAGTGAGAGAGTGGCATGGACATATATACACTACCAAATGTAAAATAGATGGCTAGTGGGAAGCAGCCACATAGCGCAGGGAGATCAGCTCGGTGCTTTGTGACCACCTAGAGGGGTGGGACAGGGAGGGTGGGAGGAAGACGCAAGGGTGAGGAGATATGGGGATATATGTATATGCATAGCTGATTCACTTTGTTATAAAGCAGAAACTAATACACCATTGTAAAGCAATTATACTCCAATAAAGATGTTAAAAAATAATAATAAAATAAAATTAAAATTAAAAAACAGAGCAGGGCCCCAAAGGCCACTGCCACCAGCAATTCCACTTCCAGGAATTATCCAGCAGCCTAGCTTTAGGCACAGGAAATGAGGGTGGTACACAGGGTTCTTCTTCTTCTTCTTTGTTTTTTTTTTGGCTGCACCATGTGGCTTGCAGGATCTTAGTTCCCTGACCCGGGATCAAACCCAGGTCCTCGGCAGTGAAAGAGCGGAGCCCTAACCACTGGACCAACAGGGAATTCCCCACAGGGTTCTTCTTGAAACGTTGTTTGTACTGGCAAAAGCCTGAAGACAACTCAAATGTCCATTAGGAGACTGGATAAGCAAATTATGATCTAGCACACTATGTAATACCATGCAGAATGAGGCAGCTCTAAGTACTGACATGAAAACCGCTCTGAAATGCACCAGTAAGTGGAAACAGCAAGGGCCTTAGTTTGAGTTCTCTCCGAAGAAGACCCCTAGCCAGTGATTTGGGTCTATTTGGGAGGTGATTCTAGGAAGCACAGTGAAGGAGTGGGAAGCAAGGAAAGGCGATAAAGGATGCGTTCCTGAGCTGTGGGCAACTGAGCTCAGGCCCACGGGGGAGCTCTGTGCGGCCGGGAGAACTCACATCTCAGGGTCTTCCCTCCAAGGGCCAAGGGAGCAGGGGTGTTTACTTTCCACCTCCTCCTGCACAGGCTGAGGGCTGCCTGGGGGCATGAACTCTCAGCACTTCCGCCCTCCCTGTGCAAGCTGAAAGAAATCCCTCAGCTGGAGAGGTGCAGGTGTTTCCAGGAGGAAGCAGTTGACGTGAACAAGACAGTGAGGTGAGGGAAGGGCCCCTATGGCATCTGCCACAGAGGGGTACCAATCATCTGAAAAAGGGGCAAAAGAATATTATTCATCTTCGCTTATCTGTGGAAGGGTAACCAAAACTCTAGGAATGAGGTGGATGGAAGACGGGGTAGGAGGGGGACCTTTCTACTATGTTTTTTTAGAATTAAGAAAAAATAAGCCTGTTATTTTGGAATAATTTTAGATTATTCCAGGTTGCAAAGAGAGTACAGAGAGTTCCTGTATAATCTTCACCCAGTTTTCCCTAACGTTAGCATTTTACATAACAATAGTACATTTGTCAAAACTAAGAAATCAGCGTAGGTACATTACTAGTCATGAAACTCCAGACTTCCTTATTTGTAGTTCACCAATTCCATTAATGTCCTTTCTCTGTTTCAGGATCCAATCCAGGATATCACATTGCATTTAGTCTTTCGAATTTTGATCCAGGCGAGTATATTATCTATTCCAAAAGTTTATAAAACAATAATAAACTGCAGCTCCTAGGAGTCATTTGAAAGCTTCTGAGCTGGCATGACCTGACCCGGGGTAAGCAGACAGAGCCTCAGCACTGGATGCCTGCGGGAAGGTGAGCTGGGGCTGTACAAGCAGCACACAGGGACTGGGTTTCCCGGCACAGGGATCTGCTGGTCCCTTTTCCCCAAAAGACAACGGAAGGATGAAACCTGTAGCAGATGCTGGCAGAGCCCTGCCCATATCCCCTGGACACTCACCTCCACCCACCAAAGGCTGCCTCCTGCAAAGACTGTGACTCTCTCTATAGGAGCAAGTTCAGCCCGGGCACAAGGCAAGCAGGAAATATCCGGGAGCTGATGCCCCCAGAAGTAGCCCTCAACCCATGATGGACGGGGAGCTAGTGGATAACCCCCCCAGCCTCCTTAGCCGTTGGGTGCTGGTAACTGTGAGTTCTGTGTTCTACTCTGTCTCCCAGGCTCCCCCGTTGTCCACAGCAGTACCTGCCTAGATAGCAATTCTTTACCGACTCCCCTTTCTTCCCTTCTCCACTCCCCAGTGAGGCTTTCCTGGGATCACCCCCCCAAAAGATCTCCCTGCAATCCCTGTCTCTAGATCTCCAGGAAAACACCAACTGAGATAAAACCCAAGCCCCTCGGCCTGATTCCTAGGCTGCCCGGGTCCCAATCCGTACCTCCCGCCCGGAAGCCACACATAAAGGATCCTTTGGGGCTCCCCGAACACGAGAGGTTCAGATGTCCACGACTTTGCACCTGCTGTTTCCTCTGCCTGGAGTGTCCCCCCACTGCCCCTGATTGCCCAGGAAACTCCTGCTCATGCCAATGGCCCAGTCCGAATGCCATCTCCTCTGGGAGTATTTCTCTGATCCTCAGGGGGCACATGATGCTTTAGTCACCCCTCCAGCAAATCTGGACTCCTCTCTCCTACACACTGTGAGCTCCTTGAGGGCAAAGATGCTTCTGAGTCTGACCTACCTCCCAGAGCCTGGTATACAACAGGTGCGTAATAAATGATCAATTCAGGAAGAAGTGCACAACCACTTAGGACCACATGTTAAGGGGGAACAGCACTCACTGAGGGCCTGCTGTGCACCAGCCTCTTAAAAATTTTTTTTTAATATATGTATTTTTTATTGAAGTATAGTTGATTTACAATGTTGTGTTAGTTTCTGGTGTACAGCAGACTGATTCAGTTATGTGTGTGTGTGTGTGTGTGTGTGTGTGTGTATTCTTTTTCATATTCTTTTCCCCTATAGTTTATTATAAGATATTGAATATAGTTCCATGTGTTACACTGTAGGACCTGTTGTTATCACCAGCCTCTTTAAGACATGGTATCCTTGGGTCTCCCACCACTCTAAGGCTGAGGCATCATTAATTCTGATTGAAAGAGGAGGACACTGGGGCTCAGAGGTGAGGGGCTTGTCTGGTATGTAGCAGAGCTAGGATTCAAACTGGGGTCTACTTGACTCCTGAAGGCTTTCCACTGCCCCCCCTCAACTCCAGCAAGCTGGAGCACGGAGCCTGCCACCTGGTCCTGGCTGGGCTCTTAACCCACGATGTGAGCTCAGGCTGGCCCCCTGCTGGCCTCTGGGTCTCAGTTTTTCCATCTGTACAACACGGGGGTTGTCTGGAATAGGAAGTCTTCAAGGTCTCTACAGCTCACAGTCTGAGATTCTAGTGTCTGCCAGCTGGCTGCCCTGGGTGAAGGGGACTCAGCCCTCTTCCCTCCTCTTGGAGGGATGGGAAGGGAGGGTTAGGTACAGGACTTGGCAATTACAGAGCTGTGTTCCAGGGTCAAGAACCATCCATCTGTGGTATCTGAACATCCTGCAATGAGCCACACTCCCCCCATAGGTGCCCCGTCACCCCTTCCAGCTCTGAGACCAAGACAAACAGGGCATGTGCACCCTGCAGAGCAGAGGTGACTCATCCAACATGACTTCAGCGGTGAACCTTTCACCCCCACCCAGGCCCTCACCAAGGTGAGGGGCTGAACAGGTAGGACAAGGGGTGAGCTCCCCACTGTGGTTCCAGCTCCCAACAGCAACCTCCGTGACCTGGGCCAGCGGCCCCAGCCTCCCCATGGACACCAATAATTTGCTTTGGTCGTTTTCTCAGCACCTTCGAGGAAGCATCCCTGGGCCCCTTGGGCCCTTCTCTCAGGGACCAGCCTGGCCTGATTTCTTGGTCTCCCCTCCACGGAGGCCCCTGGTCTGGTGTCCATTTGGGTCTGGATGTTCTGACGTGGTTGTGCCAACTTGGGGGTGCCCTCACTCTACCCTCTCCCTGTCTGCCACATTTAACAGGTCATCAGGCCGTTCTAGGGTGGCAGCATCCAACACCCGAGTCTAGCCCTTGCATCCCTCCCCACATCCTCTGCAGGACTAGACACTCATCAGCTCTGGTCCAACAATCCCCAGGCCCCTCCAGCCTCCCTGGCCCAGCCACCATCAATTTTATTTTATTTTTTTTTGCAGTACGTGGGCCTCTCACTGCTGTGGCGTCTCCTGTTGCGGAGCACAGGCTCCGGTTGCGCAGGCTCAGCGGCCATGGCTCGTGGGCCCAGCCACTCCACGGCATGTGGGATCTTCCTGGACCGGGGCACGAACCCGTGTCCCCTGCATCGGCAGGCGGACTCTCAACCACTGCGCCACCAGGGAAGCCCCCACCACCATCATTATTAAAATAGCACATGCCCAGGATGTGTTCAAAAGTTAGGAAGTCTCCCTCCCACCTGACCTCCCCAAGGAATTTCTCATGCGGTCTTTCAGAAATGGCCTACGTCTCTCTCACATGTGTATATAATACTTATAGTAATGAACCCTTAAACAGCCTCATCATGTGTTAAGACTCTGTTTCAAGCACTTTAAGCACATATACTAACTCATTTTAACCTCTGACAGCCCCACGTGGCACTTAAGTACTATCAGCATCTCTATTTTACAGATGAGAAGTTGCCCAAGGTCACAGAGCCTGTCTGTGGTGGGGCTGGGATTTGAACCCAGGCCATCTAAGTCCAGAATCCTTGCTCTTAATGACTCTACATGTCTTCCTGACTCCAATCACATCCTCCTTTACCAAAGAAAGACCCTTCCCTGCCTGCTCCCCTGGCATTCAAGGCCCTCTGCAAACCTGTCCTTGCCCGCTTTTGCGGCAGTATCTCCATCCCACGCCATCCACACTTCCCAAGACACACTCCTTCCAGGCTGTTGTGTGTGCTGTTCCCTCAGCCTTGAATGCCCTTCCCTTCCCCTGGACCTGGAGCAAGGCCTGGCTCACACATCACCTCCTCCAGAGGCACTCCCTGATCTGCTCACCCACCACTCCTCTCGTCTGCAGCCGGTCAGCTGTCTCTCCCTCCAGGACCTCCTGCTCCAGGCTGCTGGAGCATCTTGCATGTGCTGGAATGAGCTGTCAGGGTCCTCACTGGATCAGGGGCTCCCCACAAGTTGGGGTGGGAGCGTACTCATTTTTGTAGCTCATTCATTCATTCAACAAACATTTGTAAACACCTCCTGTGAGCTAGGCCAGTGCTTACCAGCAGAGCTGCCTCGTGGGGAGGCCAACGTCACAGAGCCCCATCTGCGTATGTCCATCTGCGTATGTCCATCCCCTCTGCAACCCTCACTCCGCTCCACCCCCTCATATGCCATCTCTCTGGAGAAGCTTTCAGAAAAAGAGCACTGGAAGAGGAGACAGACGATATAGGATCTGATCTATGAGGGATTTTTGGGGGAGCAGAGGGATGCGCCAGTTGCAGCCTACGTGCCCCTAGGACTCTGGCTGTGCCTCATAAGATGTGGCCTGATGCTTAGGGATGACGCCTTCTGGGGGAACATCTTGCAGCCTACCTTGGTGCCCCTCGGGGACTCTGGGGTAACCATGGGTCAGTAGGAGGAGTATGTGAGTAATGTAATGATGATGACAGCATAATAACACCAACTATTTCATTCACTGGGCACATGTGATCCACCAGACCCTTGACACATATTAGCCCATTTAACAGTCCTGCAGGGGAGGTGAGATCATGCCTCCTTTTTCAGAGGAAACTAAGCCCAGAGAAGTGAAGTAACTTGCCCAGCTGGTAAGTGGTGGAGCTGAGATTTGAACCCCAAACAACTGCCCAGGTCGAGAGATATCCTGGGTAAGGGCCAGTTCCACTCTGCCAGCCTGTTCTCATCAGCAGAGCTGCAGCAGGGAACCTGGACCCGAACCGCACTGACTCAGAGCTCTTCCCACTGGGGTGATGCGTGTCTTCCTGGCCCTGCTCATTCACAGTTGTGAATGGTTTCACAGTTCATCTGTTGAACAGAGATGTAGCATGACCCTGATACCTCTCTCCCCATCGCTCACTTGGCTCCAGCCACACTGGTTTTCCTGATCCTCAAACTCACCAAGGAAAGTGTCCCACCTCAGGGCCTTTGCACTTGCTGAGCCCTCTGTTGGGAATACTCTTCCCAATTCAGATCTGGGCCTCTAGGAGACCTGCCCTGACCCTTCAGTCTACAGTATGTGCTCCCTGTTTTTCTCCAACATAGCAGCCTATGTTCTTTGCAAAACTCATCTCCTTCAAAAGCGGTCTTTGTTTACGTGTTGATTTCCTCCCTGATCATGAGCTCTGCAAGGGTGAGGACTGGCCTGTCTTGAGTGTCCCTACACCAACCACGATGCTGGCCACAGCAGCTATTTAGTGACTATTTGATGATGAACATGAGCTTCCAGTGTGCCTAGCACCTTGGTCAGCACTGTGTGGGGAGGAGAGAAGCAGGACAGGAGTTTTTGCAAACCCATTTTGCAAGTGAGGCTGTGCAATTCCCAGGAAGGAAAAGCAACCTGCTCAAGGTCACTTGAGGGCTAAAGCAGCAGCACACGGCACAGACTGAGGGCTCCGTTTCTCTGCTCAGAACCACCTCCTTGGCCAGGACTGTCTGGACCCACCAGGGAGGTGGCTAGATGCTGCTTGATATTCTGCCTGGGACCGCTTGGAATGGAATAAAATATTTATCTGTGGCTGGAGGTTTGCAGAGGCTATTTGAGATGGATTGCATTTTCATGTGCCTGTGAAATCTAATTGAACTCATTGTAGGATATTTTATTTCTTGGAACAGACACATCATTTTCCCAGGGAACGGAAGCCTCTGCCACCCAGGATTGGGTGGGAGCTGGTTTGGCCTCAGGCTGCCTGATTGGCTGGACCCAGTTTGAGTCTCAGATTGTTCTGGGCGTGGATGGCAGGAGATCTGTCTTGCCTCTCTGTGGGGTGGCCTGATTTCCTCTGATGTTCCCAGCCAGAGATGGCCAGCTTTTCCAGCAAAGGGAGGAATTCCTCAAGAAAGAACTAAAGGCACATGCCCCCTCCACTCCCCACCCCCGCCCCCGCCCAGTGCCCTATGTCATAGGGCCTATGACACATGCCTGCCTGGCCTCCAACTCATCTCCCAACTCTGCACCGTCTTTTCATCCCCACTGCCCCAGCCAACCCCTCCTCTCACCCCCATTCTTCTGTCTCAGGCACTTCATTGATCTCCTGCCTCCATGCTCCCCCCATTGTAAGATGAGACAAATCTTCCTAAAACATAAGCTTCAAGTTCTGCCTCCCACTTGCCATATGAACAAAGGCGAGGCTCTTCCCTCCTTGGACCTCAGTTTCCCCATGAAAGGAAGGGGTTGGGCTCCAGCAGTAGTTCTCAACCCCGTCCAAACCCATCAGACCCCAATTCCTATTTTTTTGGCCACACCACGCGGCTTGTGGGATCTTAGTTCCCTGACCAGGGATTGAACCCACGCCCTCAGCAGTGAATGCGCCGCCGAGTCCCAGCCACTGGACTGCCAGGGAATTCCTTCCAATTCCCATTTTTATAGCAAATATTTGGTAATGTCCCCCTTTACTATCCCAAAATGAAATTCATAGATAATATTACCTACCTACACATAATTTTAAAAAAATACAATGCCCTAACTGAAATATAATGGAGAAGTGAAAGGCAAGTAATTTATAATAGAGTATATTATAAAGCATAAATGCTGGGCCACAACTCCACTAGAAAGCATAATGAAGGAATCGGATGCTGGCCCCTACACACACATAGTCAGTGACATCTATGAATGCAGACAGAGATGTGCTGTTGAATCAGTTACTCAAATGCCACAAGAACCAAAAGTTAGAAGAGGGTGCGATTTTTCCAAAACGGCAACCAACACTTGGTAAAGTTCTGAACGAACAAGCAAAACATATCATTTCCTTTGTATATGTGATAGCTATGCTCCTGGACAATTCAGGGTATGTTAAAACTGTGCAGAAAATACTTCATGCATGTATATGAAATATACTGAGGAGACAGGCTCGGGGAATTAGAAACAGATTTTTTGTCTGCTGGAATGACTGGTAGGACATTTGAAAGTCATGTGGGATGCACATGGGACAATTCTTCATTGTGAGGGGCTCGCCAGAGCATTCGAGGTCTTTGCCGTCTACGTGCTTAGTAGTGTCTGCCCAATTACTGTGGTAACAAAAAAATGGTCCCTGAAGGGCAGTGCCATCCCGTTGAGAACCTCTGGACTACAGCCTGAATGGCAGATATAAAGCTTTGCCGCCACTGCTGTTTCTTGCACCCGTGGCAGACATGGCTAATCAAAAGCTCACTTCCTCCCCGAAACCTCAAATTGGCACTCTGTGCAACCCACTGGAACTTGCTCATGAGCTGAAACTTGGCTCAGCGTAGAAATACCTTCAGCTCTTACAAATATTTACTGAATTGACAGAGCCGGATAGAGGATCTGAGAGGTTCTTTTCAGCTTCAGGCTCAGCATTCCCTGCCCATCCCCAGCTCCAAGCCCACCCAAGGCTTCCCACCACTGACAGAAGACAGTCCTGCTCCCTTGGCCTGACATTCCAAGCTCTCCCTGAGTTGGTTCAACAATGACATCCATGTGCAGAGGACTTTAGAGATTACAAAGCACACAGGATCTTATTTGATCCTTACACATCACTGTGAGGCAGGCAGGGCAGGAGGGCAGGCCCATTTTATAGATAAGGAAACCAAGGATCTTTGAGTGGAAGTGACTTGCCCAAGGTCACAGAGCCGGGAAGTAGTCAGCAATGGAACCCCATTCTCATGAGTGTAAAACCCTCACCTTGTCCAGCCTGTGCTTTTCTCTCCATCCTGTCTCAGGTAATCCAAGCCCAGTGACAGTGGGCCGCAGGTCATTTCCCCACAGCCCCATCATACCTGGGAAACAGCAGTGTAGTGGCTAAGAGCATGGGAGCTAGAGTCAGACTATCTGGCTGGCTTCAAATCCTGGCTCTACCACTTGGAGCTGAGTGACCTGGGGCAAGTTACTTAACCTCTCTGGCCTCTGTTTTCTTATCTGTAAAATGGAGATGATAATGGTGTGTATTTCACAGAGCTATTGAGAGGATTAAATGAGTGAATTTATATAGAACTTTTGGCATGGTGCTGGGCAAGTAGTAAGAGCTCAACAGATGTCAACCGGAATTAGTATTATTACTCTCACAGTTCCTGCCACTGGACATGCCCTGGTGCATGTCTATGTTAGTTAAAACTGGACTCATCCCACCATCCTAGGATAAATATGTCCTCCAATAAACATCACTCCCTGACCCTGCCACCTCAACCAGATTCATCTTATCTCCCCTGGATTCCTAGCAAGTTCTATCAGTGTTTCCATGTTTTTCTGCAAGTTACTTCCTACCTCCATTCCTTCGCCTGCGCTGTTCCCTCTAGGTGGAATGTTCTTCCTGTCTTGCTTACCAGGCTAACACATCTTTACGTAGCATCTCCTCCAGGAGGCTTTCACTGAGACACACAGGCTGCGTCGGGAGTTTCCTCTTGGCTCCCACAACCCCCAGTTCTTCTCTCGAACGCACCAGAACTACTACTGAACCTTTAGAACACATGGAAAACTCTGACCCGAATAATTAGAAAATACATGTTCTTTTCAAACATGTATGCAACATTTACAAAAACTGGCTATGTTTTAGGCCATAAAGCAAGTCTCAACAAGTACCAAAGAAACAGTATCATACATACATTTTTTAAAAACCATAAAGCAATAACAAAAGATAACTTAAAATCACCCGTATGTTTGAAAATTTTTAAATACATACTTCTAAATAACTCATGGGTTGACGAAGAAACCAAAAGGGAAATGAGAAAATATTTAGAACCGAATGATAATGAAAATACAATATACCAAATTTGTGGGAGACAGCTAAAGCAGTACCTGGAGAGACATGTATAGGCTTAAGCGCTTATATTAGAAAAGGAAAAAAAGACTGAAAAATAGTATGATGAACATCCAACTCGAGAAGTTGAGAAAGAACACCAGAATAAATCTAAAGAAGGTGGAAGGGAGGGAATGCTTGCTACTGTCCACATCTGTGCCCCTGATCACACGGGGGGCATCTCTGGGTCCCCAGCACAGGATGGCCCAGGGCTCCATGTTGAAGGATTGTATTAAGTGTCAGCTGAATGCATGCTGTGGGTACAACAGTTTTAGTTTCTCACTATTCCGTTTTCTGTGTCAGTATTTTTCAGGTTGGGTTCCCAACGTGAAAACTGCATCAGATCACCTGGGCCCACCCAAGTCTAAATGAGCAGAGACCCTAGAACCTGCATTTCCTAACAAGCTTTTGGGCAATCCCATGTGTATCGACCTTGAGCCCCAAGGTGAGGGAGAGCAGGGAAGCCTCAGGAAAAAATGTGAGGTCAGGTGTGTCTGTCAAGGGGACCTGCTCTTCCCTTAAGGACCCTCCACCCAGTGATGTTTTCATAACCTGCTCTATACCACTTTAGAGAAACCATGTCCCAAATCCGAGCCTCAGTTTACTTGTCTATAATAAGGGAATAAAGATGGTTACTTCCCTACACTTCCAGAGCCTCAGGATTTTTCTTCCTAGCAAATCTTCCCTGGGGCACAGGTCAACTTCCTAATACAGGGCAGTGGGGTAGGGATGGGGGTGGGGTGGGGAAGGGCGTGGTTACTGCTGGTAAGTTGTCATTCTTCAAAAGGGCTCACAAAGGCCGTCCTCATTCCTCTGAATCATTTGAATACAACAGCCTGGGGAGGGCAGGCAGTGCTTATTAGGGTCCCTATTTTACAGATGAAGAAACTGAGGCTGATTAAGGCTGGCTTTGAGGTGCATGGTCTTCAATGGGTCCCTGGAATTACCCCCAAAGGAGGTCAAACCTCGCCGTCCCTATTGCTCGTGGGGTCCTGGGGTGAGTGTGAGTGTGTGTGTGTGTGTGTGCGCACGTGTGTGCTGGAGGAGGGGATTAGGGCTGGGAGGCCCCTGGCCCCAGGCTTTCTGTTCATTCTCTTAGACTTGAAAGAGGTCTCCAGCTGGCCGAGTGACCTCCCGGGGTGCCGAGGGGCAGATGCTGGCCCAAGGTCACCTGGCAACGAGGAAGTCAACCTGGGATGGGAACTCGGGGTTCCCATTTCTGGGGCCCACCTTTCTTCCCGACACGGAGCCGCCTCCTTCCTCAGTGGGCTGGAGTGCCCGCTGCCAGGATACTGTATCAGTGGGGCTCCCAAGATTGCTGCATTTGCAGGTGGTGATCTTGAAGCTGGCAGGAAGCACTGGCTTGGAGCTGGGACTAGGGAGGCCTGGGCTCCAACTTCATCAGCCTGGCCAGCCTCAGGGACCCCTGGCAACTCACGAAGCCTCACAGCCTCCTCTAGAAAGTGGGGATAATCATATCTGTGCCTTCCTCCCAGGACCGACTGGGAGGCTCACAGACGATAAGGTGTGTGGACGTGCCCAGCACGGAGCTGACTAACATTCGCTCAGGGTGAAGAATGGAAGCAACCGTGAGAACTACAGTACCCACCACCAGGGGCCGGGCTCTGGCCTATGGGCTGTAGGTTCATTCATTCGTTCCTTTAACAGATATTGACTGAGCACCTTCTATGTGCCAGGCAATCAAGGCTCTGGGGTACAGAAGCACAGACCAAGCTCCTGTCCTCACAGAGCTCACATTCTGGGCGGGGGATAGGGAGCAGACAACAGAGAAGTGTACATAATGTAACGTCAGGTAAGGACACCTACTTGGAAGCAGATTAGAGCAGGTGAAGAAGAACAGGTGTGATGGGTGGTCAGGACAGGCTTTCTGGAAAAGCAATGTTTGGGCAGCAGTGAGGGGTGAGCCCTGTGGATACTTGGGGAAAGAATATTCCAGGTAGAGGAATGGCAGGTGCCTAAGCGGGTGTGCAGCTGGTGCTGTGAGTGTGAGAGAGCGTGTGAGCGTGTACGAGACCGTGAGTACTTGGGAGCGTGTCAGAACGTGAGTGTGTAAGAGAGTGGGTGTCAGAGCGCGTGAGTGTGTACTGGCTGAGGGGCTTACGGTGAGGCAGCCAGCGTGGCTGGCGCAGGAGTGAGGTGGAGTGTGCCGAGGACGCCAGAGCCTGCAGGGTCCCGTGACTGGGTCCCCCGGATGAGCCGTCATTATCTTCCAGCCGCACACCAGGGTGGAGGAAGCGGGTTGCGGTCCAGGCAGTCACAGGCCAGCGCCCACTCTCCACGTGGCCTCCACGAGCGTGGCTGGTCCTGAATGAGAGGCGTGTGTGGGGAAAGGTCCCTGAACCCCAAGCTTTCAGAAGCCAGAGCCCTGCGGATGTGGGAGGGTCGAATATGGGTCATGGAGAAGCCAGGAGGGGAGCCGCGGGGGTGGAGAGGCAACCCACCTGGGCTGGGGCGGTGGCGGAGGCCTCTCCACGGAGACAGCACTTGGAAGTACCACTGGAATTACTCACGGAGGCCCGTGTGCACACGTATGTGCGCCCAGGGCCACGTGCACACACGCGTACCCCGGAACCCACGCAATCCCAGCACATCTCAGAAGCAATTAATGATCGACGTCACGCCCCGGAGGAGATGGGGGCCTGGAGTCTGTCTTAGGAGGAGGATGGGGGACGGGTGTCCAGGAGGACCAGCAGGGCCAGGGCTCCTCTGTTTCCCTGCAGCCCCACACCCGCACAGGGCAGAGGTGCTGGGCAACTCCCCCCGTCAGAGCTCCGGTGGCCCTATTCTGCATTAGGCTCCGTGGAAACCAGGAGAAACGTGGCGCCTACCCTTAGGGACAGCCAGTCTGTCAGGGAAGAGAGGTCATAAACATAACCACACAGATGGATGAAAGTGACGGCGGTGACCAGAGCTCAGGAGAAGGGGCAGGTGGGCAGGCATCTGAGACTCAACACATTTGAACTGAATCCGGATCTCCTCTGGCAAGCCTGTTCCTTCCGTGTCCCCATCCTAGGGCCAGCCTCCAGCACCTGGGCTGGATGCTGCGGTGTCCCTGCTCCCCCTCTCTTACTCCAATAGCCCCCCTTCCCTGTAGCCCACTGGCCAGGTCTGGTGGTTCCACGTCTGAGCCAACTATCCAATCTGCCTGTTTCTTTCCATCCCTGCTGCCTCAGCCCTGGACCTGGCCACCATCACCTGTCAGGAGGGTCACAGCAGCCCGGCCCCTTCAATCCATGCCCCCCTGGCCAGGCCTCCCAACCACCCCATAGCCTCCATGGTGGCCACAGGGTGCAGCTCAAACTCTGTGGCCCAATAACAACATGTGACATGTGTTACATGTGACATGACTCAGGCAGTTTCTCCAGCATCAACTGCCACTACACACCCAGGCTTCTGACACCATGACAGCCTGTGGGCGTCAAGCCTCCAGACCTCTACTCAGCAGTGCCCACTGCCAGGAGAGCCTTCCCCTCTGTCTGCCTGGCTGATCACATCCTGGCTTGCCCCAGCTTCTCAGAGCAGTTCTCCTGACCAAGCGTGGGCTGATTCTCCCTTCCCTGGGCCATGCTGCCCTCAGCCTGCTTCCTCCAACCCGACCATTCATCATTTTCCAAACAGATGTCAGGCCCTGTCCTCAGAGCCTCACATGTATCACCTCTTATCATCTGCATGGCAACCCATTTTACAGATGAGGACACAGGTTAAGTGACCTGCCCAAGATCACACAGCAAGTAATAAGTGGAGTTGGGATTAGGATACAAGTCCATCTGACTCTAAAAGTGGATTGTGAAGACAGCAGGGATCATGTTAGGCTTTTTTCCTCTGGGTCTTTAGAGCCCAGCACACAGGACTGGTCTCAACAATTAATGTTCCAAGCAGAAGCATTGGGATAAGAGGGCAGAAATTACAAGGAGAAAGATTTTGGCACAATCTAAGAAAAATACCAACAGTGCAAGGAGCTGCCCAAGAGATGGTGAACTTGAATGCAAGCAGAGGCCAGAGGAATGCTGGCAGAATTTGAGGAAGGGGTTCTGCCCCAGGAAGAGGTGGCCTGGAAGACCTCTGAGGTCTCTGACCTACTGGTGAAGGTGGTGTTAGTACAGGGGACCGTTCAGGGGTATGACCCCAAGTCACTCCCTGCCTATCACCCAGGCCCTAAAGCCCACCATGGAGCCTTTGCAACTCATCAGAAGGACAGCCTTAAGCTGCCTCCTTCCCGGGGTGATCTGTATTTTAACTGAGATTTCTAGACAACCCAAATGGTGCACCTTCAGGCCCTGTGACAGGCTGTGGGAAAGGGATAGTAGGGCCTGCCCACTTGCTCATGTGGCACTGGTTATGGTGGGAACGGTTCTAACACCGAGAAGACCCCCTCTGTCAGGCCTGTGCTGAGCACTTTGCCCCTCACTGAATCGCACTCCCAGCCCACAGACACAGGGGCCATTGTTCTATTTGCAAGACAAAGAGACCTGCACTTAGAGATGGGTAGTGACTCACTGGCAGGTGCACCCGGGCTGAAGGGGAGTTGCTCCCCGCCCCCCACGCCCGGCCCCTTCTGCTCTGCCAAGGTTGGTTGCTGCTGGGAACAGTGTTCTAAGCCTGGTAGGGCCCAAGAGAGGGGGCAGCTCCGAAATGCAGGAGCTGTGGCTTCAGGTGGACTGTGATGAGGGCCCTCGCGGTGGATGTGGTTTGAAGTTTTGGGGGCTTTAGAGGATGAATAGAGTGGCTCTGGCCTTGGTCCCTGGGGCTGGCTTTGTCATGAAGGACATAGATTTTATAAATATCTCAGCCCTCACCATGGATCACATGGCATGGGGAATTAGCTTGGAGGCAAATTGGGATGAGGGGGAGGGAGGGTTTCAGCTGTGCTGACAGCCCATTTGGGGGTGCAGAGTTCACAGAGCAGGTGGGACTGCATGGCTTCTCCATTACCCATGGATACTGGTGCCCACGCCACTGAGGCCAAGGCCAGGGAGTGGGGGCCAGGTCTTTGAGACAGAACCCTTAGGACACAGTCTGAATCAGGAACCACTAGCCTTCATTGGGGGGGTATCCTCAGCTGAGTTTCTGGCAGTTTCGGGGGGAAGGGCCAACCCCAGCTATTGATGGGCTCAGCCTGGAGAAGGGATCAGGATTCAGTCTTGGAGTGAGGTCAAGGCCCAGTGTGGGGCTAGGGTCAGGATATAGACTGGGATCAAAGTTGGGCCTCAGTGTGTATCCAGGACTCCCCAGGTGGGTACTTCACCTCTGATACCTGAACCTTACTTAGGGACAAGTCAGTTCTCTTGCAATGACACAGAGGCCCAGGAGCCAGGACTCTGCTCTGTCTTAGGGAAGGAGCTGTGACTGTGAGAAGTTCAGTTAGACTAGAGGGGAGGGCAGCGGAGGTAGCCCCCCTCTTTTGGGGCTGCTATTCCAGGCCTCTGTAAGTCACAGCGTGGGAGTTAAATATAAGGGGACACCACGTGACAGGCAGTAGGTGGTTAAAGACCCTGTAGGAGGCGAGACAGAATCCAGAGAAGGCGCGGTGGTGGGTAAGGGTGTGGGGAGGGGGAGAACTAGCCCTGGGCAGGGAGGCAGGGTGCTCGGGTTTGAGGCCTGCGATGTCCCTGCCTCTCTGTGTGACTTCAGGCTCATCCCTGCCTTCTCTGGGCCTCAGGTTTCCCTTCATGGAGAAGACAGTTGAACTCGGGTCTCTAAGTTCTCTTTATCTGTGAAATGCCATGAATAGATGCTCCTTCCCCAGGCAGGACCTGGTGGGGATCTCATGACCTCCACCTTCATCTCCGGTGGTCAAAGTCTGACCTGGCCTCTGAGGCCCCAGGGCAAATACCACTTCCTCCATGAAGCCTTCCCCCACTGAAATTCGCTGACCCTTGGTCCAGTTTGCACACTTCTGAGCCCCCATTTCAGCCTGGAGCCCACTCTGCCATGCAGTAGGGTCGGAGTGGTCCCAGCTCTCTCCCCCACCAGTCTGGGAGGCCAAGAGCTCAGGCTCCACCACCCACCCCTTGGTATCCTGACCTTCAGGGTCCCACAGTCACAGGCCTCACCCTGAGATCCTTCGGAAACTAGAGCTGTAGCAGCTCCCACTGTTACTGTACTTACTGTATGAATGGCACTGCAGACTTGGTCCTTCTGCACACACCTGAGCAATTAATTGCCTTCTTTCCCTTTCAAGGGCACTGTGAATCATGCTACTTCTTGTATTTCTCTTTTTTGTCTATTAAGAAGCTCAGAGGCAAATTTATAGTTTTGCTATAAAAATTATCCAAAATTATACTTTGTATATTGCCAATGTATAATCTGGAATTCTCTCATTTCTGTCTCTATTTACTCTTCATCTGATCTCTTATTTATTTCTTCTTACTTATACAAGGGAATTTAAAAAATAAAGAAGAGAGGAAGAAAAGGAACAAAGGAATGAATTGGGGAGATCACGGCTTAGACTCATAGCTGTAAATGATAAATACTGAGTTCATACAGTAAGAGTGCTTTGCCCGTGACAGGCCTTAGTGAAGCCCATGACCTGGCATTCATTATCTCCTGCAATCCCCACCACTCCCATAGGGAAGAGGTAAAACCAGCCTGCTTAACCACTGTGCTTTCTTATCTCCCCAGCCACAGAACACTGGGATCTCTAGGTTGGAGGGGTCCTCAGGTGTGTCCACAACTGTGAATTCAGGCCCAGTTCAAGGCCTGACTCAATAAATATTTGCTTTCAAACTTTCCAAAGAAACTTTAAAAATAAACCGTTGGGTAGTGGCCAAATATTAAAAATGGGTAAGCCTGGAGCTGCCATCAGCAGCTCCACAGCCCCGAGGCCAGCCAGAGCAATTCCACCCTTCCTGCACAAAGAGACCTCTGTGAGGTTGCTTACAGTACTGTGAGTGAGAAAAGATGGCAGAGACACCCAGTGTCCAACAGTAGGAGACTGGGAACATAATTTCCATTGAGCCATACTGTGGAATATTATGCAGCCATGAAAAAGAATAAGGTCCATTTCTATGTACTGACCTGAGAAGAAATCTCCAAACCATAGGATACCTGAAAAAAGCTGGCTGTAGGTCAATTAAAGCATGGTTCCATTTACAAGAAAAGCACACAAAATAAAACATCTATGCAATTGCAGTGAAAAAGACCTAGGAAGGTCTTTTTACATCTCTAGCTTGGATCCCTCCCCTGAACTCTGGACTCATGTATCCAATTGTCCACTCAGCATCTCCATTTGGAGGTCTAACTGGCATCTTTAACTTGACGTGTCCAAACCTGCACTGCTGACCCCGCAAACCTGCTCTCCCCACAGTCTCCCTACCCCAGTTGCTGGTAGCTCTACCCTCCTAGTTGATCAGACCCAAACCTTGGATTCAGCCTTGACTCGGCTTTGTTATCCACACAACGAGCCCAGCAGCAAATCCTGCCATCTCGTTTCCCAGACAGAGGAAGCAATGGTGTTCTTTGCCCTGGCCAGAGCCTAACTAGGTACTCCTTTCAGCTCTGGGCACCTCTCCTGATGGATGGGCATGGGACAGTGACTATCATGAGAGTCACAGAGAAGGAATAATCACAGGAACGATGTTAACAGTTATCATTTCTTGAGCAGTCCCACCAGGCCCAGGACTTGTCATGCTTCTAATCATTTATATCTCTCGTGACCCTGTGAAATGGAGGACCTATTATCACCATTTAACAAATGGGGCACAGAGAGGTTAACTGACTTTCCCAGGGTCACACAGCTAATAGGTAGGAGGGCAGGAATTCTAACCCAGTGTGTCCAACAAAAATCCAGAGGTGCCTGACAGAATGTCATGTTATGGATTCCATCCTTGACAGCAAAGCAGAGTGGAAAGAGATCATGAAAAAGAAGAATCAGGGCTTCCCTGGTGGCGCAGTGGTTGAGAGTCCACCTGCTGATGCAGGGGACACGGGTTCGTGCCCCGGTCCGGGAGATCCCATGTGCCATGGAGCGGCTGGGCCCGTGAGCCATGGCTGCTGAGCCTGCGTGTCCGGAGCCTGTGCTCCGCAATGGGAGAGGCCACAACAGTGAGAGGCCCACATACCGCAAAAAAAAAAAAAAAAAAAGAAGAAGAATCAAGAAGTGGGGGAGGGGCTTGTCCTATCAGATATCAAACCACATTAGACAGCTATTTGCGGTGGTTCTCAACAGTGGGTGGAACTGCCCTCTCAGGGCATATTTGGAAACGATCGGGGAATTTTCAGTTGTAACAATGACTGAGGGGGACGAGGGGAAGGTTCTACTGGTGTTGAGTACCGAGGACTGGATCAGGGGTCCTAAAGAACCTACAATGAGCAGGACAGTCCAGCCCCCAAAGAGAATCGTTCTACCCCCAAATACCAACAAGTCCCTGTTGAAAAAACAATGGATACAGTAATTAGTGTAGAATTAAAACAGACAAAGGAGTAGACAAGGAGATCAATGAGACACAGCAGAGCTCCCAGAAATAGATCCATAAATACATGGGCACTTAAACATTAAACAGAGATGGTATTTCAAGTTAGCAAGAAAAGGATGGAGTATTTCACTAAGGCTGCTGGGACAAGGTATCCATATAAACATGAAATTAGATTCTCTACCTCCTACCACATGCAAAGATAAAATTCCAGATATAGATGAAAGACCTCAATGTGAAACATGAAAAAAACCAACTTTAAAATTATTAGAAGGAAATATAGCATATCTTTCTGACCTTCGGTGGGGGAGTTGTAAACAAAAGCAAATAAAGGGGGAAATGATGCTTTGCTACATCAAAATTTTAAACTTCTGAATGAAAGAGACACAAAATTAAAAGAAAAGCAACACACTGGGAGAAAATATTTGCAACAAACGTAACAAGGACTGAGATTCACATACATAAACCTCTTTAACAAATTAATGAGAAAAAGATAAGTGACCCATAAAAAACTGGGCAAAGTATATGAACAGGCATTTTGCAGAAGAGGAAATTCAGATGACTGTAAACATATAATGAAGTTCAGCCTCTCTGATAGTCGGGTGATGCTAATGAAGATGAGATGTTTTCTTCCAGCAGACTGGCAAAATTGAAGAGTGAAAAATCAACGGATGGGGAGGTGCTGAGGAAATGGGAACTCAGATACATCACTAGCAGGAGTGCAAAGTGGCATAACCACCTCGGAGGGCAATTTGCAGTGTTTGTTAAAACAGAAAATCCTGCTTCCAGAGAAACATTAACACACATCTACAAGGAAGTTCATGGCAACACTGCTTAAGGTGAAGAACTGGAAACATTGAAATGTCCACCAGAAGGAGGATGGACAAAATGTGGTAACAACATATAATGGAACACTGCGCAGCAGAATGAATGAATGAACTACAGATACACTTGAACTTGGACAGATGTCAAAAACATGGACAATGAAAAAAGCAAAATGCAAAGATAATTCACTTATTATGACATAATTTATGTAACAAAATCATTCAAATAACACCCATGAGTTTGGGTCCGTGAAAGCTCCCTCTAGTACCTGGGAAGACTTTCAGCATTTCTCCCTCCCTTCCTTCCTTCCTTCCCTCCTTCTTTCCTTCTTTTATCCCTCCCTTCCCTTGACATGCTTGCCCTGTGCTGACAGGTGCTGGAGATGAGGCCAAGGCCCCAGGTTGTACCCTTGCCATGAAAAGCATCCCACCATGACCCCTGAGCCTGGCCCCAGACTAAACCCTCACCTCAGACCCCATGTCACATCATCTCTCGGGGGCTGTGACATGGACATGATCCTGCGTCCTGCTGGTTTCCCAGGCTGTTGAGAGCTTCACAGGAGTGTGTGGATGAGGCGGGCTTGTGTCTCATAAAGTGCACCAGCTGACACCAGAGTCACTGAGGAGAGCGGCTGGTGGTGCTAAGTTTCTTTTATTTTTTTATTTATTTGTTTGTTTGTTTGTTTGTGGTACATGGGCCTCTCACTGTTGTGGCCTCTCCCGCTGCAGAGCACAGGCTCCGGACGCCAGGCCCAGCGGCCATGGCCCATGGGCCCAGCCACTCCACGGCATGTGGGATCTTCCCGGACCGGGGCACAAACCCGTGTCCCCCGCATCGGCAGGCGGACTCTCAACCACTGCGCCGCCAGGGAAGCCTGGTGCTAAGTTTCTTGCCTCCCTTCCTCCACCACCTCGTCCTCCTCTGTTATCCCTGTATCTTTCCCTTCTTTCCTTCTTCATTTGCTTTAATGCCTTGGAGCCAGGGTAGGGTGTAGGGGGAGGGTGCAGCCAAATCTCTGGGCCCAGAAGCTAAATGCCTCTTTGTCTGGGCTGGGGAATTAGATCCCTAAGGCCATAGGTGGCCATAGGAGCAGGTGGCCACCTCTCCCCAAAAGCCAAACAGGTGCCAAGGACGGCAGCCATGGTCACATCCAGGGCCTCAGATGGCCACAATAGGGCCCTGGAGAGAGGGTGGTGGAGGACGGACTAATTGGGCATGACGGCAGCCCTGTGGGTGTATTAAGCTTGGAGCTGTTAGGGTGGCTGGTGGAGGAACAGCCAGAGCTGGCCCAGCCACAGAACCCCCCAGGGACACTTGGCTCTGGGGCTCGAGTCTGCTTGCCTGAAGGAATGTCCATCAGCTGGGGCTGCCAGGTGCTGCCCCAGCCTGGCTGCCAGTCCCGCTGCGTAGTAGCACTGGTGGTTCAGGGTGGCAGTTCTAGGCCCTTCTCTGTATCTTCTGATACTTGCTGTGCTGCCTGGAGGGGTGGAGCTTCTCTCCCTTCTCTGGGTCTAATTTCTACTAACAACTAACCTGTCAGCCCTTTCCTACCCAATGTCTCTTCTGATTCTCAAAACCACCCTGTAGGGCAGTGATTACAGCACTATTTTTCTCTGCTAAAAATGGAGAAACAGGCCCAGAGAGGGTAAATGACTTATCTGAAGCCACACAGCTCACAGATGGCAGATCCAGGACTTGAGTTCTGGGCCTCTTCGACATCTAGTCCCTGTTTGTGACACAATGCCCTCCCTGGAGCCTAGGCCAGTGGTGAGGGGAGGGTGGTGGTGCCATAGTCCTGGGAAAGGAAGGACACTAAAGGAAGCCAAATATCATCTGAGCCCTGCTGCCGACCTTATGCCCCCAGCAGGTCACGTCCCTTCTCTGGGCTGGACCAGATGACACCCAGAATCCTTTCCAGCCTTGATGTTCAAGTGTGCGGTTTCTGGTCTTCAAGGCTTTTTGCAGCTGTATCACTTTCTAGCTAAGTAACCTTGGGAAGTCTCTCCTCTCTGCTTTTATAGCTGTAAAATAGAACCAGTCACTTCTCCCTGGTGTGCTTGTGGGGGTTTGTCAAGTGCCCAGCACAGGGCCTGGCATGTAGTAGGTGCTCAGTAAATGGGCATCCCCTTCTTTTCCATACAATCCTGGAGCTCTTCACACCCTCTTTCAGATCTGGCTCAAATCTCACACCTTTAAGGAAACCCCGTAAGATTCTAAAAGCATATACTTAACAATCCCTTCTTGCCTTCCTCTGTGTGTAAGACTAAGGTCACCCCATCCACTCATCAGTTTACAAAGCCCAGCCCCACCCATTAGCTTGTGTAGTGCTACCAACAACCTTCCTATTGTGACTGAGGAAACAGAGGCTAGAGAGAGAGTCCTCAGTTCACTTAAATTCTCTAGGATTCAGTTAGCTCACATCTAAAATGGGGATACATATTAGTACCTTTCCTGCAGTTTGATGTTTAGAAATAAAACAGCATAATACATTGAAGTGCTTAAAAGAGTGCTTGGTAGACAATAACATGGTCCCGAATCCTACCTCAGATATTGCTTGGATTTTAGCGATGCCAAGGCCAAAGCCTCTGATGTCCCAGAAAACCAGTCCTGGAAATGATTCATGAGAACTCTCTGAAGACAGAACCATGGACAGCATCCCCAAACGCTGGGACAGGGCCAACCCCTCTCTTCAGCACCACGGACAACACTCCTGCCATCCATATCAGGGACAAGGCAACCATATCGTATGCACTCCAAACAGCCCAGTGCCAAGGTCAGTGACAAAACTCCCACCACCCATGCTGGGGTGGCAATGAAAGCCTCTGTTTTCCAGCTTGTTATCTGCTCTGGAATTTGTAAGGCCCAGAACAGGCTACTTCTTTTTCTATTTCCATTTGTAGTCATGTATGCCAATGGCCTGTTTTCTGTTTCTCACCCAGAGATTGGGGTACCTCAGGAAGGCTTTCTAGGGGTATTCGACTGGGAAAATCCATCTCTCTAGGCCAGGAGAGCCTCCCAAGCCTTTCCTTTTTTTCACCCCTGGCCTCATTTCAGACACAAGTAGTGATGGCCATCAGGCAGGGTGTCATGGCCAAGGGTGGCAGCAAGGGCCAGGCCCACTGCCACCTCATCTCAAGGGCTGGGCTCGTTGATCTGCTCTCAAGATACTGAATAAAGAGGAAAAGCACTTCTGAGTGGAATGGATCCCACTCCATCACTCATCTCTGAGGTCACCTTCTATGAGCTCCTTGTCCATTTGATGAGGGCTAGATTCCTGCCCTACCCACCTCCATCTCTGACCTCATAGGCCACCTACATGGTCTCAGAGCAAGCATCATGAGCTGCCTCGGGCCCTTCTTCAAAGATCTGCAGAGTTTCAGTTCAGCAGGGACCCAAGAAAAGCCAGAAACTCAGTCCTTCTGAGACAGCAGAAGGGGAAGATGAGGCCACAAAAGAATACCAGTGCCCTCCTCTGATAAACGGGAAGGAGGCCACCTTCTCAGAGTTGTGATAAAATGAGGTGGTGTGTCCAACACTGAGCCTGGCGTACAATAGGGGCTTAGTAAGTGTCCATTCCCCCTTCCCAAGAAGGAAAATATAATGATGGTAATGATGATCACTACCAATATTAAGTGCCTACTACATGCCAGGTGCTGGATCAAGGCCATCAGAGGCAGGAAAGGCAAGAATTATTATATCTATTTTGTTGATAAGGAAACCAAGGCTCAAAGCGGTCAAGAAATCTGCCGAAGGTCACATAACCAACCAAATGACAGAACCAGATCTCCATCCTCAAACTCCAGGCTGCTTCCCCCTACCTCCAGGAGATCTCTGATAACTACAATCCTACTTCTCACCTGGGGAACCCAGCACAGCCCATTTGCTACCTGCCCACATACAATGTTGGAAGCTCCATGCCCAGCTACTTGGCTGTTGTCAAGCTGCTGGGCTCAGATACTGGAGCAGGTGAGGATGGAAGCAGAACCCAAACCCCTTGCCCTCTCAGGCCCCCAGCAGATTTCAAGGGGCTCAGATGCAGTCCCCTCCCCACCCTCTCCTAACATGGCAAGCTGGCACTAGCCCACCTGCCTATGTATTGCCTACATACCCAGCATCACTGAGATCCCACCTAGGGCCCCTCACGCTTGTCATACAGATGAGGACACTGAGGCCCAAGGAGGGGACGGGACTTACTCCAGGATACATGAACAGATGTGATCTCAGGACTCCAGACTCCTTCTCCAGCGCTCTTGACCCTAGACTGTGGGCTCAATGGAGGCAGGAGCCACAACACTCTTGTTCACTGCTAGGTCCCCAGCACCCACCTCAAGGCCTGGCCTGCAGCAATTGTCTTTCCCCACTTCTGTGGGGAGGGGCGATGTGTCACCCTCTTTCTCTATCCAGCCCAAAGAGCCTTGCACACAGTAGGCCCCTAATGAGTATCTCTTAAATTATTTCATTCATTCAGAACTCTTTATTAAGTGCTTAATGTGTATCAGGCACTGTTCTAGGTTGTGGGACCACAGCAGTAAGAAAAAACAGACATAAGTAAATGGACATTCCAATCCTCCTGTGACACTGAGTGGACTGGAGTGAATCTGCCTGTTTCCTTGCCTGTTTTCCCTACTCTTTGCGGAAAGGGCAGACACTGTCCCTGTCATGTCTCCAGGACTGTACACGGTGCCCAGAATACAATATATGCTTGCTGAATCAATGAATGAGTGAATGAATACAGTAGAGCAGTATAATGAAGGAAGCCACCGTATACTGAGAGGGTGCTCTATTCCAGGTGCTAAATATTTTATACATATTAATAATCTCACAGCATCTTCCCAACAGCCTCTGTGAGGTGGGCACTTTAAAGTGGATCCTGCTGGCTATCTTGCTAGCCGTTGTTTCTTTTTGCCTAATTAGCAGAAGTGTCCAGTTAGAAATATTCACCTCACCAGCTGCCCTTGCAGCAAGGATGGCCATGTGACCACATCTGATAAATGAGATGTAGTCAAAAGTCCACTGAGTGGGGCTTCTAGGAAATCTATCATTTTCCAGATTTTAAGAAGGGCAGATTCAGAAAGCATGCAGTATTTATTTCCTTTGTTCCACCTGGAATTCAGATGCATCTGGAGGTGGAGCAGCCATGAGAACAAAAGACATACGCTAAGGATGACAGAGGCTTGGGCCCTTGATCACTTGCTTGACGTGCTGCACTGGCCCTGGCCTGCCCCTGGGGTCCTTGTTACATGAGAATAATCTCCTGGGTGTTTGTATCACTGTTCTTTTCTTTTTTTCTTCTGTTAAATGCAGCCAAATTCAATTCCAATTGATTCAGTATTATAACAATTGAGGCTCAGAGAAGTCAAGTGATTTTCCTTAAGTCACACAGCAGGTAAGCAGATCTGGAATTGGCCTCTAGGTCTAGTGCAGGTAAGTGCCTCAGCCTGTGCCCACTTCCTCACCTGTATGCTGTCAGTCCCGGGCCTGATACCCCACACCCAGCACTTGGCTCTCCTATAAGATTCTTCCTGACCACTCTGGCGTCTGGCTTTAAGTTCCCCCATGTCTCCTCTCTCACCTGACTTCATCTCTCAAGTACACCCAGGTGCAGATCCTCCCTTGCAAACGTTCCTGTCTCAAGTCCCAGGGTTCTGCTCATCTCCTGACCCCAGTGAACTGCTCTCTCCCTCCTCTCTGCTCACCCACCTCTACCTGGCCCAGAACAGTGTGCATAGCGGGCTGTCAATCAATCTTTGCAGATGCGTGTCCTGGTTCCCATCTCTTCCCCACCGGGCTCCTGCCCCCGCCACCAGAATGACTGTCCGCAAGACCAGTTCTGACTGGACCTGGTATCCAAGGCCTCCAGGATCTAGCTCCTGTCTCCTTCCCTACACTCCCTCTGCCCCCTGTCCTTTTACCCTGACCAGCATTTGCAGGGTCAGCTCCAACTTCAGATCACAGAGAGGCCCCCTCTGCCCACCCTGCCTCGAGTAGGTACCCACCACCACCAGCCCATGCCACCTCCTCTCTCAGCCCCTTGGTCAATTTGAGTACGGCCTACAATCTTGTTAGTTTGCTGTTTGCCATCTACAACCTCCCCCCATCCCCACAAGAACCAGAGCTTCTTGAGGGCAGGAAGCAGGCCCATCTTTTCCACCCGTTTCCCCATGCCTGGCATGAGGCCCAGTACTCAGGCTCAATCAGGAGGTGCTGAATGGAGCTCAGACTTGCTTCCCACGCCTTCCCGCCTCCCCCTTTCTACTCCAGCCGAACAGCACTACTCAGGCTTCCTGAACCCTCCTATTGCTGTCAATGCCCAGAGCTCCCCCCCAACTCCGCCTCCAGCCAGGCCTTCCTCTCCCTTCCGTCCATCAAAACCAAGCTGTTCTGTGTCTCATGTCCTCAGGATGTTGCTTATATCTCAGCACCAACAGAATTCAAGCAGATGGGCATTCCAGACTCCAGCGGGGGTGAATGAAACTTTGGGACAGAGAGCGTGTGTGCGTGCGTGTGTGTTTGTGTGTGTATGTGCATACGTGCTGGAGTGTCTGGCCACCTACACTCTACCCTGGATATGGCAGCCTCTGTATGTTCCTTTTCTTGCATTTCTGCCTCTGGTCACCACTATGGGAGCTCTTTTTGAAACGCTCCGATATGCCCTAGGTAGCTGCCACTGTAAGAAAGAAGAAGAGAAAAACAGCAATATTTACTAAGCCTCTACTATGTGCCAGGCGTTGTTCTAAGCCAAATAATAATGATGACGACGACGATGATGATAATGATGATGATGACAGCAGTTAGTACTTGTTGAGCACTTAGCACGAGTCTGACACCATCCTAAGGGCTTTTACTCAGACAGATGTTGTTATTATCCGCATTTTACAGATGGAGAAAAAGAGGTTCAGAGAGGTACAGCCACCTGTCCAAGGTCACAGACACTTAAGTAGTCTTCTTTTTCTTTCTTTTTTTTTTTGGCCACGCCGCAAGGCATGCAGATCTTAGTTCCCCGATCAGGGATCAAACCCGTGCCCCCTGCAGCAGAAGCACAGAGTCTTAACCACTGGACCGCCAGGGAAGCCCCTAAGTAGTCTTGAGTTCGGGTCTCTCTAAACCAAAACCTGCTCCTCTGCGAGGCTGATCTGGCAACACCCAGGAGCCTTGGCGTAGGGGAGGACGCACTGCTTCCACTTGCAAACTATTGCTGCCTCTGAATGCAAAGCTGGAAGCCACCCTTCCTGACCTGGGGCTCTCCAGGGGGAGAGCTGGGCTGGTAAGACTTACCCTAATCTGCAAGGCTGTAGAACAGTGCTCTAGCCCCGCCAAGGGCCAGGCCTGAGGAGACGTGGGGTGGACGGAAGTCAGTGAGCCTGGGCTCCACCTCCCCGGTAAGACTGAAGATTTTCCCAACAGCCAGAGCCAAATTTATCTGCCAGTCCCCCGAAGAGCTGATTCCAGCGTCTGTCTGGAAATGTCAGCCCGTGTGGTTGCAGGAACGTGGGGAGAGTTTTCCTCTAAATAGCAGGAAGCATATGGGAGGCGGATGGCGCCCGCCGCCCCAACCTGCCAACTCTCGCTCAAGCAGGAACTAAAAGGGGCCCAGAAGGGTCTGGAATTCCTACCACCTCCAGGGGGGTGGGGGGAGGGGAGGAGCTGGAGACAGAGACAGTGGCAAGGAGAAGGCCAGAGACTGGTTCCTGAAGGGTGGGCGGGCAGGAGCATCTGACCCACATACAGCAAGCTGAGGTCCTCAGATGGAAGTGACACACCCAGGAATTTAGTAAAACATCAACAGTGATGAAAACCACTCACAGAGCACTTGCTGTGCCAAATCTGGGTTAGGCACTTTAGTTGGATGATTTCACTTAAACTTTACAATCAACTCGAAGACAGGGGCTGCTATTTTCCCTATATTACAGATGAGAAAACTGAGGCTCAGAAAAGGAAAAACATGAAGTCAAAGACTCTCTGGACTAGAAAGGACCTTCCAGATTCTCAGCAGAATTACAAATACTCTATAGACATTTTGGTCAAGTTGTGATGCAGTTGATGCTTGAATACTCCCAGTGATGGGGAGCTCATTATCACTAAGTTAGCCCATCTGCAGAGAATTCTTTGTATCCAAATGGTTTTCCTAGCCTTAGCTGGAATTTCCTTCCCTGGAACTTTTCCCCTGGGTCTGAGTGCCAGACCCAAGGGTCTGGAAGACCCTTGCCTTCCGCCACAGAGAGAGAAAGGCAGGGAGCAAGGCCCCCTCAAGGTCTCTGGTTTCCCCTCTGCAGGTGACACACCCCAGTTCCCTTGCCCACCTCTGCACCTGTGACCATGATAACCAGAGCAGCCCCCAGTCACCAGCACTTAATGTGTGCCAGGTTCTCTGCAAAGTCTGACCCTCCCCACAATTCCTGGGGAGGTAGAATCATCACCCCATTTTACAGAGAAGCAAAATGAGGCTCCATGGGGGGAAGGGACTTATCTCAGTCATTCAGCGGGGACATGGGGACCCTGGAGGCCTCACTGGGCTGCTGCTCTAAGTCTCATGAAAGCGGAAGAGGTTCCTGCTGGCCCCACCTGGGGATCCTCTCACTGACACTGAGCCAGCCTTTGCCAGGATTTCCCTCAAATCTGGTCCACAGGGCCCCTGAGCCCACAGCACCCCCCTCCCAGGATCGAACTCAACCCTCCCCCTCCCCTTCTGCAGCACCCACTAAGTCCCCAAGTCCTGTTAAGCCTCCTTGCTAAGCGCCCTTCTGAGCAATTCCCATGGTCCTGCCCAGCCTCTTGTCACCCCCAACTGTCACCAGCCCAATGTGCCGGTTTTTCTAACACCCAAACCTGCTCTGCCCTTGGCTCCCTTCTACTCCAAGGATCAAATGCAAACTCCCTGGCCCAGCAGCTGAGGCCTTCCAAGCTTTGGCCTGGGCTGACCTCTCCAGCCCTTTCTCCCCCCAACCCCTCATGCCTGGTGGACTAAACGCTTAGCAGGAAGCGGGCGAGATCTTTGTGTAGCCCAGGTCCTCTATCTGGTGTAACCTTCCCAGTTGTTTCTCATGAAGAACGCTTATTCATCCTTCAAGACTCTGCGCTCAGAGGGACGGAATCAATTGCTCTGGCCCCAGAGATCCCCAAGTGATCAGCACCTCCCTCTGATCTGCCATGTGTCACCTGCCATCGGTGATGGAGGTGCCTCTCTCCTCGTCTGAACTGTGAACTCCCCACCAGGCAGGGGCTGCTCTAATGCATCTTTGTAGCCTGGTGTCTAGTACAGCGCCTGGCACATGGCAGGTGCTAATAAATATCTGTGGAGTGTGAGAGAGAATGATTAAATGGGGACCCTGGGACGCAATGAAGTGTTAGAGACGACCCATAAGACATGGTTCATGTGTATCACAGCTTTGATGTATCAGGAACAAAAAATGCTGCTGTCAAAATAAACAGACACAAAAATTTTGGTTAATGAAGATTTTGCTGGCTGCTTCCGAATTTAGAAGGGTATCAGGGGACGATCTGAGGTAGCTAGAGCTTCCAAGAAAAAAGCTGTCCAAGTAGATGAAGTAACCAGGGCTCACCCAAAGGATGGTTGGAGGGCCCTGGAGGGGGCAGGGGTGGAAGAGACTAGGTCCATGTCCCAGACCTGCCTCTAACTTGCTCTGTGCTTTTGTATAAGTGGCTTGGCCTCTCTGAGCCTAGTTTCTTGTTTGTAAAATGCAAAGGGCATTTGGAGAACTGCTGAGGCAGATATGCGTCCAAAGGCCTAAACACTGCTCTGCTGTCGGGCTGATGTGACAATTTCTGCCTGTCCCTCTTCAAGCTCCCAGCAGGCTGTGCAGACACTCAGGGCTCCATGGCTTTGGAACCCTCTGGCCTGAAAATGCAGGCCCCTGGCAGCCCTCCCAGCAGGTCATTCGGGAGAAAGACCTCAGTGGCAGGTGGGTGGGCAGTGTTCTGGATGTGCCTCAGGCAATGGCAGGATTGTGGACTTGATCCTGTGCAGGGGTTTTCTAACTAGAGGTGGAGGGAACAGAGAGTGAGCTCCCCATCTCTGGGGGTATGCAAGCAGTGGCTGGAGACATCGGGACAGGAATTCTGACCCAGGGTGGGAAGGAATTTAGACCAGTAGATATCTAAGGCCCCCTCTTAAGGGGCCACTGGGTCTCTTCTCTCCTTCCCCACATGGAGCCTCAACCTGACCCCTCCACAGTTGTACTCTCAGCACCAGCCAGAGTGAGCTTGCTGACACTTTCCTCCTTCCACAACATCCTTCAAACACTCCCCACTGCCTTCAGCATCAAGGCCAAGCTCTTATCCTGGCATTCAAAGCCCCTGTGATCAGGGCCTGCTGCTGCTCTCCCACTGGTTGTTCTCCCACCACATGTGCCTCTATGTGCCTCATTGTTTCTTCCACCTACAATGTTCTTCCTGTATTCTTGGCTACTCAGCTTAGGTGTCACCTCCTCCAGGAAGCCTTCTTTGCTCCCATGCTAGCCCTTGTGTTCCCTCAGCCACATTCCAGATGAATCATCTGTGGGCTCCTCTCACTCCTCCAAAGACTACAAGAACTTTGGAGGCCAGGACGGCTCCCCTTCCCCGCCCCCACCTTGGGCCCAGAGTGGACTCTGACACAGAGAGAGCCGATGTCTCCTGAGCTGAACTGGCACTTCAGAGATTCTGACATTCTGATTCCAAGAGAGTCTAAAGCTGCCTCAGGGAGCTTCTGATTGTAAGGTCTGGGATCAGGACTCCTTTCAATAGTTGTATGGTTTTTTTCTGATTATGAAAGTTATACATCTTGGGAAATTCAGATAAGTACAGGAGGGGGAATTTGCTGTGTTTGGCTATTGTTGGGTCTACTTTAGGCCACAGCCCTATATTTTCTTTGGGGAAGCTACTCTTCCCCACTTTCCACTGGTAAAGTTCTGGGTGTCAACTCCACCTCCAGCTGTGGGGTGGTACATAGGCCCAGGCTGTCAATCAGAGCACTTGATTAAGGAATGGGCGTGTCCATAAATTTGACCAATCAGTGCCAAGACTCTGTTCTGGGACTTGTGTCTGAGCTATCCGGGAAGAAGTCTTGCATGTTCCTCTGGACAGGCATCTTATCACCTGTATGAGAAAGCCCTATGAGAACACAGGAACAACCCAGAGAAAGCAGAGTTGAGAAATGGTGACTAAAAATCAGGTCCTGGGGGGACTTCCCTGGTGGTCCGGTGGTTAAGAATCCTCCTTCCAATGCAGGGGGACTCGGGTTCGATTCCTGGTCCAGGAACTAAGATCCCACATGCCGTGCATGGGGCAACTAAGCCCACGCACCACAGCTACTGAGCCCGCACGCCACAACTACTGAGCCCGTGCACCACAGCTACTGAGCCCGCATGCCTCAAGTAGAGAGCCCGTGTGCCGCAAACTACAGAGCCCACGCGCTCTGGAGACTGCACACCGCAATGAAAGATCCCGCATGCCACAACGAAGACCTCGCGTGCCGCAACTAAGACCCGACGCAGCCAAAAATTAAAAAAATAAATAAATAAAAATAGAAAAAAAATAATAAAAATCAGGTCCTAGGAACTTCCCTGGCAGTCCAGTGGTTAAGACTCCATGCTTCCACTGCAGGGGGCATGGGTTTGATCCCTGGTCGGGGAACTAAGATCCCGCATGCTGCATGGTGTGCCCAAAATAATAATAATAATAATAAATTTTTTTTAAAAACAGTGGTAGAAAAAAAAATCAGGTCCTGGTGACAAGGTCTGAGCCCCTGGATCCAGCTGAGCCTAAAGCTGGACTTGCCTCTGGACTTTACATTTACAAGCCAATAAATTCCATTTTTGTTTAAACCAGTCTGGGTTGGGTTTTCTGTCACTTGTACCTGAAAAGTACCTGAATGATACAAGCAAAAATAAAAATAGAGCTTGTCCATATCTCACCATCCAGAGGAAAATGCTACGAACAGTATAATGGTTGTCCTTCTGGGCAGGAGCATGTATATATTTATATATACATTTCCTAACAAAAATGAGATCATACAACATACACCATTTTATAACCTCCTATTTTTCTCTCAACAATGCACCACGGACGTGTTTCCATGTCAACAAGAATAGACCTATGACACTGCCTCCACTGCCGCTGAGAACACCACTGGCTGGACCGTAATTTATTTAACCATCTCTTGCTGATAGATAATTGGATAGTTTCTAATTTATCACTGTCTTCAGGAAAGGTGCAGTGAACTTACTTGTAAAACGCGTATGTTTGCTCTTGCTGGATTATTTATGACTAAGATTCCGTGATTGGAAGAGTTTGACTTCACCAGTATAAGTTTCTCTGCTTGATATTTAAGATTCTCTGAGTGTCTGTAAGGTAGCATCTGTCTTCCCAGGCAGGGTAAATGGTTATCAAAAAAAAACAAATCCAGGGTGTCTCCATAGCAGTGTCTCTGGCAAGAGTGCTTATTGGAAGACGCAAGTGAGTTGGTGGGAATGTAGCTGGGGCTTGGGGATGGGGGCGGGGGGTGGTGCTGGCCTGGGGTCCAGCCAGCCATGTGCACCCAGTTAAGCTGCCCTCCTCCCTGGGCCTCATCCCCAACTGGGTCTGACTCTCAGTAACGAGGGGAAAGGCGAGTCTGAGGGACCAGTTGGCACTGAGGGTCTTGGCAGGACGTGACAAGTGCGCAGCAGGTAGGTGTCACCTCTGGAGGTCACAGTGGTGAAAGCAGCCGCCACCAGTGATGCAACAATGGGACTGTTCCAGCCCTCTACGTGTTTTAACTCAGTAATGCACCACAACCACCCTCTGATGCTTGTTCTGTGTCACTCAGGCCCCCTTCCCCCTTCATCTTTATCACGTCACCATTAATTTCCTTCGAAGCACTGATGGAGTCGCTGCGTATTCAGTTTATTTGCTGGGGTGTTTGTATAATATCTGTCCCTCCCTAAGGCTGTGTGCTCTGCAAGGGGCACAGACTAGCAGGGACTAGCACTCAGTAAATGTCCCGGGAATGCAGGAATACCTCTGGGGCTGGTGCCGTCTGCAAAGCAGGCGCCTCTGCTTTGGGGCTTGGAGATACCCTCTGCCGTGCCACCCTCCAGGCCATGTTCCCAGCACAAGTTTGGGGACCCACAGGTCTGCCTTAGAACTTGACTCCAGTCATGGCTGCTTGGAGCTTCCATGCCAGGTGCCTGCTGGGCCGGGACCCCAGCCCCGAGCAGTGCTTGCTGCACACACAGGACACAGGGCCCTGGAGACAGCAGAGCTGGTGGAGCAGCTCCACCCCTCACTGGCTGTGTGGACTTGGGCCAGTCATCTCCTCTCTGGAGGCCTCAGTCCCCTCATCTATAAAATGGGGCCAATACCACTGACCCTCAGGGTTGTTCTAAAGACTGAGGAAGATAATGGACATACTTAGCACACAGTGGGTCCTCAGGAAATGGCAGGTCGGCCCCACGTGCAGTTAGTTCAGAGGTTGGGTCTGACCCTGTCTCACCTGGATGATCTCTTTTTACCTTGAGTGATTCCTGGGTGAGCCCTGGCCTCTTCCCCTGGCCTGTCCCTAGGGAGGTCCCATTCCTATCCGTCAACACATTAGATGGCTAAATGCTCTGCTCTGACCCCTTGTCACACTCTCAGATGCCTCATGTGTTACGGCCACAGACACCTGCCTGGCCTCCCAAGCCTTAAGAACGCAATGGCGCCGACACACATCTGAGGGACAAATGGAGGATCCCCTACCCTTTGGGGGGAACTTCCTGGCCCCCAATCTCGAACACGGGACAGTGATGCCGGCCTGAGTCAGTCTGTCCTGTTTCTCATCCCATCTCTCCCACCTGAGCGCCCTTCGACAACATGATAAATAACTCTACCCCTCTAAGCCTCACTTTCCTCCTCTGTAAAATGGGTAGAATAATAGACTCTGTGAGAATTCAATGAAATAAGGTAAAATGTTTTGCAAAGAGCCTGGCATTTATTTAGTAAGTGCTCAAGAAGTATTAACTATTATTGTTATCACTGCTCTTTAGCCTTTCTACTGTGAAACCTAATTCATAGAGAAAAGTACACAAAACAAAAATGTTGACTGCAATAAATGATCACAAAACCACCTGGGTAAATGAATCGAACACCGCTTACCCCTCAGAAACCCCTCCTGCCCCACTCTCAATCCTTATATCCTCTTTTCTTCACAAAGGTTATCCTTTTGCAGGCTTTTATGGTGCTGTTACCATTATTCATAATAGAAAACAAATGAAAAGAAAGAATGTGTGGCTACTCTGTTCCTACCCAGCCAGGCTCCGGGACCCTGGCTGCCTCTGCCCTGGGCACGGAGGCTCCCCATCCAATTTCCCAACTTCGACTTTGGCTGTTCTTTAAATAACCAGCTCGTTAGCAAACTAGCAGCAGTAACACCTCCCTCGCTGCCGCCTGGTCTTCCATCTTTCGGCGCCGTGCTGACGGCTGCGCTCCCAGCTTTGCCAAGGAATCCCGTTCTCTGTCACTGGGCCACACATGCCAGGGGCTGCCAGCTACGCTGTGTTCTTGGAGGCCACGATCCTGCCCCTCCGGCCGGGCCTGGCTGGTGAGGGGCGGGGTGGGGAGGTGGGCAGAGAGTGGCGGTAATATTCTGGAAGGACTAGAGTGTTGCCGGGTGAGCCCTCCCCCCCAGGTTCATGCCTCGGTCTCCCCAGTGACCTCCCACAGGGTCACTAGGAGCTTAACTGAGATGATGAAGAAAATGAAGCATTAGCACGATGCCAGGCACATAGTAACTGCTCACGAAACGGCCGCTGTCATTCAGGTTGCTCCTGTCACATACTTAGTCCCTAGGGAGGGCATGCAGGGCCTAGGGCAGCACCAGGAGTATCTGCATATGATTAAATCCCACAGACACAGCTCTCAGACCAGGTGGCCTTATCACGTCTTTTCCTGCGACAGCTGCTCCGCCAAATGTAACAGCTGTGTGTAGCCACTACAACAGCCCAGGCCAGATCGGGGGAGCTGGGCTGGGGGGCAGCTAATTACTAGGGCCCCTTTCACAGTTATTAGTACTAAGAAGGGGGCACCGGAGGAGCGTGCAGCTCTTGCTCCTGAAGAAGCACTTCTATATAGATTATCTACAGCGAACTTCCCAGGTTTTTATTATCCCATGACATTGGTATACTATCCATATTTACGAGTCTTTTCCCTTCTCATAACCATCCCATTAGGGAGGTTGATCAGTTGTTGGCAAACGAGAGAATGGGGACCAGAGGGGCTGGCCGCCTTGCTGAAGCCTTGAGTGGACTGCCAGCTCTCCGGGGTCAGCAGGGACCAGCGGCTGGCCCAAAGGCCAGTGGGCTCTTGGGTCCTGCTAGTGTCTGGGTGGAGGGAGGTGAGAGCGCCTTCCTCCTCTCCCTTTCTCCTTCCTCCCACATAGATTTACTGTATACCAACTACGTGCCAGGCACAGCTGCTGGCTGTCTGGTCCTCCATCTTTCGGGAATGAAGCAATGTTTCCTGACCCTTGGGTTGCTGAGGCCAGACTAGGAGGTAGATCTTAAACCAACAACCCCATGTAGCGCTGAGTGGTGGCTGGGTGACCTTGGGCGAGCCCCTTGAGCTCCCTTTTTTTTTTTTGGCTGTGTCGGGTCTTAGTTGTGGCACATGGGAACTTCGCTGGCGGTGCATGGGCTTCTCTCTAGTTGTGGTGTGCGGTTTCCAGAGCGCATGGGCTTTGTAGTTTGCGGCACGTGGGCTCTCTAGTTGAGGCGTGCCAGCTCAGTAGTTGTGGTGCGCAGGCTCAGTTCTCCCGCGGCATGTGGGATCTTACTTAGTTCCCCGACCAGGGACCTGCGTCCCCTGCATTGGGAGGTGGATTCTTTACCACTGGACCACCAGGGAAGTCCCCCCATGAGCTCCTTTGAGCCTCGGTTTCCTCAACTGTGACCTAGTCACACCTGCACAACCTGGGGAGGTGGTAGGAGAATAAGATGCAGGAAAGTGGTGCCCGGCGCTGTGGCCGGCGCTGAGTGGGGGCACCCTGTTGGGATCATTGTTGTGGGAAGGATGATCAGAGATGCTGCAGGGCCGGAACCCTCATCCATGTTGGGGTCAGGCATGCTGGGGACTGGAGGGTTGCCAGTGGAACAAGCTGGAGGGGCAGGAACAACAGGGCTCCCCAAGATTCAGGAACTCTGATGGCCTCACCTCAGCCCCCGCCCCCGGGGTCTCATAGGCTCCATGGCTTCCGGCCCGGCCCGACGTTCCCCTTCCCTTCCCGAGCCCGTGTCACCAACCCCCCAGCCCCTTGGGTGTGGTAAGAGCTGGCCTTTGAGATGGATAGAGCTGGGCTTTCTGTGCATCCTCAGGCAGGTGGTTTCTCCTCTCTGAGGCTGTTTCCTCTGTAAAATGGGCACAATCACTGTGTCCAACTTCTGGGCTGTCAGGAGGACTGGATGAGACAAGTGGTTAAACTATAAATTGAGCCCAGACGTATAAAAGCTCTCACTGAGGTCCCTTCACCAGCACGTGGGTGTCGCTGGGTGGGAAGGCTGGACATTTCCCAACTGTGCCAAGCACGGGTCTGCGGATGAGCGGCCCTGATTCCGTGTGCGCAGGCTGCAGACACAGTTACTTACCAACCCCGGAGCTACGTGAGGAGGGGAAATGGGAACCAGTCGGGAAGCAGCGGGAGTCACCTCGGGAGCGGGTGCTGGACCGAGGGCTGGCACACACATCCCTCCGGGCGCTTGATCAGAGGTGCTGGCGGGAAGCAACGTGGGACGGGGCCCTCCAGTACCTGGAGTGACCAGGTTCTGGCCACCAGGCTCCTGACAGTGGGGAGGCACGGGTGCCTGCAAGGATGAAGGAGAACGTCAGTTAGGAGGTGGCCGGGGATAATCCTTCCACCCTGAGACCCCTGGACTGGCCCTGGGGACGCTGGGGAGGGGGACACCACGGAGCAAGCATCATAGAAACCCAAGTGTTTGTACAACACTACATTTTCCAAAGCACTCTGGCATCCCAGCTCACCAGGGCCCCTACATTGTTTTTCAGAGGGGTATTTGCATGTCATGCATATTTACAATACTTTCTCCACCACCCACAGAATCCCCACAGCAGCTGGGAAGCTGGGCTTCCAAAGGCTCAGATCCTCCCCGTCTTGCTTCTCCCTCTTTTTCCGTGGATGGGGGCGGTCAGGAAAGGGGCCAGAGTCACACAGTCCCGAGTTCGAATCCCAGTTGAGCCCTCACTCTCCCGGCGACACTGGGCAGGCAGCTGCCCCTTTCTGAGCCTCAGTTTCCCTGCTTGTCAAATGGAAATAAGAGTACCACCTCTGAGGTCTCCTGTGAGGATTAAGAAGATAATGCAGGTAGAATACCCAGCACAGAGTATGTGCCTGAAAAAGACCCTTCAAAGAGCCTCGGTCCCTGTCCCCTGCACTCAGAGCAGGAGGCACTGCATCACCACCCCCCGACCTCCTGCATCACAGGTCTCGTCTCATGCGAGAGGCACAGGGAAGCCAGGTGTCCCTCTCCACCCACCTCTGCTGAACAGGTGCTGCTGCTCCTGCTTGGATCTTTAAATCAGCAGGAACCAGCCCCTCCTGGGAGAAGAAAAGACCCCCCATTCCACACCCCCGCTCCCAGGAGCCTCTTGGTTGTTTTGGAGGCTTCAGTGGAAGCCCCCACCCTTGTTCCCTCATTCTACAGGTGGAGAAACGGAGACACAGGGGTCATCTAGCTGATTTGGGGACACAGAATCCAAGTGGTTGGGCTGGGATCTGAACTCAGGCTTTCCCCCTCAGCCCCGGGAGAAAAAGTCCAGGGGTCAGTTCACAGTAGGAATACGGAGAAAGGGGCAGTGGATGATGGGGGAGGTTCATCTTTTTCTCCTGGTTATATCAGGGCCTGGAAAGCCCTCATAATCTCTAACTTTTCTATATCTGCACCTCCTTTGACCTCATTTTCTCCTCACGTCGCTACAATGTTATCCGTATTTTTCAAAAGGAGAAACTGAGGCTCAGAGAACTTCAGTAATTACCCACACGGAGGAAGAGTCAGGGCATCTGATCCCAAGACCTGGTACTTAACCCCAGTGTGGCCCTGCCTCCCCAGGTGGGGAAATCACCAACCCAGAAAAACAGGCATAACCGTCTGGATGAAAAGTGCTTAAATAGAAGGAAAAGAAAACACTGACCTCCAAAACATTCTGAATTAGCAGACACAAATTCTTAAAAGATTCCAAGATGCACCATGGGGTGTGAAAATTGCCAGTACATGAAAATTCAGTGCTTGGGAGGATGTGTGCCTGACAAAGTTGTCACTTTTAACCAAAATCAGTGGGAGCCCAAAGCGGAAGGAAGAGAGGTGACGGCAGAGGGAGGCATCCTGTGCAGGGCACTGGGGCAAGGGGTCCCAAGACCTGCCCTGGAGTCTGCCCAACTTCCTTGCTGAGGGACCAGAGCAAGTCTCCTCCTGACTGCCCACTTTACAACAGGTGGGAGAAGCCTACAAGACAGTCTCTTAGGTTCTTGTCAGCTCTGATGGTGATTAAGATTCGGGGACTTCCAACAGGGATGAACCTCGAGAACATTATGTTAAGTGAAAGAAGCCAGTCACAAAGGACCACATAGGGTATGATTTCACTTATATGAAATGTCCAGAACAGGGAACTCTGTGGGGACAGGAAGTAGACGAGTGGTTGCCGGTGGGGGGATTGGGAGCGGGTGAAAGCTAAGGGGTTCGTGGTTTCTTTTGGGGATAATGAAAATGTTCTAAAATGGATTGCAGTGATGGATGCACAGCTTTGTGAATATACTAAAAGCCATTGAATGGTACACTTTAAATGGGTACAGTATATGTACAGTATATGAATTCTATCTAGAATTGTACAGTCTATGAATTCTATCTCAATAAAGCTGTTAGAATAATCCACACTAAAAGAAAGATTCTGCAACTTCCCAATGGACAGCTGTCTTCTGGGAGCCTGTGATTCCCCTGGGGTTCTTCCACTATGGCCTGGGAAACCAGGGAGCATTTTCCCAAGAATCCCCCAACACCCCTACAGACCCTCTGTCCCAGAGGCCTTTGCATTTGACATTTGCCTCCTCCAGGAAGCCCTCCCTGATCTTCCAGCCAGTCCAAGTCCCCAGTCACTGGCTCCTAGGGCTCCCTCAGTTTCTTAGCACTTATCATGCTGATGTGAGGAAATCATTTCCATGATCATTGGATGACACTGCCTTCTCCATCAGACTGGGAGCTCCATGAGGGCAGGGCCATCGTCATTGGTCATCATTGCCAATGCTCAGTGCAGTGCCTACCACACAGAAGGTGCTCCAGAAATGTTTGCTGATTGAATGAATGGATCAAAATTCCAAACCCTATAATGCGACTTGGCTTCCCGTCCTGGCTTCACCTCATTCTGGCTGAGTGATCCTGAGAAAATCACATAACTTCCGAGAGTACTGCAGAGAGTAGCCAAGGCATTAAAAGGGATAACGGACATGGAAAGTACTTTATGAAGCGGCTTCCCCACAGCTGCCCCCAGCGCAGTCAGTGGAACCCCTCCTACCAGCCACCCAGGCTCAAGCCCTGCAGTCATCCTGGATGCCTCTCTTTCCCTCACCCTCTACACCCAAGCCATCAGCAGCTCCTACTGAAGCCACCTTCACGACGTACCAAGAAGCTGGTGCACCACCGGCATGTTACCACTGCTGTGGACTGAGCCATCATCACCTCTTGCCTGGATTAGTCACGTCCTCTCTTGTCTCCTGCTTCTGCCCTTGCTCTGGACACAGAAGCCAGAGGAATCGGGCTAGAACACAAGTCAGAGCCTGCCCGTCCTCTGCTCTAAACCCTCCATGGCCTCACTTCACCTCAAGTAAAAGCTGACAGCCCTACAGATGCCACGGGTGGTCCCTCCACCACGTCCGATTCTCCCCTTTACTCTCTGCTCATTCCCTTTGCCCCAACTACCCTGGCCTCTGCGTTGTTCCCCAAATATACCAGGTATGCTCCTGCCTCAGGGCCTTTACACTTGCTCTTTCTCTGCCTGGAATGTCAGTCGCCCAGATGTCAGTGAGCCTTACCCCCTCACTTCCTTCAGATCTTTGTTGAGACCTGACCTTGTCAATGAGATGCATTTCAGCACAATAGGTAAGACTCTTAACAGAAGAGCATGGGCTTGAGGTAGAAATCCAGGCTCTGCCAGTTACATAGCTGAGTGACTGTGGGCAAGTTTCTTAACGTCTCTGGGACTCAGCTGCTCATTTCTAAAATGGGAATAATTACGGCACCTTCCTCGTAAGGTTGTAAGGCTTATAGGCAAAGGAGCAATTTATCCTGATTACACCCTGCCCCTCCCACTAAAATGTCGGCCCCACGAGGCTGAGAGTTTGACTGCTTGGTTTATTGCCAGGTCCCCAGTGCCCACCACAACACCTGGCGCACGGAGGTGCTCAGGGAAGGCGTCACTCAACAAATGTTTTCAATGCTGAAAAAATATTTATTGGCTAATTGTCACAAGCTCTGGGTTTTCCCTTCTTCCCTATCACAGACATTTATTTTTCTCTCTAGCCCAGCCTGCCCCTTGGAGGGCCAGGTCCACAAAACCAAATTCCCACGGGCAGCTCTGCCGGCCACCCTGTGGACACGTCACACTCCACGTGTCCAGGGTCTCTTCTCCAGAGATCTTGTCTCTTACGGCATCATCTAACCAGGTACCGGGAACCAGCTCACGCTCTTCAGTAACCAAGATGCCAGGGGCTCCCATGCACCTACCTCCTCTCTCAACATCTCTCGAATCCCCTTCTCTTTATCCCCAGAGACACCCCCTGTCCAGGCCACCATGATCTCTGATTCAGACCACTGCACCAGCCCCCTCCCTGGGCGCCCTGCTGTCTCCCTCGGTCCCTCTTCTTACTGCAGCTGGGAGGATCTTTTCAAAACACACAAGGATAGGGAGGGTGGGAGGGAGGGAGACGCAAGAGGAAAGAGATATGGGAACATATGTATATGTATAACTGATTCACTTTGTTATAAAGCAGAAACTAACACACCATTGTAAAGCAATTATACTCCAATAAAGATGTAAAAAAAAAAACCTCACAAGGAACAAATGAAAGCCTCCCTCTGCGAGCCTGAAAAGTTGAAATCCTCGTTGACTTGAAAAAAAACCCGACTGGGGCTTTTCAAAAGAATTCGACTCAGGACTCTTCAGACAATGAACGGCCTCACCAACCTTGCCACCCCAGGCCCAGGTAAAATGGTATTTGTTGTATGAAAATTTAATTTACAAAATGGATTCACACCGAACCTTAGTTCCATAAATATTTGTGGAATTGAAATGAAAAAACAGGTTTTAAAAATAGCATTTATGGAGTTTCCTCATGCAACTGGGGGCTTCTCACACTCCCACATCTCATTCACTCCTCTCAGCAAACCAGGCAGGTGGCATTGATTCCAGTTTCCAGATGAGGCAACTGAGGCCCAGAGGGGGAAGATGACTTGTCCCAAGTAGCACAGCACCTAGATTACCCCAGAGTCCTCCCAGACCCTGGAGGCTGTGGTCACAGGGTGCCAAATGGGGCAGAGAAAAGGTGTGGAGCCTCCTGTTTTCCAGCTGACTGGCTGCCGCAGGCTCCGAGGCCCTCAGAGTACGTGGACATAACTTGCCTATTTCTGCTCCCTGCCTTGGCCTGTGCAGTTTCCCTGCTCAGGGTAACCCCTCCCCGGGCTGGTCAAAACCTCGCCACCCTTCACGGCCCATTTCCAGCACTGAGCCTCCTGCCCGCATCCCCTCGGCACTGGCTGCCCACAGCACACCGCCTGCAATGATTTATGGATGTTTGGGACGTGGCAGTGCCCTCCCCCCTCGTGCTGTGTCCCTCCTGGCTCTTCTACCTCAGGGACCGTGGTTCCTCCACCTTCCCTGACGGCTTGTGCTCTAGCCCTCAGTCCTGAAGCCACATGACCACAGTCTCTGTGAGGTCTGGCCTTGCCCCTGAACCTGTCCAAGGCTCATCTCCCCAGCTGCCTCCCAGACCTTCCCTCCATGGGCCCCTCACACTCCCACACGGGGAATGGACCTCATCACCATCTCCCCCAAACCTGCTCCGCCCTGAAAATATCACGATCCTCCTAAGTCTCCAAGCTAGAAACTTGGCCGTCGCTCTGGACCCCTCCCCGCCCCTCGGCCCCCTGCAAGCCCTGTTGATTCTGCCCCGAAATGTCTTCAAACTGCCGGTGCTCTCCACACCACTGCCCTGTGCTCAGCTCAGGCCCCACCTCCCCCTTGGCATTTGAGCATAAGCCACCAGTCCACCCATCCAGTTTCCCATCATCCACCAACTTCTACTCTCTCCCCTTGACTCACCATCCATCTGTTCCACCCATCCTTCCATCCACTCCCTCATCCCCCTCCAATCCACCACCCATAATTTACCAAGACCTCCAATGCTCCAAGCCATGTGCTGGACATTGTGACACAGAAATGACTTAGGCCCAGTCCTTGGCCTCAAGATGCTCACACTAGAACTGGGTCCTGAAGGATGAACAGGACTCTGTGGAGGGTTAAGGGGAAGAGGGGAGGCTATCTAGGTCGAGGCAGAAACAACGGCACAGGCATAGGAAGAAGACACCTGGGGTGTCTGAGGAGCTTGACCAGACAGGTGGGGAGCGACCCGAGATGAAGGTGGAAGGGTGACCAAGGCCAGCTTTGCAGGGCTCTGCAGGGCCCTTCAAGACCAGGTAAGGAGTCTGTACTTTATCCAAAGCATAGACTCTGGAGCCTGGGGGTCAGACCCCTGCTCCACCACCTCATAACTGTGAGACTTAGAACAAATGTCCTCAGTGTTCCCCATCTGTAAAATGGTAAGAGCAATATATCTATTACACAGGGCTGTGGCGAGGAGGAATTGAGCTAATGCATATGTGTATTATGACTCTTAGCCCAGTGCCTGGTAAATAGAAAATGCTCAGTAAATATTGTTGCTATTACGTTCATATTATTATTAATTACTATCCTCTAGCCAGCTGGTGGACAGCGGAGAGTTTTACATAGAGGAAGTGCATGCTAACTCGGACTGCAAAGCATCCTCCTCCGCAGCTAGGGGCTCAGGAGTGAGCTTCATTGCCCCTGCCCAGCCTCAGCCCCACCAGCTCCAGCCTCGCCCTCTCCTACCGCCCTCTCCTACCGACTGCCCCCAGCCAGGCACGCCCACCAGCCACTGCCCCAGACTGGCCCTCAGTGCCCGGAGGTGCTCCAGCCTGCCTTGCCCCTGGGCAGTTGAGCTCCAAGCTCCAGGAGCCTGGAGGCTCCCCCTCTGAGAGCTGCCGTGTAGCCGGTTCACTCACTCCTGCACAGGACACCGAGAAGCCCTTTACAAGCTTTTTTCTCTAACTGTCACGGCTCTGTGCAGGCATACGGTCACCCAATCTGCAGATGAGGACACTGAGCCTCAGGGAGGAGGCGGAAGTCCCTTTGCTTCAGGCTGCACAAGTCAATGGCTGAGCAGGGATCCAAACCCAGGTTGGTCAGGCTCCAGAGCCCCCAGCTCCCTCCCAGAAATCTTGGAGGTAAGCCCCCAAGATGATCAGGGCCTGAGATATCGCACGGACATGAATTTTCCCGGCACTGAGGAGTGCTGTCCGAGACAACTCTGCAGTAATGGAAATGCTCTCATCTGCACTGTCCTATAGTGGCCAAGAGCCACATGCAGCTACTGATCACCCAAAACGTGACAAGTACAACTAAGGAACTGAATTTTAAATTCAATTGAAATTGAAATAGCCACACGTGCTTTGTGGCTACCCGACTGGACAGCACAGGACCAGACAGCTTTTAGCATTCTCAACCCTGAGACTGCATTTCCAGACACTCACACTGTTTGAGCCACAACTTACGAAACATTTTGTCATTTTATTAGAAAGATTTCCACCATGTACCACCTGGTCCCTGTTTTTACAAACTGAGGCTACCCAGCACCCTCAAGTTAACTGCTTCTCTACAACTCAAGGTCATTCAAGAACTAGCTGCCAAACTCCTGCTCTGGGCCAGGCACCGAGCCAGATGTGGAAGAACGATGTGCTTGTCCCCGTCCTCAAGGATCTCAGTCTGGCGGGGAGGACACGTCCTACCTTAGGGTCTGTGACGGAGGGGATAGGTGTGAGAGTGAGGTTTATACACAGTCTGGGGAGAACAGGGTGACTCACTCAGCTGGGGGAGTCTCTGGGAAGGCTGTATAGAGGAGAGACACTGCCAGGGTGTGACAGCACTTTACAGTTTGCAAGGCACATTCACATCCATTGTCTCATCTGCTTCTCACTCTAGCCCCATGAGGGAGTTCAGGCCTGGTCTGGTTTCTGGTTTTCTGTGTACTGGATTCACATCAGCACCCGCTTCTGGAAGGAGCACTGAATGGGGCCACAGCCCTAAGCCCTGGCATGTGGAAGCCAAGACCTCCACAGTGGGTGAGGGCAGTGCTCCCCTGAATCCTCCACAGAAGCTTCTTGGGAAGGTTCACCCAGGACCCAGCCAGCCGGTGGTCAAATGTGTTTTCAGTCAAGGACTTAGAAATCAGATGTTCCTTAAATTCTCCAAAGGGCCAGTCTTGTAAATCCCTAAGCTTTCCGGCAGCTCTGACGGGACCCGGTGGCCCCCTCACTGGCCATTTGGCCTCCTCTTGGCGCCCCGGCTTTTGGAGGCTAGGGAAGGTCTTTATTTTAATGACATTTCCTCGTAATCCTTTCTTTTCTCTTCCGCACTCTCAAGGGGCCGCCGCAGTGACCCGCTCTCTCCTGCCCTACTTTTCCTTTCTCTGAATCCTGGGAGGCGATTCTCTGCACCTCCTGGAGGTGCTCTTGCCTGGGAAGCCCAGGCAGTTCACCTCTGTTAACACTGAACCCAGATGGTCCCTCCTTCAAAGGCTCGTCCAGCCAGGAGACCCCTGATTCCTCACAGTGGCTTTGGAGCAGAGGGCAGGGAACATTGTGCCCCACAAACATTTTTTTTTTTTTTTTTTTTTTTTTGCGGTACGCGGGCCTCTCACTGATGTGGCCTCTCCCATTGCGGAGCACAGGCTCCAGACGCGCAGGCTCAGCGGCCATGGCTCACGGGCCCAGCCGCTCCGCGGCATGTGGGATCTTCCCGGACTGGGGCACGAACCCGCGTCCCCTGCATCGGCAGGCGGACTCTCAACCACTGCGCCACCAGGGAAGCCCCCCCCACCCCCACGAAAATTTCTTGAGCCCTTAGTCTGTGTATGGCCCCGAGCTGGACCAAGCTAACCGAGAAGATGAATTAGTCAGCGGGGGTAGCGAATGTATGAACAGACATGAGAGGCCGATCTGACTGGGCTGCCGTGGAAGGAAGCCCGGGCGTGGCCCACGGGAGCCCTGATCAGCCTGGGGGAATCAGAGGAATATCAAAAAACAGGTGAGGCTCTGGCTAGGCCTTGGAGGATGCACAGGAGTCCAGAGGTGGACAAAGTGGGGAAGAGTGTAAGGAAGAGGGACACAGCATGCCAAGTTTGGGGAACTGGGAGGAATTACGCTCAGGTGGAGAGCTGGTCTGTGTGCTCTGGGGAAGAGGGGGTGGAGCGGGAGGGGAGATAGGGCTGGAACTGCAGGTGGGGACTTGATCATGAGGGTCCTACAGTGTCAATCAGGGAGTGTGGCCTTCACCCTGGGAGCAGTGGGGAGCCCAAGGGCTCATCAAGTTTGGGTGGGAGAAGGATCACTCAGCAGTTCTGTGGGGCAGCCTGGAGGTGGGCGCTGTGACCCACGTGATTGCTGACAGTGGTCTACCTAGGGCAGGGGTACTGGGGCTGGGGGACAGCAGACAGATTCAGGAGATATTTAGACTATAAAATCAATCAGACTTGGGGCTGATTAGATGTAGAGGATGAAGTAGAGAGAGGAGTCAGGGATGACTCCTAGGTTTCTATCCTGAGTAACTGGGGTACGTATTGAATACTAAGCTTTGGGTTATAACAGAGGTTGACAAACTTTTTCTTAAAAGGTCAATGGTAAATACTTGAGACTTGTGGACCATTCGGTGTTCCAAAGCTGCCATAGACAATATATAAATGAATGGGCATGGCTGTGTTCCAGCAAAATTTTTTTACAAGAACAGGCTGGCCATGGCCATACTTTGCCAACCCGAGCTCTAAACAACAACAGCAACAAAACCCATTTTAAGCTGGCTTTAACATAAAGTGGATTAACTCATATAATTGAAAAAGTCCAGAATTGGTGGACTTCAGGCACAGTTCAGTCAGAGTTCCAGTTCTGTCTCATTGATATTTTCTCAACCCAGTACTTCTCCATGTGTCAGCTCCATCCTAAGGCTGGCTTCCCATATGAGTGCAAAACAGCCGCAGCTGTTCCAGACAAATCACATCATCAGGAGCATGAGGACGGATTAATCTTCCAGCCAAGTCCTAAGTGTCACTCTTTTTTTTTTTTAACATCTTTATTGGAGTATAATTGCTTTACAATGGTGTGTTAGTTTCTGCTTTATAACACAGTGAATCAGCTATACATATAAATATATCCCCATATCTCCTCCCTCTTGCATCTCCCTCCCTCCCACCCTCCCTATCCCACCCATCTAGGTGGTCACAAAGCACCGAGCTGATCTCCCTGTGCTATGCAGCTGCTTCCCGCTAGCTATCTATTTTACATTTGGTAGTGTATATATGTCAATGCCACTCTCTCACTTCGTCCCAGCTTACCCTTCCCCCTCCCTGTGTCCTCAAGTCCATTCTCTATGTCTACGTCTTTATTCCTGTCCTGCCTCTAGGTTCTTCAGAAACATTTTTTTTTCAGATTCCATATATATGTTAGCATACAGTATTTGCTTTTCTCTTTCTGACTTACTTCACTCTGTATGACAGACTCTAGGTCCATCCACCTCACTACAAATAACTCCGTTTCGTTTCTTTTTATGCTGAGTAATTTGTATTTAATTTTTGATAGTTTGATTAATATGTGTCTTGGCATGTTTCTCCTTGGATTTATCCTGTATGGGTAATCCATATCCTCCTTGGATGTATCCTCTCTGTGCTTCCTGGACTTGACTATTTCCTTTCCCATATTAGGGAAGTTTTCAACTATAATCTCTTCAAATATTTTCTCAGTCCCTTTCTTTATCTCTTCTTCTCCTGGGACCCCTATAATTCGAATGTTGGTGCGTTTAACGTTGTCCCAGAGGTCTCTGAGACTGTCCTCAATTCTTTTCATTCTTTTTTCTTTATTCTGCTCTGCAGTAGTTATTTCCACTATTTTATCTTCTAGGTCATTTATCCGTTCTTCTACCTCAGTTATTCTGCTTTTGATCCCTTCTAGAGAATTTAAAATGTCATTTATTGTGTTGTTCATCATTGTTTGTTTGCTCTTTAGTTCTTCTAGGTCCTTGTTAAATGTTTCTTGTATTTTCTCCATTCTATTTCCAAGATTTTGGATCATCTTTACTATCATTACTCTGAATTCTTTTTCAGGTAGACTGCCTATTTCCTCTTCATTTGTTTGGTCTGCTGGGTTTTTGCCTTGCTCCTTCATCTGCTGTGTGTTTCTCTGTCTTCTCATTTTGCTTAGCTTACTGTGTTTGGGGTCTCCTTTTCGCAGGCTGCAGGTTCGTAGTTCCCGTTGTTTTTGGTGTCTGCCCCCCAGTGGCTAAGGATGGTTCAGTGGGTTGTGTAGGCTTCCGGTTGGAGGGGACTGGTGCCTGTGTTCTGGTGGATGAGGCTGGATCTTGTCTTTATGGTGGGCAGGTCCACGGCTGGTGGTGTGTTTTGGGGTGTCTGTGACCTTATCATGATTTTAGGCAGCCTCTCTGCTAATGGGTGCGGTTGTGTTCCTGTCTTGCTAGTTGTTTGGCATAGGGTGTCCAGCACTGTAGCTTGCTGGTCCTTGAGTGGAGCTGGGTCTTAGCGCTGAGATGGAGATCTCTGAGCGAGCTCTCACCGATTGATATTATGTGGAGCCGGGAGGTCTCTGGTGGACCAATGTCCTGAACTCGGCTCTCCCACCTCAGAAGCACAGGCCTGACACCCGGCAGGAGCACCAAGACCCTGTCAGCCACATGGCTTTTCACTCCCTTTAACGCAATGCTGACTTGACTCAGACTCAGATCCCCTCCTGGGGCCACACGCGCCTCTGGGCGACGCCAGATGGCAGAGCTCCTGGTCTCCACACTTCCTTCACGGTGGTCTTTCTGGATGCTGCCCGGCGAGGGTCGCCCTCAGCTCCGCTGTCCGAGGGAAACCATTCATGCCAGAAGCTTACCGGCTCTCGGGCCCCGTGTTTAGTGCGGGCAGCTGTGCCCGGAGGCCCATCTCGGGCTCGGAGGCACCGGGGTCCTAAGTGCCACTCTGATTGGACTTGCTTATGTCATATGCCCATCCAGGAACCAGTCATTGTGCCTGGGGGATGGAACACACTGATTGGCTTAGCCTGGGTCATGTGCTCTATCCCTGAGTGGGGGAGGTAGAGTCAGTTTCCGGGGAACCACGTGGCCTCCCAGTGAAAATCAGGGTCTGGCAGGATGGTGGGAAAAAGGGAGGAATGCAAGAAAAGCAAAAGTATGTGCCCCTCCAAAGACTTGTACGTGAATACACATAGCAGCATTATTCATAATAGCCCCAAATCCAAATTCCCATCAAGCAATGAACAGATAAACAAAATGTCATATGTCCATCAGATGGAATACCACTCAGCACTAAAAGGGAAAGAAGTACTGATATGTGCAACAATGTAGATGAACATAGAAAACAATACGCTGAGTGGAGGAAGCTAGACACAAAGACTACATATTATATGTTTCCATTTATAGGAACTTTCTAGAAAAGGTAAAACTAGAAAGCAGATCAGTAGTTGCCTGGGGCCTGGGATGGGAGTGGGGATTGACTGCAAATGTGCACAAGGGAATTTGGGATTGTGGTAACTGTTGCACACTATAAGTTTATTAAATCTCATCCAAATGAATAAAATAAGTAAACTTTAGGGTATGTAAATTATACCTCAATAAAGCTGTTTTTAAAAAAGGCTGATGGGGGCAAAGAGGATGCTATGGCTATTAGGGTCCACGCAGAGAACGATGGTGCCACTCACGGATCAGGGGACAGAGAGGCAAGGGCAGGCTTGAGGGCAAATGCTGAGGTCCCTCTGGACAGGCTGAGCAGGAGGTGCTTCTGGGACATCGGGAGTGCCATCCAGCAGAGCTCCAGGTAAAGGCCAGGGATGGAGCTGGGGGTCTGGGGATGGTGGGTGTTCAGAAGGACACTAAGCGGTGGCAGTGGATGAGTCCCCCGGAGAGGGTGTGGTCTGAGAAGAGAAGGCTGCCATGATAGAGCCCTGAGAAGCAGAAACATCTAGTGGACCAACAGAAGAAGGGAAACCGGCAAAAGCATGAGATACTTTGATAGCCAGAGAAGCTAGCAGAGGTCCCAGTCAGGGCACGTGCCAGTGCCCAGAGCCTGGGGCGCTGTGGACTGAGGTGTGGTCACCAGGTGAACCACAGGAGGTCCTGGTAGCCTTGGCGAGAACAACGACCATGGAAGGGTGAGATGTGATCCAGGCTGCAGTGGGTGAGGAATACAAGGGGTCGGTGAGCATAGTCAACACCGCTGAGAAGCTCAGCTGGAGAGGGAAGGAGGAAGCGGGGTGGCTGGGGGCAGGGCGGAAACCAAAGGCAGAAGCAGTGGGCACGGTCCACACTCTTGATAGGTGTGGCTGGGAAGAGGAGGAGACAGGCGGTGTGGGGCAGCTGCAGCCACTCCAAGCTCCATGACACTCCTGGAACCGGGCCACCTGCCCGTTGCCCATGCCGCCAAGCCCCATCAAGCCACCCCAGCTACTCACACTGGGGAGACACAGCTCTTGCTGGGACTGGCTCCCAACCTGCCCTGGCCGCTGTCCGCTGACCAGCACAGTGTGGCTGCATCTCAAGTGTGGCCAGGCTGGACATGGAGGTGACGGCATTCAATGGAGCAGAGGATGGCTCTCGGGCATTGTTCCGACCTTTTCTCCAGACGCCACCCACAGGGTCCTGGCCCTCGGAGACAAATTCTGGGAGTGCTTTGTGTGACAGCTTTGTGTGAAATGTCAAGTGGGAGGGAATTCCCTGGTGGTCCAGTGGTTAGGACTCGGTGCTTCCACTGCCATGGCCTGGGTTCAATCCCTGGTCAGGGAACTAAGATCCCACAAGCCGTGCTACAGCCAAATAAATAAATAAATAAAAAGAGGGTTAAAAAAAAAAGAAATGTCAAGTGGGAGAACCTTCTCGGCACTACCTTCACTTTAGGTCTGGGCATCACCCCCCGACCGGATAACCCAGATGCCCATCAGCCCGGGGAGCATGAGACTGGTACCGGTCAGCCTATTTTTCCAATTCTACACACAGCTATCAGTTGGCTCCTCCCCATAGCCCTGACAGGTTGTCATCATTACATCCATCTGGCTGGCAAGGAGAATGAGACTCAGAGAGGTTGAGTGGCTCAGCTAAGGTCACACAGCAAGTGAGTAGCACAAGTGGGTTGGGCACCCAGGTCAACCTCCTCAAGAGCCTGCTCCCTTTCCCCCAATGATCCTTGACAAAGGGTGTGGAAAACAAAAGAGGAGGGCAGGAGGGGTGGGGGAGGGGAGGACGGAGTTCTCAATGGCAAAGTGGTGAACCAAGGTTGGAGCCCCAGTTGTGCCCCAGCTCCTGGGGCCAGGGTGAGTCACTCTCCCACACAAGGCCTCAGTTTCCCTAGCTGTGCAATGAGCTCTTAGGTCCCTTGTGGCTGCCACATGCTGAGTTCTGTGACCAGGTGCTTATCGGAGACACTTCTGCCCTCTATGGTAGAAACAAAAAAACGCCCCTGGGAAGGTTAGCAGCAGGGAAAGGCCATGGTGGGGGGAAAAGGGTCTCCTCTACCAGGCCGGGCCCTGGAGGAGCTGCACCCAGGGAATATGGCCAAGCCCAGCCTATATGCTGGCTCAGCACTTTGCTGGGACAAAGGCCCAGCCTGATATCATTGTGCCTCTTGCAGGAGCTGCCCCATCTCAGTCATCCCAGCAGCACCTGCCACGGCTTTGCATGAGTCTCTCCTCTTTTCAGCTGTGGCCTCCCTGTCTGCAAACCTCCACCGAAGGAGCTCTCCAGGCCAGCTTTCTCCCCACCCTCAGCTCCCCTGCCCACCCCTCCTCCCTGTTTCCACAACTGCAGGCCCTCTGGAGCCTCACGGCTGCCCTAGTGTCTCCATGGGAGATGCCTGAAGGATGACCCATTAGTCAGCGAGTCAAGACCTTCCAAAAGGAATCAGCATCCCAGAGAGGGTAGGTGCCTAAGCAAGGCCACACAGCAGACACAGGGGTCCGGCATGGAACCTGGGCCTCCTGACCACTCAGCTCATTTCTGTGGCCCCTTCCAATGGTTTTTATGATAGAAAATATTTTATTCTTCTTTATGTCTTTGTGTTATGTTTATAAATCAGACCCACATCCTAATTTTCAGTTCACCAGACATATTTATAGTCACTCAAATGTTACTCCCTGAAGTGACCATGGCTCAGTCCCCTTTCTGCCTACACAGGTGACCTCACCCAGCCCTGTGGCTTTTAACACCCTCTCTCTCTCTGCCCCTCCCTCCTCCTCTTCCCTCCTCCTATTCTCTCTCTCCTCACATTCAATCCATCAGGAAATCGTGTTGTCCCTACCTCCAAAACATCTTCAGAATCCAACCACCCCTTGCCACCTCCACCTCTGCCACCTGGTCCCAGCCACCATCGTCTCTCTCCTGGGTTAGAGGTGTAGCCTCCCCATGGTCTCCCTGCCTCCACCCTTGATCCCTTCAGCCTGGTCTCCACACAGTAGCCAGAGGATCCTGTTAAGATGCAAGTCTCTGCTCAAAGCCCTCAGGGCTCTCACCTCACTAGTAGTGAAAAGACAAAGACCATGCCTTGGCTTATAGGGCCAAACACATCTGGTCTCCATGTGCCCTCTGACCTCACCTCCTACCACTCTCCCCATCAAGTACCCTCTGTTCCCCCTCTACTGGCCTCCCAGCTGTTCTTCCATCATAATCCACTCCCACCCCAGGCCCTTTGCACTTGCTGTTTCCACCACCTGGAGCGCTGCTCCTTGGATATCCACATGACTCCCACCCTCCCTCATTTCTTTGAAGTCTTTGCCAAAAGTCCCCTCCTCAGAGAGGCCATCCTGGACCTGGACCCCCCTGTCTAACCGTGCTCTCACTCTCTGTCCCTTTGCCCTGCTTTATAGCATGCAACACCACCCGGATTCTAGTACATCATACCCACTGGTTGGTTCGATGAGTCCCATCCCGAAAATAAGCCCAGCAGGGAAGACACTATCTCTTTTCCTTACTGATGTATCTGGAGCCCCCAGCCCAGTGGCTGGAACATAGAAGATGCTCAATAAATACTTATTGAGCAAATGACAGGATGAGCCCTAGCACCTGCCCTAATGTCTTTTTTTTTTCTTTGCGGCACGAATATCAGTCATTTATTGACATTAACATTATGAACACATAATGGAAAAATGCTCCTCAAAGAGGAAGGTGAGTTTGACGGTCAATAGGACAAAGCTGTCTTCAGAAGATACAGAGGTGGGGCTTCCCTGGTGGCGCAGTGGTTGAGAGTCCGCCTGCCGATGCAGGGGACACGGGTTCGTGCCCCGGCCCGGGAAGATCCCACATGGCGCGGAGCGGCTGGGCCCGTGAGCCATGGCCGCTGAGCCTGCGCGTCCGGAGCCTGTGCTCCGCAACGGGAGAGGCCACAACAGTGAGAGCCCCGCGTACCGATAAAAAAAAAAAAAAAAAGATAGAGAGGTGGAAACTAGGCTAGCAGTTGGGTTTCGAGTCCCTGAGGATGGAGCTCGTCTATGTATGTGCATCCACAGGGGCAAGGTGTCGGAGGAGGAGGCTCGGGAATGTCTCCAGCTGCTTCTTTGATCTGTAAGCAATTAGTCCTCCCTTGTTGGCCCACCGGTCCACTCCAGCAGCGCCTCTGTTTCCCACGTGGTACACCAACTGTGGCAAGTCAAGCCCCGAGTTGGGGTTTCTTTCCAAGCACTCTTTTAAGTCCACCATTCCCCCACCCTTGGCCCTGAGGATGGCGTGAGCAGCACAAGAGTCCCACTTGAACGTGGTATCTTCTGAGAAGATGTAAATGTCAACAAGGCCGAGGACAACACAGAGGCTCTTGTAACCAGCCCCAGCTGCCCGGAATCTGCGCTCTGCACACACTCGTGACAGTGCGGCCTTGATGGTCTCCTTTTTTTTTTTTTTTTTTTGCGGTACGTGGGCCTCTCACTGTTGTGGCCTCTCCCGTTGCGGAGCACAGGCTCCGGACACGCAGGCCCAGCGGCCATGGCTCATGGGCCCAGCCGCTCCACGGCATGTGGGATCTTCCCAGTCCGGGGTACAAACCCGTGTCCCCTGCATCGGCAGGCGGACTCTCAACCACTGCGCCACCAGGGAAGCCCGATGGTCTCCTTTTCACTTGTACTAATGACAGCTGAGAACGGGTGGGAGCATTCCGCCTCAGAGCTGGGGTTTTGGGTCACTTGGCTCTGCGTTTCACTGCTGTTTCTTGTAGAGACGGGAGGCAGAAATGAATGGATGTTGGTCCCCATGTAAGAAAGGCCCCAGTAGCACTGTCCTTTCCACCTGAGGGTGTTTAGGTCTTGCGACACAAAAGGCTGGTTGATGACTCCCATCAGGGGCACCCCTGTCTGTATGTCACAGACACCAATTAAAATAGTGACACACTGAAGTCCACTGGGGAAGATTCCTTGCTTGGATTTAACGTCAGCAGAACCTTTTATATACCGATAAGTTGAATCTATAGGATCCACCCAAACTCCCAGTGTCCTGTGGAACGTTGATCTCTATTGCATCCAGAGCTGGGTCACTAAAGACAACGTCCTGATGTACAACCTTGGCTAATGCTTCAGAGGCCAACTTGTTACCATTAAGGACTTTGAGAAGATCTACTGTTTCTTCCACTGTTGGACACGGTCTCATGATAATCTTTTCCCCCAAATCATTTGTAAACTCATTGGATTCTTCTCCAAAAATTGTTTTTCCCAAGCCTGGAAACTTGTTCTCCATACTGTTTTATAACTTCCTGTACCAGTACATCAGCCAGGGGCTTGAAATCCACTGCAAACTTCTTGTTCTTTTCTCCCTCTTTCTTTTCTTCTAACAGCAGCTGGAAGAGGGCTTGCACGCCCGGGCAATGTTGGCAGCTTTCTCAGAGACACAGAGCAGCTCCCGGAGGATACCTGACATTTCTGAACCTGGCTTTTCAGTTGCAGCGGCTGGTGGAATCGGCACCCACCCTCCGGGCCGTCAGCTTAAGCAATACTAAATAACGTTTTCCTTTGGTCATTTGAATTTCATCCTGTGCAATTTGTTACAACTCTCATTCGCATCAAGGGAAACCTAACCATCATCACTCTTCCGGAGAGGCGATGGGTGTGTGCTGGTCGCCCAGCCCGGGGACCCGGATCCGGGCAGGAAGGGAGGCTGTGGCGCCGAGGCGAGTGGGGCGTCAAGAGGAAAGCGTGTTACCTAAGCCGGGATGCGGAGCCCACTGCCCTAACGTCTTGTAGGGCATCCGCCATTTACAGCATCATTACAATGACATGCCAGGTCCTGCCAACGGGCAGAGCTGACATGAAGATAAGGGTAATCCCAGCAGCAGCAGGGATTACTCGCTCCTCTGTGCCATGTAATCGGGTCTCCCTAACTCTGTGAACCCTCTTCCATTATCCCCATTTTACAGAGGGAACTGTAGGCTCTGAGAGGCAAAATGACTTGCCTGAGGTCAGAGAGGCAGCATGCATTAGAGTTGGCATTAAAATCTAGATCTGTTGGGCCCACAGACACCCCACCACAACTGTAGCTTCCCTGGCCTGGCATCTACCCCTCAGGTCTTCAGGGTTCCTGAGTTAGGGGCGCATGGTGTTGCCAGGTGACAGGCAGGGTGAGGTCACCCTGATGGGAACAGTGCCCTGCTCTCCCCACCAGACCAGCCTCTGGGGGCAGCAGAGGTCTCACGCGCAAAGTAGGAGGGGCCAGGCATCAGTGACTACGTCCCTCTCTGGCCTCTCCAAAGGGGAGACAGAGCCCTCAGCACACGTCACCTCCCTGCCATCTGTTGCTGGGACGCACTGAGTAATCACCTACTGTGTGCAGAGGTCTGTGCTGACACCGTGGGAACAAAAGGGTGTCATCACCCACTCCCTCCCCACCTGCTGGTACTGTGGGCAAGCAAGCCCCTTGTCAGCCATCATATCATCTGATCTCCCCATAGAATAACAGCTGAGTAATATCAGGCCCATTTTACAGGCCAAGAAAGTGAGGCCCACATTTTGTCAAGCACCTGCCAATCCAGGTATCTAAAGAAGCTGAATTCCGAGTCTCAGAACGGTCAGGATGGGGCAGGTGCTGGCATGAAGAGAGAATGTCCCCAGGGCCAGGATGATGGATGAGATCGCAGGGGGCCACCCCCACTGCCCTGCCCAGGAGGGACTGTCTTCACCACAACCCAGGCACTTGCTCAAGTCCCACAGCCCTGAGAAACTCGTCCACTACCTCGTCTCTGCGCCCCCATCCACAGGGGAACTGCCTCTTCAGCACATAAGAAACTGGTGCCAAGGGTGGGATGGAGCCAGCCAGGCCCAAGGTCAAATTGAGCAAGGGGTACAAACCAGGCTGGGCACATGCCAACCTCCTGCCTCCCTGTGCAGATCACTTTCCTGTCCCCAGGCACCTCCTTCAGAGACACAGCTGGGGAAATCACACAGCCACCCAGGACTCCCATGCTGAAAATGTGGCAACTGTGAGATGCTGACACTCTTGTTCGCTTGGGGGTGGGGGCTGGCATGAGCACCACTGTGCCTGTTGGGGCTGCTCCTCCAGGGGCAGGAAAGTGGGGCTGGGGGGGAAGGATGTCGGTATGAGGAAGGTGGCCGTCTCCTGGGGATACTGGAGATGCTGGGGATGCTGCTCTCCCAGAAGCACCTTAGGGAATTAAGCTTCCCAAGAAACAGCAATTATTGATAGATGCAATGACTGTATAATTTATCTTCCAAACCAAGAGCTTATAAGATTGAAAGGGAAGCTGTTAATAATTACTCCAGAACTGACCTGGGAAAATCATGACATGGGCACATTAATTACTGAACACCTACTATGTGCCAGCATGAACGCTGGATACTTTGAGGGCATCATCAATTTTTATCCTCATAATGACCCATGAAAACGCACTGCAGCCACGCTGGCCTCCTCCCTGTTCCTCTGTCATGTCTGACTTCCCACCACGAGAGCCCTTGTCTTGGGCTAAGGTACTGAAAGGTCCTGTTACAAGACACACCCCCTCACTGCCAGGACCCCATTCCCACCATAATCAACCCATTTTCAGCCATTGTGACTTCCCATTTCATAGGGAACAGAATTCAAGGTCAGGGTATGGATGAGAAACAGGAGAAAGTGAATGGGGAAGACCTGGGGCTGGGAAGGAAGATAACTGGGGTCAGGGGTTGAATAAATGGGTCCTAAGACCTTGTAGTGATGGAAGGAAGACAGAGAAAGGAAGTGAAAGGACCTGTATAAGGTGTAGCATTCGAGGCCCTTGGTGAACCACATAAACCCCACCCACTTCTCTGAATATATCATCTACTAGCTCATCCCACACCACACACCAGGCACAACCTGTTTTTCCTGCCTCCACCACTTTGTGTGTGCTGCTCCCCCACCCATGATTCCATCTGCCAATCTCAGCTGGGCAACATCCTCCCCACTCTTCAAGGCCTGCTTGAAATACCACTGCCTCCAGGAGGCCTTCCCTGATGGCTCCTCTTTAGGGTTTACCCCTCCCTCCCTTGGGCTCAGCACCTTGTTCAGGATTCCAGTGTCCGTGGAGCGAGGCCTGAGGTCCTGCTAAGGGTGAACAGGGCTGCCTTAGCAGCCCACCAGCCCGTGCTTGCAGGGCAGTTCATCACTGAACCCCTCTAGGCAGCCACAACAGTCTCCCACCAGTGATGACAAGCGTGGGGTGCTCCTAATGATGCAGACCCTGGACTCTGCCCACAGAGGTTCAGATCCCAGGAATCTCGACGGGGCCAGGAATCTGAAGTGTCAAGTCTCTCTAAGGGATTTCTGTATGTGCTAAATTTCAAGGCCCTCTAACAAGGCAGGTGAGGAGTAAATATCTGCTGGAATGAAAAACGTCATAGAATCAGGAGGCGGCTGCCCCTGATGTCCTGAAGGAAAGCCCTCATGATGGAGCTCGCTCATTCATTCACCATTTATCAAGTGCCCGCAAACTAGTAACAAAGACAACAGCTGACACTGGCTGGCGCTTGCCACCCACAAGGCTCAGTGCTCCTACCAACTGAGCAAACGTGCAAAGCAACCCCATGAGGCAGGTGCCAACGTTCTCCCCGTCTCACAGATGAGGAAACTGAGGCTCACAGAGAAGTGACCTGCCTGAGGTCTCAAACCTGGTAAGTGGCAGAGCTAGGATCTGAACCCAGGCCAACTGGCCCCAGAGTCTACACATGGTGACCACTGTGGTGTGCACTGGCCCTGGGATATGGTCACGAACAAATGACCCTGGCCCCAGTTTGTCTGCCAGCAGGGAAGAAACACCAAACACACAAAAACACATACTTTTAAATTATGGCACATATGAGGAAGGAAAAGAATCAATGCTTCCAGAAGACAACTGCAAGAGGACTTATTGCAGACCTCCCTGATGATTGCCCTTTGCCTCAATTTTCTCATCTATATAATGGAGGAGCGGGGCCAGCTGATCCCTGGAAACTTTCCAGCTAGCACATCCCAGGAATCCAGCTTTCCTTCCTCTGGGCCTTGGTTTCCCCATCTATACAGTGGGCTGGAGGGAGAGCTGAGTCAGTGGCGACCCCTTCAAACTCAGCTCCTGGGTTTCCCCAGGCCAGGTCAGCCTGAGTTTCCTAGAGCCAGGTCTTCAGGTGTGCAACCGCCACCTGTTGCCATGGTAACGCTAGAGCCTAGGATGGGCATGTGGTGATGCTGGGACCTGGAAGTGGCGCCCTGGCTCCTTCCCTTCTAGGAAGGCGAGCCTCTGTATCCAGTGGACTCATTGAGCCAGGGGAAGGGGTGGACCCCTGGCTTTGCTGGCTCATCCAGAGCCCTGCCATCTTCATATGGTGAGGATGAGGTGGAGGGTCCCACCCCTCTGAAGACGACCTGCCATCCAGGGCCCCAGCCACAGCTGAGAGCCATTTCGTTCTTCTCAGGGCCCGGTGGTCACTGGGCTCTATCCATGGTGCTGAAACCCCAGCAGCTCTCCTAAGACAGGGTTCCCCTTGGCAAACACTTCCAGGAGCTGACTCTGCTGCGGTTTGGGAATTCAAGAAGGAAGATTAGTACTTGGGGACAGGCAGGGAGCCATGGCCAGTCAGGCTCCACACTTCCCAGCAGTGTGATCTCAGGATGGCCCTTTGCCTCTCTGTGTCTCAGTTCCCTCAATGTAAACTGGGGACAATAAGCATTCTGACCTCATAGGTCTGCAGTGAAGAGTGAATGCACAGGAAGTATGTGGTGCATGGAGGGGCCCAATGAATGCTAGCTATTAATGTTAGATTGTGTACGTGTTATTACTCATGAGGCTAACTATGATTGGATGCCTGCTGTGTGCCCGGTCTTCCAAGAATTTTACCTGCGTCTACTCACAGAAGTCCTGCAAAGTAAGTACTAAAATGAGGATAAGAATACAGACATTCTGGGACTTCCCTGGTGGCCTAGTGGTTAGGATTCCAGGCTTCCACCACCGTGGCCCGGGTTCTATCCCCAGTCAGGGAACTGAGATCCCTGTAAGACACTCAGTGCAGCCAAAAAAAAAAAAAAAAAAAAAAAAATTCTGAAGCTCAGAGAGGTGAAGTTAGCTGCTCAAGATCACACAGCTAGTGAAGTGGGGAGCAGAGATTCAGACCAATGGGCCTTTAAAATCACCATATCTATCCCACTCCACTTCAGCTATTCAGATGGGAAAACTGTGGACCAGAACCAGAGAGGGACCTGACTTACCACAACTCCCCAGGAAACCCAGGGTCCCATCTCCCAGTGCAGATCTCTTCTCACTGCTCCAAACCAAGTTCCCCGTGGCAAGGTGAACAGGACTCCCCCATGCCCACAGCAGCCAGAACTGCAGTCAGGCAGCTCCCTCCAAGGTGATCCCTTTGTTCTGCTGGAGGGTCCTCTGTTAAAAGCAGAGACATGAAGTGGCCCAGAGACAACATGTGTCAGCTGCAGCCATGGGCCAGCGGCCACTGACTGCCCGCCAGTGCCCTTGCCAGCAGGCATCTAAGTGCCAGGGAGAGGGCGGGCCAGGGCAGCACTGCTGGGGCCCCTCTAGCTCTGGCCTGGTTTTCCAGCAAAGAGGAGGTCCAGACATGCACCCAAGCTGCTCCCGTCCCATATTTCCTGCTGAGTGTAGTGTGCGCACGCACATATGCACATGCAGATATAGTTCAAATCCACCCAATAGAGGGCTCCCGGCAGCCTCAAAACCCCAATTTTTTTCCTTTGAGGAGGCCCAGCCTTGACCTCTGGTGGGGGATAAGGGGCAGGGGAGGCACTAAAGAGTGGGGGGACCCAGAAACCTGGCTTCCTGTCCCAGCTCTGCTCCTTCCAAGCTGGGTGACCTTGAGCAAGTCAAAAATTTGTCTGATGTGGTACTGCCTGTACAAAAGGGGGTTCCTTGGCCCTAGAGTAGGGCATCAAGGGGATCATGGATTGGAATGGGTTTTGAGACATTAGAATTGGTTGCTGCCCACACAGTGGTGAGAGGCTTAAAGGAGAATCCCAGGGACAAATCCCAGCTCCACGGTTGGGTCCTCCTTGGTCGCCTTTGCCCCAGAGTCGGCAGCAGCCACCATCCCAGATCCCCATTTCCCCGTGGGCCCCTCCAATTCACTTTTCACATAGAGGCAGGAGGGGTCTTTGGAAAATGTAAAGCAGAGCTGTTCACATACCTCCAGAGCCTTCCCAGTGCACTTAGGAGGAGGCCCGAATGCCTGGCTGGGACTTGGAAGACCCCTCGGGGGTCTAATCAGCTCCCACTCTTCTCACCAGCATCACTAACCCTGCCCCTCCCCCTCAGCCCCCATGGCCCCCCTGCCCCCCTGGCTCTTCCCTGAACGTACCAGCCCGTCTCACCTCCGAGCTCATGCCTGTGCTGGTCCCCTCACCCGGCGCACTCTCTTCCTACCTTCACACAACTGGCTCCCTCTCATCCCACAGGGCTTAGCCAAAATGTCACCTCCTCTGAGCGGCCTTCCCTGACGTCTAAAGTACCTCCCAGCACCGCACACCAGCTCTGGCTTTTGGTTTCTGCTGCCAGTTAGAGGGAGAAGCCTCTTTGCTGGCAAATGGCAAGGGTACAAAATGGGTGTGCCAGGCAGCTTGGGGCGTACAAGTGGCAGAGTAACAAGTCCTGACATTGAGGAATCCCTCTGCTGAGTGGCCCTGGCATGTCACCTGCCCTCCGTGGGCCTCAGTTTCCCCACCAGGACCATGGGTCAGAGGAGTCAGTCTCTGAGCCCCTTCTAGTTGGCTGTGGTTGCCTCCATCCAGGCCCCACCCTGCTTGACCCATTCTTCTGAGGCTTCTCTGAGCTCAGACAGTTGCTCCCTGAGGGGCCCAAACCCATAAATCACAGTTAATTCCACCAAGTGCAGCGGCTGCTGGCGCCAGGGCATCTCGTGGCCATTAATCAACATCGGTGGGACTGAGGCTATTGCCAGGCGGCTTTAGCCTTCAAGGTTAGGGTGCTTGCCAAGCTAAGACTTCAGCCCCTAACGGACTCCCCTTGTCCTGACAGGTCCCCCACCCAGCCGCACCCACGTACCCACCCTGCCTATTCCCTCCCCATTCAGTCAACAAATGCTCCCATTACTCCCTCTGGAGGCACCCCCTCAGCTTCCCAGGTCCTCACAGTGTGCGAAGACTGGAGCCATCCTGCACCTGCCATTTATCAAAAAGGAGTCTGAGGCCCAGAGAGGAGGAGTGACTTGTCCAAGGTCACACAGCAAGTGTGTGGAGGCCCCTGGCCATAAAACTTCTGTTTTTGCCCCTTTCACCAGGGAGACCCCAGCCCAGGGAGAAGGCATGCAGGGCCACCGCCCAGCTCCATTCAACCCTGGGAAGACCCCAACTGGCTGTTGTGCCTGTGTTCACAGCCCCCTCTCCAGCCTCAGGGGTCTGCTCCAGCTGCCAGGGGCTCCTGGGAAATTAAACCTCTTGTCCCGACATCCGGATCCAACAGGCTGTCTCTGTTCCCATTCTTCAATCTGCTCAAAGTAATGACGAGAAAGCCTAATGAGGTATTCCTGGGGAGCTGAGACTGTACTGCCAGGAGGCAGGAAGCAGGGAAACTGTCGTGGTGCCCACTGGGTGCTGAGGATGACGCCCCAGTAGCATCCAAAAACACTGGGAGGCGGAAGCTGGGGTGACAGGCTGGCTCTTCCCTCAAAGTCTGGGTGGCCCTGGGAGAAGCCTGTCTTCCCATCCATTCACCCAGCCAATATCTATCAAGCACCTACTGTGTGCATTAGAGCAGAGGGAGTGACGGGGGAGAGCCCAGTGGCCTATATGGAAGTGCAGGCTCTGGGCAGACTGCCCAAGACCAAATCCTGTCTCCTTCCTGCAGGAGTGTTCCTCATCTCTAAAATGGGAGTGATGGACCCTGTGCCTCTCTCAAAGGGTTACTGAGGGATCAAGGCCTCTGGAGGGGTTTGCATCGTGCCTGGCATGGAGTACATGCTCAGTAAATGCCGGGTATTTCTATTGTCATTGTTGTTCTACGGCAGGTGCTGGGTTAGAGCCCTGAACGAGATGGATGTGGACTTGGAGCTCACAGAGCTTACCTTTTAGCAAAGGGGAGACAAAACTGGTAAAAAAAAAAAAAAAAAACTGTTATAAATCGTGATAAGTGTCCCAAAGGCATGGGACAGAGAAAACCAGGGGGCCAAGACAGGGTTACAGAAGGCCCCTCTGAAAAGGGCAGCAAGCTGAGAATCTTGATGGATAAGAAGGAATAGGGAAGGGTTTTAGGGACAGGAAAGAGCCAAGCAAGAGCCCTGGGGCAGGGAGCAGCGCGGTGCAGTGTTCAAGGACCTGAAAAGAGGGCTGTGTAGGCAGAGAGGACTGAGCAGCGGGGCGTGTGTCCCCTCTCTGGGCCTCAGTTTCCCTCTCTACGCAAAGAGGGTGACGGAAATGCCCCAGGTTCTCCTAGGAGCTACCAAGGAGCAGACGAATTGCTCCAGGAGGAGCCTGGGGGGGCAGTGGGAGGAGCTTGGGGAGGTCTGGCCGGAACTGCCCTCATGTGACCTTGACCGTTCCCCTTCCCCTTCACCCCCTGGGGCTGACTCAAAGCGGGGAGGGGTGCCTGACTCACCACTTCGGTGACAGCTAATAATGCCACACCCTCCACCCACTGAATCGCAGCACCTGCATCAAAGCCCTTTGGCTCCTGACCCCCTCAACCATCTAGTCTCCTGACCGCCCCCTGAGGGGCCAGACCTAGCCGCTAGGACCGCCTGGGGTCTCACGGGAGGCTGGAGGGGGGCGCTGTCTGGGAAGCAGCTTCTCCTCTCCTCACTTTTCTCAGCCCTGCCTCCTGGGGACTCACAGTCAGGGGCCCGGGTGGGTGTGGCCACAGGGACGGAAGTGCCTCAAGACCAGCGGAAACCCCTGGGTGCACTCAGCTGGGTGCACGTGTCCAAGGCACTGGGCCTGGGGCTGGTGACGTAGGGAGCCCTGGCTTCCTCCCTGAGCTCCCCCACCCCCACCACGTGCCCCACTGAGCGTGAGTCACTGAAGTGAAGCCGGCCACATGCAGGCGAGTCACAAGATGGGGCCTGGCCCTCAGCGTGTGTGCGGGTGTCCCAGGGACACCCCTCTCCCGTAGCATCCCCACTTCCTGAACAGCTGGGATTTCCTGAGAGAGGGAGGGTGTGCAGGGACTGGCGGGCGGCCAGAAGGGAGGAGCTGACCCTGAGGACTGGGGGGGCCCCGCACCCCTACTTGGGGCTCCATTTCCAGAAGGTGAGGGGGTTGGGATCTTAGGCCTCCCTCTACCACAGAGAGGAGACACCACCCCCCATCTTCCCCTCCCCGGAGTGATTAGCATATTCATGAGGGTTGGCATGCTCATGAATATGCTAATCAGACACCACTGGCTACTCGCGATTCCTCGCCTTCCCTGCTCCTGCCTCCAGCTCTGCTGCGGCCACAGGCTCCCCCCTCAGCCTCATCCTTCTCGCTCTCACTCCCCTGGCTCACCGCGCGCCAGCCTCGCAGGCTTTTCCCGGGTTCAAGCAGGGTGGCCTGCTTGCTCCTGCCTCAGCACCTTTGACACACTGTTCCCCCTGCCCTTCCCTCCGTCTCCACGTGGGTAGCTGTCACTCATCAGAGCTTAGCTCGACTTCCCAACCCCCGACTAGGTTGGGACCCTCCACTTTGCATTTATTTATTTTTGTGGTAATTGGATGACTGTCTCCCCCACTGGACTGGCTCCCTGAGGGCAGAGGCCAGTCTGCACAGGGCCTTGCACACAGGTGGTGCTCGATAAATGTTGCCTAAATTGGTGATTTTTACTATTGTTCCAGCAGACTCCAGATGGGCCTCCCTGCCTCCCCCTTGCACTCGTGGCTGATTCTCCGCCAGCACCCAGCTCTGAGCAGACAATGCTTCCCACTGCACACACAGTCTAAGAAGTGGCCGCCTCACTCCTCTGACCCTCCCGCTTCCTGGACAGCTGAGGCCCCTAAGGCTCAGAGGCATAAACCACTGGCCTACACGATGCGGGCTGTGGAGCCCAGGGCAGGAACTCAGGCCTGCCAGACCCCCAGTTCCTGGGCGGAGTAAGGGCCTCTGGGTGCCACACGGCATCACCAGCTCCCCTCACGCCTGAGCCCAGGTGGAAGGCAACACCAGCCTGGGCCTTCTTCCCCTGGGAGAGGTGCAGAGGGTAGAGGAATGGGCCTACCTGGGGGCCCTCACGGGACACAGCGGGGAAGGAAAGGCTGGGCTTAAACATCCCTGCGTGGAAGCTCCTCCTTCAGAGGGGAGGGGTTATCACTACAACTCCTACCTCTGTTGCTGCAACCAACCCTTAGGATCCCAGAGCCAGGAAATGCCAGAGGAGCCCAAACCCCACCCTCCAGCTCCCAGTAGCCCTGAAACAGAAGGGGCTGCTGACCCACCTTCCCCTCAGGCGTCTCTGTTCACGGCTGAAAGGCTCAAGCCTCCCCGCTACCTGGACATCCCTCCCCTCCTTCCTCAACTGCTAGGGGATGCCTGATCATCCTTCAAGACCCAAATCTGGACTTTCTCGGAGCCCCACCCTAGCAGTCCCAGAGGCCTCTACTGCGCCTACAACTGCCCTCTGACCCCTCCCCACAGCATGGTGCTGGACCTAATAATGTCATTTGAATGAATTCTTGGGTGACTGGGCAGTAACTCCTAAAACACTCCATGGGTTCTAGCTTTGCCCTCAGGCCTGGAACATGTCTGACCTCCCATGGGCGTGTGAATAATGTGGGGCTTGAATCTGGGCTCTGTCCATTGGGCAAGTAACTTAACCTTTCTGGGCCTTACTTTCTAATTTGCAAAATGGGTTTAGTCATCCTGATTGAGAATGTGGGAAACGCTGTAGCTACTGAGTCTTACCCACCTTCTCTCCCCCATTTTCCCAGCTCCCCTTTTTTACCCCCAAGTCCAAAAGCTTCCAATAGATTAGCTGTTACGGGG